>NC_142582.1:10009094-10356594 GCF_965207765.1 Zootoca vivipara
CAGAAATTGTCTTGACTAATAATGTAATCTTCCCCACTCTTGCCTTTCAGACATTTCTGAAGACAAAGGATTGCTCTTGCCTTGGTTTAAATAATAATTGTAGGTCACACACACAATTTTATTCTCAAGAACAGATGCTTTGGGCCTGGAATGCTCAGCTGTCCTGTATTTTCTTATCCTTGGCACTGACTGCCAAAGAAACAAAGAAAGGATGTTGTTTCTATCTTCAGTAACAAAGGACAACACAATTCCATATGTAAACACTAAGTATTTATGCTGTGACTCAAGGAAAGGAGGAAATTCACACATTTCACTAAGTGCAAATTATTTGCTCCTTATGAAATCTTGATTTGTGTAACTGTGATAAATTAAAAGGATAAGAATTGGAGTTCTGCATCAAAGTGTTGCAGTGTAATTTAGTATTCAAGCCACTCCATTACATTCCCTGAGCCCCAATTTTCCTCTCCGCCACCCCAGTTAATCCCGTTAGGATTTCATGACAACTAAACATAATTGTTCCTCATTAGCCTGTTTAGATTTTTTGTTTTTGTTTTGTCCACAGTTGTACACATTCAAAGCTTAATTAAAATATTTTGGGGCTTCCCCAACGGTCTCTATGGGTGCTCTATCTTCAGTCCCTGGGGACACTTTAAAATAACTTCTCAGTGTGAAATCAGACATTCAAAAGTTTTACTGTGGGTAAATCTTTGGGGAAACACTTGCATCAAGAACCTGATAAATAACTGCTCCTGCATGGAAATAGTTATGATATCCTGGAAACAATTTTCATAATAGCAGCAGCAGATTCTTTTGTCACCACAATCATGGAAAGTGCTTCTGTCTGAGAGAGTGTAGTTATATCCAAGGATAAATCAGGTTAGATATTAAGTTACTACATGAGTGCATTGCATTCCCAGATCAGTGATGCCATACCACACGAAGAAAATTATTTCTAAATATCTGAACTGACCCACAATCTTTCATAATCACTTTGGAAGCAAGGGTCAGTCACAGTATTGAAGGAAGATATTGGATTGTTTAGTCCAACTTCTGTTCTAAAACAAATGATTATATACAGTACATAATTCATGTATGGAAGAAGTACACAACATTTTATTAAAATCACCTAGGAACATCAAACATCCTCCCTAAGCAGTTTATTCTACTGCAAAGCTGCTCTAAAATCACCATGTTGTAATTTAAGGTGCTCTGTTTTAATTGGGTAAGATGCAAAAACTTGCGCAAGCAAGTGATCTGCCACTTCTTCTAGAGTCTCCCTAGACCATCATTCTCAAATATATTGCCATTTTAATCTTCTTTGAACAAAATTGCCTACCGGTATTTCTCTCAGCTTTCCCTCTCAACCTGCTTTTCTGAAACACATAATCCTGATAACTTGTCTCTTGAGCAACAAGCTCCTTGAATTCTTTTGACCAGAATTGAATGGAAGCCTGCATTACGTCTTACTAGAGCCACAGCACCACCCTTCCTTCCCCAAATTTTGGAAACAATGCTTTTGTTAATACAATTTTAAAAAGCACTGATCTTTGGGGTCACATCAACACATTCTTTATCTATATATATATATAAATTTAAAGGGCCCATGTTTGGGACTTTCCACTTTTCTCGGAAACCGCTTGGCCGATTGTGTTCAAATTTGGACACAGTGTCCAGTACCAATATGCGAGTGCCAACTTAACCTTAGATTCCACACGTGCCAAACCTTTGGCAGGTAAAAACGTAAAAACGTAAATTTCTATTTTTAAAAAACATAGCGCCCTCCAGTGGACGTCAAAGGAACATACACCTCAGCTGCTGCCTTTGGCTGTATACTATCAGTTACATCACAACAGAACATTCCAACCAACTGAATATGGGCCTTTAACAGAAAACAACACCAAAGCGGGGGAACCGGCCAGGCCGCAGGGGTTTGCGAGTGGGACAGGATGACCCAGGGGTGGGGGGAGGAGGGGGCGGGATAGGTCATGGGTCGGGACAGGGTATGGCCAGTCACAGGGATGAGCCGGGGGGAAGGGAACAGAATAGGTCATGGGTCATGGTGTGGGAAGTCACAGGGATGAGCCTGGGGGGGAGGGGGCAGAATAGGTCATGAATCGGAACAGGGTGGGGGCAGTCACAGGGTGGGGGCAGTCACAGGGATGAGCCACAGCAACGCGTGGCCGGGACAGCTAGTTCATGCATATTTTCTTATCCATTGTAGCCAGGGCCGGTGCTAGGGTTTTTTGCGCCCTAGGCGTGATCACCTTCTGGCACCCCCCCGTCTTTTCCACACCTCAAAAACCATGACTCATCCTTACTTCAGGAACGCTCCTTTCTCTCACCTTTTCTTCACCTTTCTTCCTCCCTGCCCCGCTTCTCCATGAAGAACCCCCTTTACAGCTTGCCACACTATTAAATACTTTATTATTATTATTATTATTATTATTATTATTATTATTATTATTATTTACAACATCTCCTGCCGCCACTTCCCCGGCGCCGCTCCCCTCGGTGCCACCAGCCTCTGCCCGTTTTTAAACGGCACCGATTTCTCGAGGTGCGTTTTCCTCAAGCCCAGTCTTATTTCTAAATGGCCTGCCCCAGCCGGCGTGAGGCGCCAGGAGACTGCACAGCCAAGTAGAAATGCGGGAGAGGGACGGCATGAGGTAAGGCTGCCGGGCGGCCCTCCTCCTCCTCCTCCTCCTAAACATAAGACACTGTATAGCAGGCCTGTATAACTTCTAGCGCACCAACCTGAACACAGCTCTCCAGTCATGTACTGGGCCTGAAAGTTCCCCTATTTTTAAAGCCCCAAACAGACTGCAAAAAGAAGTTTAAGCAAGCTTCGGGTGAGTAACCAAATATGAATGTTCTTTTCCCCAGATTTTAAAGTTGATTAACCTACCCTGCCTTTAAGGAAGGGAGACAGGGGACAATGTTGGGAAAGCAGATGGTGAAGTTTGGTTGCACAAGTAAAAATCCTTGTTCTAACAGAAGCACTTTGCTGCATACTGAGCAATATGCATCCTAAGGAGATATTACCACATAACTGCTTCTCTGAGAAGGAGCTATGCTTGTTGGATATATCAAATTGCAGTAGCAGAATCCCTATTTTTAGGGCAACAACAGAAGTTATAATAAAAGCAAGGCATTTTCCAGCAGCTTAGTTATATGAAATCTCAAATTGCTTCATGAAGTACTTACAAGTAATAGTTTTAGAACTGTAGCTACTGAATCCAAACCAGATTACTGCCTTTGGTTTCATAGATTATTCATTAATATTGAAACAGTACTTGATGACTGTGACGGGTATAGGGCTCCGTTGAGTTGTTTATGACTCAATTAGGAGCCTCTGATTATCGCCCGGCGCGCTTCCTCTCCGCTTCTCTGCTTCCGTAGAACCGGGCTGGCAGTAAAACACACACACACAGCAGAGTTCTTCTTCTCACACAGCGAAAGCTTGTATAGCCGTTGGATAAAAAGCCTCTTAAGAACACACAGAGTCCAAAGTGTTCTAATAACTACTTAAGTTTATTCTAGAGAGAAAATAACAAACAACCTGGTGAGAGCGCAGACATCTTGAGACCGTCTCCCAGGCAGAAACGAAACCAACTGATACATACAGAAACACTTCTGGTACATTCTGTAACATGATATTCCTCAGTGGTCAGGTGCTACAGTACACAATTAACTCTTTAGTTACTTGTTACTCATCACACCCCCTCTCACCTGAACACTGGGGATAGCGGGTATCCAAACTTACCCTAAAACCAACCCTTCACAGAATTCCCCATGCCGTTGGAAACTCAAGGGTTTTGTGAACCCATCTGCTAGGTTCTTTTGGCTTGGACAATACCTCAACTTTACCAAGCCTACCTGTATGCTCTGACATACGTTTCGGAAGCGGATGTCTAAGTGTTTGGTTCTGGCCTTGAACTGTCCAGACTCCGCCAGTCTCAAAGATGGTTGATTGTCGCCCCAAACAGTGATGGGCTGGCTACAATCACCCCAGATTTCCTGGACCAAACATCTATAGTACTCCAATTCAGTGCATGTCGCAGACAACGCACAGAATTCGGCTTCCGTGGAAGACATTGCTATTAGGCTTTGCCTGCGCGACCGCCAACCAATCAGGGCATTTCCAAACTTGACTACCAAACCAGTCACTGACTTCCTGTCTTCCTGATTGGCCCAATCAGCATCTGCAAAACAAGTGAGTTGTGGCTCACCTTGCGCTGACATCTCCAAACAATACTCTTTGGTCTCCTGCAAATACCTAAGCACTCTCTTAATGCCATTCCAAGCATGCACGCTAGGTTTCGATGCTTCTCTACTGAGCAAATTGACTGCAAAAGCAATATCTGGTCTGCTCCATTGTGACAAATACAACAGACTCCCTAGCGCTGACTGAAACACTTCAGGACTCTCAAACGCTACTTTGTCCTTCACTTGTGAATCTTTCACAAAGTTTGTCTCCATGGGTGTTCTGACCCCTTTACAGTCAGACATTCTGAACTTCTCAAGCAAATGTTCAATCTTGCCTTTCTGACTGAGCAAAAAACTTCCATCCTCAGTTCTGTCTATCTGCACACCTAGATAAACATTCACTGCACCTAGATTCTTGAGTTTGAACCTCTTGCCTAGCTCTTTTGCAAACTTCTGCACTTGCATCTGGCTCTTTGCTAAGCAGATCAAGTCATCAACATAGACAAGCAACAGTTCTTGCTGTTCTCCTTCACCTCTGAGATACAGACAACTGTCAGCTAGACTCTTCCTGAAACCTAGGCTCTTCAAAACAGAATCAAGACATGAATTCCAATTTTTAGCTGATTGCTTCAGACCGTAGATCGACTTGTGCAGCTTCCACACCTGACCTGGCACGTCACTCTCAAACCCTGGAGGAGGCAACATGTACAACTCCTCCTGGAGGTCAGAGTTCAAATAAGCGGTGTCCACATCCAAGTGGTTGACCACTAGGCCTCTCTGCGCTGCAGTCGCTAAAAGCATCCTGAAAGATTCCGCTCTCGAAGTCGGACTAAAGACATCTGTGTAGTGGATTCCTTTCTTCTGAGTAAAACCTCTAGCCACTAACCTAGCCTTGTACTGAGGCTCTCCAGTCACTGTGGGTTTCAGCCTGTAGACCCACCTACAACTGACTGCTTTCTTGCCTTCTGGCAACTGTGTTAGGCTATACACACCAAGAGATTGCATGGATTTCAACTCTTTCTCCATTGCAACTTTCCACTTCCTAGCTTCCTCCACTGACAACTGTTGCACCTCTTCAAAGCTTTCAGGCTCACACACTGCTAGGTTCGCCCATACACTGACAGCTGTAAACCTTTCAGGTGGTTTACCTTTCGTGGTGCGTTTTGAACGCCTTGGTCCCACATCTTCCCCCTCTAAATCCGAACTGCTTGTCTCTGACTGTGGCTCTCTCGGACTAGCAGCACTGTCAAGAGACTTACTACGCTTTGCAGCCCCCTCTGGGCTTGCTTTGGGTGAAGTGGGTGACCTACCACGTTTGCTGTACTTCCCAGGCTTGACCTGGGGTGAAGTCGGTGCGCTTCTGACTACTTGCTTCACTTCCCTAGGAGCTACACCACTTGGACCAGCTGCCTGACCTGGATCTGGTCCTGCAGCATCTGGAACTCCAGCATCAGCTACCTGAGTTTCCTCTTCCTGGTCAAAACCTGAAGACCAGTCAAGAAGAACTTCGGGGTTAGCATGAATGCGTCTCCAGCCCTCTTGTTCACAGAACGTAGCACTCCTGCTAATGTGAACGCGGGTTTGGTCCCCCTCTGCTGGTACAAACCTCCAAGCCTTTGAGTTTGGTTCGTAACCACAGAAGATCATTTTTCTGGATCTTGATCCTCCCTTTCTGCGCTTCTGCTTTGGAATTAGAACCCAAGCCTCACACCCAAAAGTTCTGAAATAGTGCACCTTCGGAACTTTGCCATACAACATGTAGTAGGGTGTGTTGTCCACAACTGAATTAAAAGCGCGATTTGAACAATAATTCACAAATTTATAGCATTCCCCCCAAAACTTCTGGGGTAGTCCTGCATCAAACAACGTTGCCTCCACCAGTTCAGACAGCGTTCTAAATTTCCTTTCAGCTAAACCATTCTCCTGTGGACTAAAAGGAGCGGTTTTCCTGTGCCTCATTCCCTTGCTTCGGAAAAACCCTTGTAGTTCTGCACTCAAAAACTCTCCCGCTCTGTCACTCTGGAAACACTGGACAGTGACGGAGAACTGTAGTTCTACCTCGGCTACCCACTCCTGTATCACTCTGGCAGCCTCCCCCTTCTCTTTCAGTGTTATGACCCAGGAAAAATGGCTGAAATCATCCAGAAGACACAAAACATATTTTGAACCACCTAAACTTAACGTTGACATAGGCCCAGAAATATCCAAGTGAACTAACTGAAATGGTTTTGTGCTCTTCCTCTCAGACCTAGGATAAGAGCATCTCTTCGTCTTCGCTTTCGCACATGCGCGGCATTGCAGGTGTTTTTGACATGGCTTGAACCTGCAACCTTTGACAAAATCAGGGGCTTTTTTCACATAAGGAAAAGACATGTGACAATATCTTCTGTGCCAAGCATGAATACAATCCTTATGGATAGCGCCCTCTGTGCCCTTTGGGGTATTGGCACTTTTAGCCTGAGCATCACCAGTGTTACTTCCACCTGCTTGCCCCCTCCCGTCTAGGACAAACAGACCATCAGACCCAACAGTAACGCTTACCAGCTCAGCCCCATCTCTGGCAATTTTGCAAACACCATTGGCAAAACTTATTTCAAAGCCCTCACGCAATAAGCAAGACACACTTAAAAGACCATTTTCCATGCCTGGTACAACATAAACATCAAGGTTAGTGTCTAAGCATTGCATATAAAAAACACCCTTGCTTTTAATTGTTCCAGAAGAACCATCAGCAAGATGCAGGCTTTTTTCATCTTCAAGTGGCCTGCAGTTCAGGATCTGTCCTGAAGGAGGTACAAGATGATGGCTGCTGCCTGAGTCGATAATAAAAGTGAAACTGTCCTGTCCTTTGTTTCGAATCGTTGCTAAGGCAGCAGAAAGACGGCTGACAGGCTTATCTGGAGTTTTCCCACGTCCTCTGCCTTGGCGCTGCTGGCTGGTCCCACGACCACGTCCGCTGGGTTGCCTGGCACCTGGCTGAGTGACCTTGGCTGCTTCCGGAGCTGGGCAGAATCTTGCTACGTGCCCAGGCTGCTGGCACCGATAGCAAAGCCTTGTTGCGCACGCACTCACAGTGGATTCCTCAGTGCTTTTTACTGCACCCCCACTGGCTTCTCTGCGCCCACGGCCCCCCTTCTCAGCCGATTCTTTCTGGCGTCTCAGTTCCTCATCCGCCAAACGCCCAGAAACGTAAGCAATCGTGAGTTCAGATTCAGGCATTGACTCAAATGTTAAACACAAATGTTCATAGGCGTTTCCCAAACTAGACAGCAAAATATAAACTTTTTCCTTCTCTTTGAACACAATCTCATGCCGCTGCAGCTTATGGAATGCATCAATCACATTGGCAATGTGCTCCTTAATGGGTTGCCCTGGTCTCAGTCTCAACTCAAAGAGATGCCTCATAGCATGCAGCTTAGCTCCAGCTGTTTTTCTCTGATGGACCCTTTCCAAACTGTCCCAGGCTTCCTTGGCATTTTCAGCATTTTGCACATAGGGCAGTTGTGTAGCATCGCAGCTCATGGCAATGGCACATAGAGCCTTATTGTCTTTTCTGGTTTCTGCTGCAAACCTCTGTGCTTCAGCTGCTGAATTATCAGCGACAGGGGTTGGAGGATTTAACACACAAGTCCACAAATCCTTTCCCAGCAACCACATTCTGGCCCTTTCTCTCCACTCTGCATAGTTGTCGCCATTCAACCTCTGGAACGGCACGACAAATGACTCCTGTAGCTGCTCCGCCATCTTGTCCACCCCCGGGCTCCGTGTCTGTGTACTCACTCAGAATAGCTCACGTTGCTCCTCCGGGTAGACTGCGGATCCCAGCCTTCTGGTACAGGGTCTTTCTGCTAGCGAGTGCATCTATTGATTGCCGACTGCAAGACAACAGGTTTCTCCCAGCTAGCACTTTACACCGGCTTTCTCCACGGCTTTTACAGCTGCAATCACCTTTTATTGCTTTGGTGATTGATTAGGTTCTATGACCCATAACCTGTGAGGGGTATAGGGCTCCGTTGAGTTGTTTATGACTCAATTAGGAGCCTCTGATTATCGCCCGGCGCGCTTCCTCTCCGCTTCTCTGCTTCCGTAGAACCGGGCTGGCAGTAAAACACACACACACAGCAGAGTTCTTCTTCTCACACAGCGAAAGCTTGTATAGCCGTTGGATAAAAAGCCTCTTAAGAACACACAGAGTCCAAAGTGTTCTAATAACTACTTAAGTTTATTCTAGAGAGAAAATAACAAACAACCTGGTGAGAGCGCAGACATCTTGAGACCGTCTCCCAGGCAGAAACGAAACCAACTGATACATACAGAAACACTTCTGGTACATTCTGTAACATGATCTTCCTCAGTGGTCAGGTGCTACAGTACACAATTAACTCTTTAGTTACTTGTTACTCATCACAATGACTTGATGCTTACAGGAAAATAGTATGTTGTAGAATTTCTTCTGAGCTCCCTTCTTCCAGGAAGGAAACATGTTTTCTATTAAACATGTTCTTTATTTTACATGAGTAAAATACTTTGACTTCAGGGAATCAGAAAAGTATTTAGGATGAAAATGCTTCGGAAATGCATGATGCTTCTTTTTCCATTAACAATTTTCTCAAAGTTTAATTAACGAGACATTGAATTCAGAGATGTATCAGCCCAGTTCTGCTCATGGAACTCTCACATGAATGGAGGGGGTGGCAGCAATTTTTTTTCCTGGTTTCCCCCTACAGCCTTTTGCAAAAGACTGTCCAGGAGGATTGATGGAATCCTATGAAGCAATACAAGCCATGGTTTGGAAGCCTGCAGGGGGAAATAGGCATTTGGTAAAGAATTCTTCCATCCCTCCTGTTTCTTCTGCCCTTTCTGGATTGCAGTTCACGGAAGGACTCTTTGCATTCAGGAAAAACTCTGATGGATCCAATCCATTAGGCTTTAATAAATAAAAAGTGATAATTTTTATATTTTTCTTCATGAATCATAACTACTAGTATTCAGAAAAAATAATTTCCCCAATAATAATAATAATAATAATAAAATAGAAAGGCTATTTGAATAAAACTGCAAAGAAGTTCAGATGAAGGTTTTTGTTAAGTTTCACATTGAACACTTGACAGCTAGAATTTTGTGGGGTTTTAAAAAAAACAAAAACACATTGAACAAAACCAATATATAAAACAGAGCATTCTCTGTTATTTTCCTAACTGCGTCATTCCTAAGAGCAAACTGGAATTCAAAATGCCGAGCAACAGAGCTATAAATTCATTGGCTTCAGAGTGCAGGTACCAAAAATGTGCCCTCCATATGCTGTTAGACTCCAACTTTCATCAGCTGCAATAGCCAGGGAAGATGAAAGTTGGAGTCCAATGACTTCTGGAGGGCACCATGTTGGATACCCTTGCTCCAAAGGAAGAAAGGACTGATTCCTTTCATAAAGATAGAAAATTGTCACATCTAAACAAGTTCCCCATTCTTTCCATGGAATGTGCACTTCCTTTTACAAACTGGTGCTTTTATTCATTTCCCGCTTCCTTCTCCTTCCAATTCCATTGTTTATCAATAAGTGCAAGCTATTCACATATATTTACACCAGTAACTTGTCCTGAATTAGTAATGTCTGCATTAGTCAAAAACAAAATAATAGCTCTATTTCATACTTCTTGCATCAATGTTCCTGGAAAATGATAATCAGAATTCTACCACCACTGTTTCTTAAAGTTAGCTTAATATGATGTGAAATTAATAATAAGGGCCCTTTTGTCATAGTTGTGATAACTATGAAATAATGAAATGCAACATATTTATTTTCCACATTAATACATGTGAAGGTTTAATACTGAGAAGGGAAAGGCCTCTCGGTCCCATCAGCCTCACAGGCACATTTAGGGGGGGGGACACGGGAGAGGGCCTTCTCAGTGTGTGTGAAATAAATGTTTATTTGATTTTCCAAAATATAAACATACAACAAAAACAATTCCAAATCTAATTGTTGAGATTACTCTGAAACTCCTGACTCCCCCCCCCCACATCCCTTCCATGGGTCCTATTGATTCTATTTTCAACTGCATATCAAGACTTCTCCAATTTTTCATCTTCCTAAATTTTCTGTTAGATTACAAGTGTGTTTAAAATCCTGCTAATGTTTTGACCTGTTAACAATGATTTTGTATATACATTATAAACATTTCCCATTCTTTTTAAATTTCTTGTCTTCTTGATTCCTGAGCTTCCCAGTTAGTTTTGCCATTTCGGCATAGACTATCAACTTGATTTGCCATTCTTCTCTGGTAGGGTTGTTTCTTCCTTCCATCTCTGGGGTAGTAACATCCGAGCGGCCGTTGTCGCATACATAAACAACTGCTCCCAGATTTTGGAACTCCCTCTCTAGGGAAGCTAGACTGGCTCCCTACCTGCTGCCCTTCTGCCAGCAGGTGAAGACTTTTTTGTTCCAACAGGCTTTTGTGAACTGACTGCTTTTAAAGAGGGGTTTTTTTTGGGGGGGGGGTCAAAATAATGGAAAGGTGATTTTTTTTGGTCTAAAGTAAACAATGGAAAAGTCATGACACATTATAAAAAACCTAAATATGCTTAAAGTCACTTGAAGTGATAAAAAATAATTTAATATGAATTAAACTATGATAAGTTTTGCAAACATTATTTAAACTCTATTGCTCTATTTAAATGTGATGACAGCCCACTGCTTCACAATCATGCTAAAATGTAATAAGAATCTGAGTCACACAGTAGCTGCATAGCATTTATCAGAATGGGAAGAAATTGAACATCTTATCTTTGCCTTGGACTGCAGTTCATGGACTTTTCTTAGACTGGCTTTTGCTTATCAGAGCTGCACTTGTAATGAACATAGGAAATACTATGAGGGGAAAGTAAAATGCTTCTGCCTTCCAGATGTGAAGAATTACTCAAGCACAAAACAATCTTTTATTTTCTTTTTTAAATTCATTTCAGGATACAATTGTAATTTCTTCCATTGGTGTATTTTTCTGGAATAAGTTATAGATAACCTTAATTTATTTTTCTAATAAAGCAGGTAGCTTTCTAATCTTTTATAGACTAATGCTATGCTTGGGAAGCCTGCACAGCTCAAGCATTCCCCCTCCCAAGAAACAATTTGTTGCACAGGAACCCAATAAGAGATCCTTCTAATATATATGCCCTCTCCTTCAGGGCAAAATAATAATTGTCCCAAGCACCAATCTCCAAAAGTTTCCATGCTGCCGCAGGTACCTCCACATTAGTGGGCTTCCACCATCCACCCCTCTGTCAACAAAAGTTAAGGTGGGGTGTTATTTACTAGTTTTTGTCTTCAGCAGAACATCTTAAAGAATTATACATATGCCAGGCATGTAAGCTGAACATCATAACATGCTCAAAATGTTAGGATAAAACATCCCATCAAATAGCACATCCCATCAGATGTCAAATGGTAAACAACTACACAACTTTCTGAAGACATCTGAAGGAAGTTTTTAATGTTTGGTATTTGCTGTGTTTTTAATATGTTGGCAGCCACCCAGTCAGATGGGCAGTAATAAATTACTGTTATTGTTATTTTGAACCTATGCTTTATTTTATATCATATTCCACTCACCTCCCCCCCCATTCCCTAATCATTACAGTACTTTTCTAAAATAAACCCTCCAACATCTGGAATACAGGAGCTTGGCTAGCTGTTTTAGCCCACTGGGTTTCATCTACCACAAACTAGGTGCATTGCCAAGTACACGAAATACTGTGGCCATGGGAGGAGCCATCTTGTTTTGCACCAGTGATTTCAGACACTAATAAGTGCCCATGACACACAAGAAATTATATTCCATACCAGAATCTCAAATGACACACTAATGTGAGGAAAAGAGAGGCCACATTTTCTTAACAATGAGCATTGTGGTTTGCCACAGAAGTTGTTACCTTGAGGAAAGACATCTGGATCCCTTGCAACAAGTGCAATTTACTGCAGAGACAGGCCCTAGAGGCAACACAACAGAATCAACTTTCATGGCCAGGCTACTCTGTGTCCACTGCAGCTAAGCAATGTATACAATCAGAGCTCCAGACAGCAACACTGGGTTGATCCATCTATAAAATGGCTGCATGTTAGTTCAGGCACAGGATTAGAGTGATCTTACAAAATCTAACTCAACTGACTGCAAATGAATGTGAAACAAAATGTTCTGCGGAATATAATTTCCAATCAACATCAAATGTTATTACATCCATAGACACACAGCCCACATAAACCTGGCTGTCAAATACAAAGCTGATATGTACCTACTGCAATCTAAGCAAACAAATATAAACTGAGAAGTTACCTGCTCCTATCTTATGTAATAAGAGATTCACAAATGTTTGCTTTGCTTAGTAGCCTGTCGTTACAGAAGAACATGGTCTGCAATCTGTGCTGGGCTTCAGTGAGAGGCAGAGGGGAACTCTGGCTGCAATCCTAACCTCCCTGAAGGTGATAGGTGGGGAAAGGACAAAGCATTGTCCTCAACCTGCTGGTAAAGAGGAGTGCCATGAAGAGATCACTGTGGCAGAGACCCAAGCTCTGACCAAGCAAGCAACAGGCTACAACTGGTGATAGCCAGAGGAGGGCCCTGAAGTAGGGTCTTTTCCATGGGTATTGATGGAGCTGTGCCTCTCTCTTACACCAACATGGAGCTGGTGAAGCAAAACAGCAACAGACCTAAAACATGCACAGCCCTCTACTATTATTGGCAGAAGTTGACAAGGCTTATGACATGGGTAGGCAAACTAAGGCCCAGGAGCCGGATCTGGCCCAATTGCCTTCTAAATCTGGCCCACAGATGATCCGGGAATCTGTGTGTTTTTACATGAGTAGAATGTGTGCTTTTATTTAAAATGCATCTCTTGGTTATTTGTGGGGCATAGGAATTCGTTCACCCCCCCCCAAAAAAAATAGTCCGGGCCCCCCACAAGGTCTGAGGGACAGTGGACCGGCCCCCTGCTGAGAAAGTTTGCTGACTCCTGGCTTATGATGTGGTGCTCTGCTGCTCCATTTGCCCTTGGGGTAAGGACTGCTCTTCCCCTTTGCCTCTCTCCAAACCCCAATAAAAAAAAGTGAGACTAGTTTAGGGTTGCCACCTTTGGTCTGGCAAAATACAGGGCAGAATGGAGTGGGGACTGCATACCCCACAAGTATGCCCCACACCGGGACATCTAAATTTTTATCATGAGAGCATGGCAGCTATTTTGGTTGCCATGATCTCACACACTTTTGCATTGCGATTTCCCCCTGAAAAAGGCCTGTCTCTTCAGGTTTTTTAAACCATATATGGTGGTAGTGCTGAAGAGTTGCAACTGGGATCAGGCCTGGTGGTGGGTCAAAACACACCAGCTGAAACCTAGTAGATATCATTTTGACTAGTTCACTAAAATTCAGGTGTGATTGCAACCATATGCCTATGCCTCTCTGATAAAACTTTATTTTTGCTTCATTTATTAGACTTGTTGGTCACTTGTTACCTGAAGTTCTCCAACACATTTAAACACACACACACACACACACACACACACACACACACACATATGTAATACAAAATATGTACAATTTACAGTATACTAATAAAAATTAATTCAATGAAAGGAAAGCATAGGCGGGTCTCCTCACCACATTAAACACAACAATCTTTTGCAGTAAGTTAGACTGTGAGATAGTGATTAGTTCAATATCATTGTGTTTTGTAGCAGAGTGGGATCTGACCCTGGATCTATTATTATTATTATTATTATTATTATTATTATTATTATTATTATTATTATTCTGCGCCCATCTGGCTGGGTTTCCCAAGCTACTCTGGGCGGCTTCCAACCAAATATTAAAATACAATAATTTATTAAACATTAAAAGCTTCCCTAAACAGGGCTGCCTTCAGGTGTCTTCTAAAAGTCTGGTAGTTGTTTTTCTCTTTGACATCTGGTGGAAGGGCCACAGGGCGGGTGCCACTACCGAGAAGGCCCTCTGCCTGGTTCCCTGTAACTTGGCTTCTCGCAACAAGGGAACCGCCAGAAGGCCCTCGCCGCTGGACAGAGTGTCCGGGCAGAATGATGGGGGTGGAGACACTCCTTCAGGTATACTGGACCGAGATCTACCCAGTCTACTACTACTATTACACAATGGTGATTTCTTATGAACGCTATATTGCTATTTGGAGATCCTCCAGTTATGACAAATAATGCAGCATCATTTAAAAGGTAGAAATGAGCTTTTAAAAAGTTGTCAGGGCAGATGCAGCATGCCATATACAATGACAACTGTAGAGATAGGAGCTCTCACTCTCGCCACTGCTATTAGAAGGCCCCACGATGCAATACTGTAATAATAAAAGTGTAGGCTGCCACTTACACGATGATTCCCCCCCCCCACTTACTCTATGGCATATTTGACTCGAGTCCCAATCCTAAAATATGGTGCTTTATGACAAAAATAGTTTCATTTCCGTTTTAAATGTGAGGTGGTGTTCCACCAACTACTATCATACCAGGAATTTTGTTCAGAATTTTACATATATTCATTGTATAGTAGACATTTAGTTACTTTACTTGTCAAACCAATGTATTAATCATAAATGAACAAGTAAAATACACACAAAGTACGCAAAAATAAAGAGGTTTAGCTTCTACAAAGCTATTTTGTTCAAACCAACTTCATTAATCTACATTAGTTTACATTACAAAGAATCTTAAACAATAGACTGCCCAACAGTCCCTAGAGACCCCCAGCTAACTGGAATAAAGTTCACTTCTCAGAAGACAGAGGAACTCCTGTTCTGCTTCAGCTCTTTCTCAGCAAGTAGCATGAATCTATTAAGCAATCTGCTGCTATACAAAAAGCAACACTGTTTTATCAACACACAGTTCTTGTAATTGCAGTTTATCTTGTTTTAGGAACTTTCCCTAGCTTAAATGAGATGGGAATACGCTAAAATTGAACAGATATGTTATTTCTCACATCTAAATGTAAGTTCAGCAATAAGCTGTTAAGCAATATACCGTTAATGAACAAATTATACTTTACCAAACTCATATCTCTAAATTATTTAATATGTTTAAACAATGTAAAGAAATATAATTGCAGAAATCATAATATCCCATGAACATGGTGGGCGGGAGAAAGAACACATGAATACATTTTAACATAAGCACATACAAAATGCAAATTACCTGGGGTTTTTTAGAATTTGTGAATGCGCCAGATTTTTAATTTATCATGTGCTCTCCAATCTGTTATGATGAATAACTTTAATTTCTTAAATAAAACATGTGTAGTACTAAGGGTCACAAACACTACAATTAATAGCACACATGGACAATATTTGAGAGAACTCCCAGATTTCCAACTGTGCTGCAGAGATAAGAGAACATAGTTCAAAATTCTCAACATCAATTCACAACTCTTTTCACCAGAAAGCTACTTCTCAAAGCTTAAGATAGACTTAGGCTGTTAATTTGCAAAACAAATCAGCTAACATAAACAAATACTATCTCTTGCAGCTGCCTGACATCACACTGCACTGCAGCCAATTATGCATTTTTTTTCGGTCACTGAAAGCTTCGGAAAAAAGGCATGAGATGACAGAAACAGCCCCACAGCGTATCCAAGTAACAAACTCTTCATGCCATTTGGCCAGCCTAAACACACACATTAGAAGCACACAGCCCTGCAGCTACTTAGTTATACTAACTAGGTTTCAGTGTACAATTTGCATCTCAGTTGCTCCATTCAAACACAAATCTTTCAGGTCACGTTTACAGTACTTTCTTACATGTTGCCTTATGCAAGATGCAAAATATTAACTATCAATCCTCTAATAAATGCACAAAACATCATTTGGGAAATCACTTATTGTACTGTATATCAGGCATCCCCAAACTGCGGCCCTCCATTTGTTTTGGCCTACAACTCCCATGATCCCTGGCTAACAGGACCAGTGGTCAGGGAAGATGGGAATTGTAGTCCAAAACATCTGGAGGGCCGAAATTTGGGGTGCCTGCTGTATATCAATCAAGTAGAATTAAAAACACTCAGGGTCTCCAATACTAAATTTCATGTATTTTTCTCTCTCATATAATCTTTTCACACTTCTGTTTTCTGCATTTAAGCCACCCCTTCCCTCAGTTACATACCAGTAGATTTCTACAAAGAATCATTATTCCATGAGCAATTTTAAAAAGCACCTACAGTATTTTATTTTCCATCTTTAAAACCAAAGGATCCATGTCTGAATGCTCATTCAAAAGCTTTTCCATGCAGATTACAATTTACAAAAAACATTTCCAGGTGCATTTCACCTTACATTTGAGCATTAAACATTTTAACATTATGGTTGAAAACTCAAAGGGTGTGTGGGTAATCATATGCCTTTTTGTGACTAATAAAAAACTAGCATCTGGATCTTGAAAAGAACATGGCTATACAGAACTTAAAACAAAATATTAATTCCTAATTAAACCTGGTGGGTGAAACTGCAGTTTCACTTTCCCTACCTCCAACTGTTTCTCTTGGTTCCAAGATAAAATGCTGAGTTTTCCTTCTGTGTTCTGAATATCTGGCTAGGATCCAGGAAGCACTTAATAAAATCTTGACAACTCACTACCATTGAAGATGCTACACAGAACAACAGACAGTTCTATCTCATACAAAAGAACTACTGTACAGGCAAAGCTGTGTCTGGTAGCAGTAACTTCTTTTACTTCCAACATTTCATTTTTTAAATAATCAAACGGACAGGAATTATAAAAGAAGATATCCACCCAAATGATGCAGATGATTTAAAAAATGTTGTTACTTTTAATGCTTCAATAATTTCTACAGCAATACAACAAATAAAATCACAGAATAGTACAATAAACCTGTGGTAACATTTTCAGACAAAAATTTAATTTCCTAATTGTTTTAAATTGGCAGTTTTATTATTTTAGTGTTCCCTATTATGCCACAGTAGAATGGCAAACAGCAAATACAAATTTAGGGTGGTATTCAACTAAGTTTGACTCAGAGCAGACCTATTAAAGGAATAAACATGACTAAGTTGGGTCCATTTATTTCATTAGGTACATTCTAAGTAAAACTAGTTGAATACCACCCAGTGTTTATTTGTGTGTTCAGTTATAATAACAGCAATATTAGGGCTGTTCTGTCAGCACACCTTTTTCTGCCTGCCAGATGGAACTATCTCCCCTCTTCTCTTCTCCCCATGCACAGCTCTGGGGGTTCTCCTGACCCCCTCGAGTTGATTTGGGGATGCTGGATGCATTGGGGGAGGAGAGAATGGAAAGCCCTATTGCACTTGTGGGACTCATAGTGCTGACTCACAGAATTGTTTAGATGAATCCAGCACTTATTATTTCATTGCATTTAAAATACTTTGCCCTTATAAAAAAAATTGGCTGGCTACCCAAAATATGTCTGCAAAGTGTTCCATAGATGGGGAACTGCAACTGAAAAAGCCCGCTCCCTTGTCACTGTCCTCTGAGCCTCTTTACAAATTTGAAAGTCTGTACAGTGGTACCTTGGTTCTTGAATGTAATCTGTTCTGGAAGTCCGTTCGACTTCTGAAACATTCAAAAACCAAGTTGCAGCTTCCAATTGGCGCAGGCACCCCGGAAACAATAGCTGACAGCCGCATCGGACGTTCGGCTTCCGAAAAACGTTTGAAAACCAGAACACTTACTTGCGGGTTTTTGGCATTCAGGAGCTGATTTGTTCATCAACTAAGCCGTTTGAGAACCAAGGTCCACTGTGCTATAATTTCACCCATAAAATGGATAGTTTCTAATTGAATGAACAGGTTCATATGATACTTTATATTTGATTTTAAAATATTAGACATCATACACTCTGACTGTTTCAGTTCACTCACTTTCCTATAATTATACAGAAAATTTTATCTCTTTCACTGCTCCTAAAAATGGGGTTCAAGTAACTATAAGCTCAAAATGACCGGGGGGGGGGGGAAGCATCACATATAGTCGGAAAATGGAATCACATTCTCTTAGCAAGCAAATTCTTAACAACCTGAATTCATGCATAAGCATGTCCGGGAAAACTATTTGCTATACCTAGGCTCTTAGCAGAATTTGGACAGACAGCATCAAATGTTTGGAGCATGATCCTTCACAGGGCTATGTAAAAAAATCAAATTTATTCAGGACACCAGCACCATTTTTTAAAAGAACCTGTTTGTCTACATCAACTTCATTGTGGATGTTTTCCAAATCACAGCAGTTAAAAGTTATGAGTAGTTGGTCTTCAAACCATTCAAAAACTGCAGCTGAGGAAACTGCTGGACTAAAAAATGGAAGAGTCTAAAAAAAAATACTCTTCTATTAGTAGTGCAGTATACAGGTCTGCTGAGAAATAAGGGTCAGTGAGTTCAGAGGGACTTACTCCCAAGTAAGTGGGCATAGGACTAAGACCACACTATAGAAACACTTGCTAAAGACAAGTAGCTAGAATGAGTAGCTAAAATTAAGTTCTAGTAAAATTCAATTCCTAATCTAATCTTTATTATGGCCTTGTTTTGATTTGGCAGTGTAAAAGTCTGGATGAGTAGCTGATATTTGGTTCTAGTAAAACTCAATTCCTAATCTAATCTTTTCTGCGACCTTGTTTAGATTTGGCAGTGAGCAAAGAACATGCAGCTCTGCTCAGGATGCAGTTAAGAGACTACGAGATTCATTAGCTACCCTTTAACAAGGTACTTCCTCAAAATTCACAAAGTTTGTAACATTTACTGTAAAATTTGACTTGTAGGATTTTGCAGCCAGACAGGAGATCAAAGAGATATGTACTTTTAAGTATCTTTTCCGTACACCAAAAGTTTAACCAAACTACCACATTTGTATAAATGCTATGGATACAGAGTTCAAGAAAAGTCACTAGAAGAATGTGCTTTTATCTAAAGAATTCACTATCTCCCTTTAGATACTGTCTTTAGACTTTTAATATAACAGGCACCAATATATTCTTATGCACAGCCTTCAAATTCATCTATAAAACTATGATTTTTAAAATTACCAGTCCATTGACTTACCCTGAAATGTCACAACTCCATGGAATGGATTAGTTAATGTTTGTGTAAGCCTTTATACCCTCTTTCAGCTATATCTTATCACCAATATCACTTCAACCTCCATTTCTCATCTTCATTTGCTCAACCTTCTGTTTTTATCAAAGATCCATTCAGAGTCCATGACACTCACAGGACTCTGCTGCTTCTGAGTTCCTTCCTACAGTCTTCTAAGCTTGGCCATATTAGACGATTAATTAAGAGAGAAATAAGCATCCTCAGATCAGATTTTCAGGGAACATGGTGGGCTATGGGGAGAAGGTGATGGATAAAATGACCTCCCCTATTCCACCAGTGGAATTCCTCCACTAGATCATAATTCTGCAGATGAAAGGAACCCTTTTGTTCACAAAAGGCTAAGCCTGGATCCAACTCCTTGTGTCTGCTGATTAAAAAAAAAAAAAGATTTACAAGGGAAACCACACTGACTATGAAATATCCGAAGCTCACCTAAATGACAGAATTATGATCTATTGTGTGATAACTGATGGCAACAGTTGCCCATTCTTGTTGGAACTATATCTTTATAACCAGTCACACAAAATTTTGCACTATCCAATCAGTATGCAGCTTGGCTCAGTTCCTCAAGTCATCTAGAGATATCTGCTTAAGTCTGACAGACATCTTTCTGCAACACATGAGCTTCCTATTTGCAGCACACTTTGCTACTGTGGAGACTGATCTGTGGTGGGTGAAGAGTCTTGCTTTGCAGCAAACTTCCAGCTCTATAATTCCTCGTAAATTCACTCTTAAAAAAATTGTTGAAGTAGACAGAAACCCAGTGCTTTTTTGCCAGCTGTGGAGCCTCTACAACAGGCATCCTCAAACTTCGGCCCTCTAGATGTTTTGGACTACAATTCCCATCTTCCCCAACCACTGGTCCTGTTACCTAGGGATCATGGGAGTTATAGGCCAAAACATCTGGAGGGATGCCTGCTCTACAACATTCACAGTCAAAAACAAAAACAATATGATTTAGGAATGAACTAGGTACCACTACAGCGGGAAGGTAAACGGCATTTGCATGTGCTGCTCTGGTTCGCCAGAAGCGGCTTTGTCATGCCACATGACCTGGAAGCTGTACACCAGCTCCCTCGGCCAATAACATGAGATGAGCACCGCAACCCCAGAGTTGGTCACGACTGGACCTAATGGTCAGGGGTCACTTTACCTTTAGTAAACAATAAAATGCTGGTCAATCCATACTAATGCATAGTAGCAGAACTCAATTATTTTATTTTTTCCTGACCCTCACATGAAAGAAAACAGAGAAGACAGCATTATCACAGGAATGTTTTTAACAAGTGCCCTGATAACAAATAAAATCAAATCATCTTGCTGCAGTCAAGAAGGGGGGTACAGAGTGCATGAATGGCAGCAAGAAGCTAAAGTGAAAGGAAGTAAAAACCACCTCCTTTGGGCCAGACTACAAAAGGCCCCAAACTATTCAGAAAAACTCTGCTGAACAATACAGTGGCTATGTATTGGAGGCAGCAAAATATGTCTTCTTTGCTTCCTTCACTGCCACTGGGTAGGCTCAAAAATGAGCACTCACCAGTGTTCCAATTGCATTCACCTGTTGTTTTCCTCCACTTGCGTTCAAGCCATCTCCCAGCTTGTTTCATTGCCATGAGCTCTGGAGTACACCAAGGAGCCATGTGGGCTCTACAAAGCAGAAGAGTCTGCTCAGGGCCACTCATGCCAACAGTCTAAGTCACTCATATTGTATATTCCACCATTTTGTCAGGGCTGCTAAAGAGTATGTATGTTGCACCTTTTAATCGTTTGTGGAAGCATGTAATATACACTAGGTGCTGTAAATGAATAAAACACACAGCTCACAATCTTTATTTGTTACTATTCTGGAAATTACTACTATTATATAATTTAATACCTTCTGCACATTTTTAACACGCTACACAGAACATAAAATAAAGTATTAAATCAACCACTGGGCAAAACACAAAACCAGGCCCTTATTGTTAGGAATTAACATACCAGTATTTAATTATTGCTTTGAATGCTGAATGAAATAAGGCCTGCCATCCTATTTACACTTATCTGAGCATAACAACACAGAGGGACTTCTGAGTAAATATGCATAGGATTGCACAACTAAAGAATCTATATAAAGAGGTCACAAGGCAAAATTTATTTGCTGTTAAAAGAGGTCAGACTTTTTAATAAATTGCCTGTTCACACCACTCTCTTAACTACACTAAATCATACCCTAGCACTACTAACAGAGAGAATTTAAACACAACGAGCCTAGTTAGCAGCAAATCCATAAGAAAATTTTCTGTTGTAGGAATGCATCAAGAATAAGCTGTGAAATCTGAGGAGAGAATGACTTGTGGTCTCCAAATATAATTGGTCCAAAGCCCTGAACAGTTACAGGCTGCAGTGCTCATCTCCACTTTCAGGCTGAGAGAGCCGGCGTTTGTCCACAGACAGCTTTTCTGAGTCATGTGGCCACTATGACTAAACTGCTTATGGTGCAATGGGACACCATGACGGAAACTAGAGTGCACGGAAACACCATTTACCTTCCTGCGGCAGGGGTAGGTACCTATTTATCTACTTGTGCTGGTATGCTTTTGAACTGCTAGGTTGGCAGGAGCTGGGACAAAACAACAGGAGCTCACTCTGTTGCATGGATTTGAACTGCCGACCCTACGACCGACAAGCCTTGGTGGTTTAGACCACAGTGCCACCTGCATCTCTTAACGATGTACACCTATCACTTTTGGGGTATGCCTGAGAAGTAGTGTGTGAATGTGACTAACACGTGTATCATATGGGTATATTTGCAAGGCAGCAAGTTGTGAATGATGTTAACACCCTACTTATATACTCAATGCCAAACACATAATTGCCTCTTATTGCATGATACAATAAAATGTGCCCCGCAAATTCAGTGAAACACACAAAGCTGTAAAGAAAATGTGGTAATTCACATTTGGAAATGGAGGAGTATAGAAAGATGGTAATGAAAATTCTGTCTGGATCTTGACAGGTAGCACACAAGTGAAGAGGCAACAAGAGGCTACTCTAGAGAGAGAAACTAGAAAACAATACCTTTTTTTTTAAATGAACTTGGTCCCAGCTCCTGCCAACCTAGCAGTTCGAAAGCACGTCAAAATGCAAGTAGATAAATAGGAACCGCTACAGCGGGAAGGTAAACGACGTTTCCATGTGCTGCTCTGGTTTGCCAGAAGCGGCTTTGTCATGTTGGCCACATGACCTGGAAGCTATACGCCGGCTCCCTCGGCCAATCATGCGAGATGAGCACGCAACCTCAGAGTCGGTCACGACTGGACCTAATGGTCAGGGGTCCCTTTACCTTTACCTTTAGAAGTTGCTTATTAATAATGGGAGACCAAACATAAGAAGAAAAATACGGAATGGTCACAACCAGTATATTAGAGCCATTATTCACAATACCCTGTGGAGTAAAAAGAGTTTAACTTTATATGTGGAAAAGAAACAATGAAGTATTTTGCATTCTATTACATATTACATTTCCAATAATCAGCAAACATTTTGACATCAGGCTATTTTTAAAAGTAATAGGTGAATTTCAGTATAAATTTTATGTATTAAAATCATGTATGTATTTATAAAATAACATATGCTTTATTGCTAGAATAAACTGAACTATTTTCCATTTTAAGTAGTAATGTGATGAGCTGAAAAGGACTGAAAAAGCTCCCAGCATAAATCTGTCCATCTTAAAATAAATTTCATAGTGCAGCACAATTTGAAATGTGGTCTAGAAAATCAAATGCCTGCTTGCAGAGAAGTGACCTGGAAAAGCTAAAAATATATCTGTGATAGTCTTCAAGCCTCTGCTATAATGTACATTAGCTCTCAAAGAATTTCTTTTAAAACTATATTATTTATTTACTCCATATTGTTTTGTAACTATAGCACAAAAACAAAAATAAGCAAGTCATTCCTTAGAAATACCTTATTCTGCCAGCTATCACCATGAAACAATCTCTGCAATTAGGAAGACAAAGATTATAACCTGATATGAGGCAGTCCTATTCAAAATTGCCTGTAAGAAAATTACATGTTTACCAAATTAAATTATTAAAGCTATTCCATCACAGACATATGTTAGTTTACAGCAAAACTGCAAAGGCCACAAACATTTTCAGGGTATGTAAATTAAAACTAGAACACTTGTCTCAACGTTGTATATAAATGAAAAAACAACTGGATTTTAAGTGGCAATTTGTAACAGTAGTGACTGAGAATTTGGACAGCTGGGATCATAAGTGGCAGATGGTTGTTACTTTGCAACTTTTTGCATTCCTGAACTTTCCAACCAATTCCTAGCCTTCCAAAGCAACACTTGTTCTTTACCACAATAATTCCTCATGTGTTTAACATCTTAGAATTCCAGGAAGTGGAGCTTCAGTGATGAAGATTTAGCAATCTGCCTGAAGTGAATTGGCAATACATATAAGAACCTTATACCTTCCCAATACAAATACACAGCTTTCTAAAAGATGGTTAGATGAAACTTCATTATAAATTGCAAGTTTTAGGGCCTGGCTTACATCATTTAACAGCAAGCCTGGGATAGAATACTGTTAGAGTACTAGTTTCATCTTGCCTGAATTTAAAGTTCCATTTTTCATGAATGGATCTCTTGTTTGCTTATTTTGCCCTGAGGTTATCCAGAAGCTCAGACATCTACAACTCGAAAACACATTTATTTTGATGTACACTGTACTATCACAAGGGAGAGGGAGAGAAACACACACAGTATAGTTTGAGGCTTACCTCAAAATAAAAAAAAGATGATTAGACCTAGGACAGTTTTTCTCCTGCCTGTTTGCACATTCCTAGGCAGACGTGTTCCCCTGGGTATGCTGAAAGAGGCAAGAATTTTGCTGCAATTGGAAGTCTGATTAACCTGTTCTGTCTTACAAGTGTTGACTGGAGTCTTTCTGAGAGTGACAGGAAGAAGAAGAAGAAGAAGAAGAAGAAGAAGAAGAAGAAGAAGAAGAAGAAGAAGAAGAAGAAGAAGAAGAAGAAGAGTAGTAGTAGTTTGGATTTGATATCCCGCTTTATCACTACCCGAAGGAGTCTCAAAGCGGCTAACATTCTCCTTTCCCTTCCTCCCCCACAACAAACACCCTGTGAGGTGAGTGAGGCTGAGAGACTTCAGAGAAGTGCGACTAGCCCAAGGTCACCCAGCAGCTGCATGTGGAGGAGCAGAGGTGGAGGAGCAGAGACACGAACCCGGTTCCCCAGATTACGAGTCTACCGCTCTTAACCACTACACCACACTGGCTCTCACTGGAATGTGAGCTTCGTTTTGCCTTGTCCCCAAATTATATATATATATATAAATCTTTGTGAACACAAATCCACAGTTTGATGAAAAAAGTAAAAAAGACAATTGGCAACTTAAAATTATTGTACCAGTTTCCCCCTTCTTTGCCCCAAAGGAAGCTCAGGCTGGAGCTGGGGACATCCAAAGAAAGGCTAGCATGCACAGCCCCAGTCCTCCCTGTGTATCTTCTTGGTGAACACCTGAGCAGGCCTAATAGCAATGATGTTATGAAGAAGGAATGTCATTCTACTTCAGTTCAACATACCGGTACCTGTACATAGTTTTGCTTTCTTTGGAGTTAAAGGGATAAGGAAGATTCTGGCATTTCACAAGGAAAATTTTGGTAAAATTTCTGAACCTGCTATCTCAGTTATGAAAAAGAACTTCCAGTGCAGGTACATTAATAGTTATTAAATATATTCTTATAAAGTACCTCTGAAGGCTATTTGTGTTTAATTTTTTTATTTTTAAACTGTGAATATATGTGCTTTAATATATGTGCTTTAAGGTTAAGCTAGTTGTTTCCAAGAAGGATAGAACCTCAACTAAAGCAAACCTTACTCTACAACCTTGACACAGAAACTAAAACACTGAATATTGCAAGGCAAATCAAGTCATTCATCAACTAGAATATGAATGTTTTTGGCAAAGGTCAAGATGGCTTAATGAAAGTAACTTAATCCTAATGAGATATACAAGATTATGCCAAGGGTGGGGGATTTTCCCCCCACCTGAGGGCAGTATACTAGCTCCGGTTATGGCCGCCTACTCACACAACACACAGATGCCCACACAAGGGTACCGAAATGCAAAAGATTGCAGGATTCCTAAACTTTCAATAATTGTGTAATAGAAAGAAATTGAGCAGGTGTAGTTTACGTAACACATTACACCTGCTGAAATTTCCTCTTCTAGAAAACTATTAACACTGTAGGAGATCTGTTCTCTCTTTCTTACAAATATATAGACTCTCATTTTCTATCTATTGTTCCCACATACACATAGGATTCAGACTGTACTGAAGCCCCCCTCCCCCCAGTTCTAATTGCCAGATGGGGGTGATCTTCATTGTGACTGCAGTGCAGACAATGAACCCTGTATGGAAATTAAGTCTCTGTTGGCAATTTTCAAGTTTAAATGGTATACAGGAATATTGAGGAAGTAAAGTTTAACCCTCCCCATGTGTTGCAACCTCCTCTCTCAACCCCCACCCCCGAACTTAGGTTTGCCACCAATCTCCCACTGGAGTTAGTTGTACTGTAGCCATTCATTGCCCAGTGTTTCTCTCCACACCGTTTAGAAGTACTGTTAGGTATCAATACCTGCTGTGAGATGTATTCATACATATATGATTAAGCAATCAGTCAACAAACAGCCTGTCCATGAAGTACCCTGTGAACCAGTGTTAGAAACTCAGATATATAGGCTAACTGCCAAATGGCACCTTAAACCTGGGTTACTGTCACCACAACAGAATGAGCACCATTCCCCCCCAATGGAATTTCTTGTTGTTATTCATTTCATTTATATACTTTATATTTCAAAAAGAAAATCCCAAAGCAGTTTACAACACATTGAAACATCAAATAAGGAATCCAGAATAAAACAAATTCAAGTTTCAAGGAAAAAATTTTCAGATCCTTCTCAAAGTGACATTTTGCTTTCCCCATATTTACTTACCTAGTTAATTTATATAGCTGTCCCATAGCAGATACTTCTGCTATGGGACACTGGCTGTAGGAAGTCAGTGTGGTGTAGTGATTAGAGCAGGGGTAGGCAACCTAAGGCCCGTGGGCCGGATGCGGCACAATCGCCTTCTCAATCCGGCCCACGGATGGTCCGGGAATCAGTGTGTTTTTACATGAGTAGAATGCGTTCTTTTATTTAAAATGCATCTCTAGGTTATTTGTGGGGCCTGTCTGGTGTTTTTACATGAGTAGAATGCGTGCTTTTATTTAAAATGCATCTCTGGGTTATTTGTGGGGCATAGGAATTTGTTCATTCTCCCCTCCCCCCCAAAAAAATAGTCCGGCCCACCACATGGTCTGAGGGACGGTGGACCGGCCCACGGCTGAAAAAGGTTGCTGACCCCTGGATCAGAGCGTGAGACTAGGACCTGGGAAATCAGGATTTCAATCCTAGATGACTTTGGGCCTGTTACAGCCTCCTAGCCTAACTCACAGGGTTATTATAGGGATTAACTGAAAGCAGGGTGAGCCATACTCCTTGGAGAAAAAGGTGGGATATAAATGCAATAAATAAGCTCTTCTGCTTACCTGCTTAAGAAATCTGGAAGGGACAGCTAGAAGGAGATGTCAGTCAACAACCTGGCATCCAGAAATCTCTATTGGTCACAATTGGACCCATGCCAGTCACAAAACACTCTTGGTGCCTGACAAATTTCCAACACTGCTGTGAACCTAAATTTTCACAAACGATGAGATCACCTTCCAGGTATGCTAAGTTTTCACATGTTAGAAGGTTGCTTGGTTTTGTTTGCTTTGCTTTGCTTTGCCTTGCTTTGCCTGGAATGACCCACTCTAGACAGGACAGTGCAGAAGTATTATTTCTGCAATTTTAAAATCAGTCCCAGTTCTTCAAATGGAGAACCAGAAAGCCTGTAAATTCAATCTGCTTCTAAACTGAATACCATAACCCCAAGCTACAGCATTATAAGGAGATTTTGCTTTAAAAGTAGTTTAAAATTTAAATGATATCAACATGGTTTCAGTAATTTAAAAATATCTCTTCTAGGGTAAACCCAAATCCCAGTTTACCTAAGTGTTCATTTGTAAAACAATTAAGAGAGGTTCTAGGGTGTTTTACTATGAAAAGACTAGAAAATCTCTACAAAATGGATTGCTATATTTCATCATTATCTTGCTATGCTGAAATATGAAACAAAATAAAATGACTGGTTTTAAACCCTTCCTGGAAGTTTTGGGATCTCAGCAGACTCTTAAAAGAGAAGATCAAAGCTTCTGCTTTCTGAAAGCTGTTCTACATGTCATTCTCTGCATATTTCTATAGTGTGGGAAATGTGTTTGAATTACACTGCATCAAGACACTTTATGTTTTAATAAAGATAATACCTCCTGTTAGCCGCAAGCAATCAGAGGAGTTGCATCACTATGGGACCTAAATAATACTAGAATGAAGGCTCAGCTATCTTGTTCCATTGCTGACTTTGGTAGATTTCCCCTTGCTCAATTGCAGGGGAAATGACACACTTCTAGATATAGCTTGAAATCCATTTTATACCCCAAGTAAAAAGTACTGAGAAGAAGAACAAGTGTTGTTGTTTTTTAAAAGTTAAGTATTATGCTATGTTTTTAATTTTCAGGAATACTCTAAAATATATAATTGTACATTTGGTTTTAAATAGTTCATGATGCTAGGCACCCCCAAGGGGACACTAAAAATAGTCCATGTCTACCCCACACCCAAGAATTTGGGGAGGAGTCCAATGGACCTTTACTAGCCCCAGAGCCCAGGCAGGAGATTAAACAATCCTCTTGTCTTGTGATTATTCAACCTTGACAGATGAGATACAAGTGGAAGAAAGGCATTGCTGGGCAGGTGTGGTTAAGACCAATGGGAGAAGAAACCAGAATAGTGTCCTAGGTAGATATTCCTGAGGAAGATTAAAAGCTAGTCCACAATTTTTCTGGGGAGAGTGCTCGCATGAACAGCAACAGCAGGAAAGGCTGGCCTGAATGCCTTGGAGGTAAAGTCTGCCTGAAGATGACCACAAGAGACATTAACATAAAGCAAGAGAGCCCTGCTGTCTGGTTAGTGAATATTTATTTCCCTCTAGCACTAGCTATTTTCCTCAAATGAAAAGAGAACGAATTTACCAGGGCAGGCCACCCTGGGAATGGAGAAGGTGACTTACCTAGAAAGCCCATCTTAATACTGAAGTTATTGGAGAAGCGAAGCACAATGAGGCAGAAGGAATCCCCAAGAAATATCTGGTACTTGCACCTTGCAGGTTCCCCACCTGAGGGCATGTTCCAGTTGGCAGGGTGGGTGCCTAAGTCAGATAGCTACGGTATGTTCTTTGCCCCAAGACCCACATGGTCTAAATGGTTTGGAGAGCCGTGAAATAAAAAAAAAATGCCCTAGATTTAGGCACTGAAGAGGAATCAGAACTACCAGTTATACCCATTGTCCTAAAATTTGTGTTAGAAACTCAGGTATGTAAGCTATTTGCCAACTGGCACCTTAAACCTTGGCTGAGGTTGCCATAACATAATGTCTAGGCACCATTATTTTCAAGGTTGCAAAGCAAAAAATTTATCATCAATATTAACATATTTAACAATTCAGTTGCACATTTTACCAATTACAGTAATCTTTTCTCCCCTGAAGCACATGAACTAATACTGCAAGGGAGGAGGAAGGAGGGAGTGGGAGAAGCACCTTTTGGAGTGCCCTGGCTGGCCCAGCATGGCTGCTCCGAGGCACCCAGCAACCGCCTCATGAGAGACGGGTGCATGGGGCTTGGTGAGCTTGCGGGTGTAGGCATGAGGGCAAACACACTTGCCCCTCTTTATCCCTCGGCACATTTGCTTGGAAGTGAGCCCCAACACATTGAGAGGGTCTTTCTTACCCTTAAGAAAGTGTGCCTAGGGTTGCAGCTCTCACAGCAGTATAGAAGTAAAGTTTGCTGCTATGCGAGTCATCTGGCTTGTGCGACAGTGCAGAAACACAAGACATGTGTCTTTTGTTGTATCCGAGTCACCTGGCTTGCCTGGCACTGCCACAGTGCCGTCAGCCAAATAGAGATGTCAGTCATCACCAACCTGGCATTCAGAAATTTCCATGTGGTCACAATTGGACTTGCACCAGTTGCAAAACGCGCCTGACACCTGGAGAATTCCAAACACTGCCTAAGATAACTTCACACTTGTTGGCCACATGAAGCCACACCTGTGTATGGACTCTATGGAGACAATGGGGGTAGGGGAAGGTTTGAGGTGCTTCTCCTCCAGTGGAATCATATACATGGTTTGCACATAAAAGGGCCGGATGCCTGGAAGACAAGAGGGGATGCATTCCGACAATCTCAAGCCCCACACAAAGGCTACTACACCAGAACCAGGAAACCATTGTAAATGGCTTTAAAAACCATAACGTTATATTCTAACTTATACTCTATCTGAAGAAGTGTGCATGCACATGAAAGCTCATACCTATGACAAACTTAGTTGGTCTCTAAGGTGCTACTGGAAGCACTTTTTTAAATTTTTTTGTTTCAACTACGTCAGACCAACACGGCTACCTACCTGTAACTATATTCTAACTTGTTTAGAAGTCATTAACACGGCTTTCCAGTTTGAATATAACGGGGAGTTATAGGAAACTGAAGACATCCTGGCTTGTTTCCCAGATTACACAAAAAGAAGAGTGAACATCTGTGTGTGGCTGCACAAGCCCTGTTCATATTTGGCTTAAGATCTTTTAAATTATTATTTTCTTCCATTTATATTCCACCTATATATTTTCATAGAACCTAAGGCAGTGCATATGTAGTTCCTAGAGAATCTCCTATTCAGGCCTATACCCAAACCAAACTTACTTACCGCAGCTTCACTAAGGTGGCAGCCTTCAGACCATGTATGTCTTGATACATGCAAAGATATGATCACTGGAATGTGGCCACGGACTCAACATCACTCCATGCAACCTGTCTTTATAGCTCCATCTGCCAGCTAGTGTTCAAAAAAGGTCTTATGCATGTTTGACTGGCTCCAGTACTGCTTATCTCCAGTACGGTAACTTAAAGGATCAATTAGCTTTGTCCCAGGCCATTTTCCTTTTATGGCCAGTAGTGGGCTAAAACAGGGGCGTAGTGTGGGGTGTAGCCAGGGCAATCGCCCCCGGCACATTTTGGGCAGGGGGCACACTTCTCATGCCGTCCTGCCCAAACCAGCCCTGTGTACCTTTTTGAGCCTTACAAAGCCACTCAGAGAGGGCGGCATGAGAAGGAACCCAGCCTTGCAAAGGCATGGCTGTTGCGTCCTTCTCACGTGCCCTCCTAGAGCAGCTTAGCAAGGAGTGTTTCATGGTGGGGTGCGGAGGGCAAATGGAGCCCGCTGCACCAGGCTAGTCATCGCTTTGGTGGCAAGGACTTGGCTGGCACAGCAGACACCGTTTGCCCACCGCACCCCGCCATGGAAATACTCCTCGCACGGCCTCTTGGGGAGGGCACATCAGAAGGACATAACAGCCATGTCCTCTTCAATACTGGGATTAATGGGCGCGTAGCTGTTGTTCTCTTCTTATTCCACTTTCCTCGAGTGCTCTAGCAGTGATTGCTGGCCAGGGGCAGTGGGCTCCTATACCATCTTTATTTTTCCCCATCATCTACTTTCCCCTTCCATTCAGTAAGGAAACAGACAACACAAGACCAGCCACAATCAAGTGAGCCCAGCATAGAAACCAAGCAGGCTGCAAGACCATAAAAATGCGTAGACTGCTGCAAAAAGATAGAGCTCTCCATCAGATCACTGGAAGCTAGTAAATTGTGTGGATTTCATTACAAGCCTGACACCCCCCCATTGATTTTGTTTTAAGTATTTCAGGTACACACTTCCTTGGTCCACATTCATCTAACCCAGTGTGCTAGCAAAACCCAGTCCAAGGGCAATGAGGCTTCCCCAAGTCTCCCTGCCCCCCAATCTGATCTACAGGATCAAGAAAACTCTCTAGATTTGGAAGTACTGTATATAGAGGTTGTAGAGGAAAGATAGGTTAATGTTAATGTAATTTAGGATTTAGGTATAAATGTTAAATAAGAAATGAAATGAATGTTAAGAATATATAAGATGACTAGAATTATGATATATAAATTACTAAAGATGATTTACAAGGAAACACAGTGAGGGGGACACGAGGAAGTCATAAATGTTAAGACATAAGAGTTATAAATATGAATTTTCTTTCTTTCTCCTTTTATATATTTTGTATTTTTGTATTTTTTGTTCTCTTTTGTGTATTTTTGTATCTTGTATTTTTTCATTTTTATAAAATGAATAAATATTATTTGAAAAAAGAAGAAGAAAACTCTCAACAGCATGTAGGGGGAGGAGAGGAGGAATCATTCAGTCTGGCAAGCAGATATTCTTATGCTGATGGAACAAGCAGAAGAGCATGATGTTGAATTCCTCCCATTGCTTTTTCTGCAATATATTCCAAAATATGGGGGAAATGTAGAACTGAGCATACACTGTACACATTTAAAAAAAGATTAACAGCATATTCCCTGTTCAACACACAATCATTCACCATTCAAATGCAAAAATGTCATCAGAGATAAGAACATTTATTTAGCAAAGAAAAAAGACCCTTAAAAAGGCAGGACATTATATATATATATATACACACACCTATACCCACACACACACACACACATACATATATGCAAACATTTTCAATCAATTTTGAATACTATGTAAGCATCTCTATTATCAGTATGAGTTAATATTTGTTTTGTTTTTTGCTGTTAAGCCACATTTACTCCCATTAACAAAGAAAGAACCAGGAAAAAGTGACATCAGGCTGAAGCAATGCATGAAGGGATGGCCGTATCCCACAGCAACAGAATTAAGTACTGTACAGTGGTACCTTGGTTTATGAACTTAATCCGTTCCAGAAGTCTGTTTTTTAACCAAAACCAGTCCTAAACAGAGGCACACTTTCCCTAATGAGGTCTCATGCTGCCGGCGCCCTTCCACCATTCGGATTCTGTTCTTAGACCGAGGTAAAGTTCTCAAACCAAGACACTATTTCTGGTTTTGCAGAGTTTGTAAACCAAATCGTTCTTAAACTGGACTGTTCTTAAACCAAGCACTGTAACTGGAATCAGCAACAATAATCACAGAACATTTGACCTATATAACAGTTAACCTATATTACAGCATTCTACACTGTCCCTGGGTGACCCCATTACATCCCACAGCTTTCAGAACCACCTGTACACTAATGACACTCAGCTTTACCTCTTTCCAAAACTTTTTTCTTTCATCTAGTCTTTCATGTCCAAGTGCCCCTTTGATTTTTTCACTTGGATGCTTTGTTGTCATTACAAAGTCAATATGCCCCTGAATGAGCTTATCTTTTCTCCTAAGCCCCCCCTCTTCTTATCCACTGACATCATCCACCCTGTGGGAAAGGCACATAGTCGTGATTTTTATCCTTCAACTGCTTATTCCTTCAACTTCTACATTCAATCCATCACCAAATAGTAACAATTTCCCCTTTCACAAAATTACATGATTGATTATCTATGAGGCTTCTGAGGGTTCCAACTATCATGGAGGCAAAGAGACCCCCACAGATGGTGGCATCTTCACATATCTATCTGTGACATTCACGCCTTGGGCCCCACCACCCTCAGCAATCCAAAGGTCATTTCCCCACATAACTCTACCCTTTCTCCCTTGCTACCCCATCATACTGGAACTGCCTCCAGTAATGTTCTCTAACGCCACCTCTTACTTCCTTCATATTCCTCTATAAAACCCACATTCTCCATTAAGCCTTTCACACAATCACCTAGTTCCAAACCTAGTGAGACAAAGTTACATGTAAATTCAATATGCTCCCCTGCCCCTCATCTCACTGAGGAAAAGTAAGTGGAGCAGGGATCCATCCTCTCATTATTTGCAAGTTATTATTTATAAATTTACAAAGTTCTTATAATAGCTAGCTCAGATGGAAATGGACTATTTACCCTTTTTTATATTAAAAAAGACCTTATCAAGTCCCTAATAAATACTGTAGTCTGATAACTCAACCTTTCTTTAACAGCTGGAAGCTGTTGATCCTATGATTCCTCCTCTCACTGCTGCCCCTGACTCCTCCTTAAATCTACTCTGCAGTATGGAGATCCATCACAGCGGATTTGAGGAAATGGCATAGGAGGCTACAAGGGGTGGAGGAATTAGAAAAACTTTGCTTTCCTCCCCATTGAATGAGACAGCATTGAATGTCACCCAAAGTTATTCACAGACTTACCGTTTTCTCCAAACTGGGTGAATGGGCAGTAAAATGGCAAATGCAAATCAACAGATGCAAATATAAAGAGATGCACACTGGGGTAAAAAAATATAATTTCACATAAACACTATTGGAATCTAAACTGGTGGTGACTGACCAGGAACATGACCTTGGGGTCACAGTGGGCAGTTTCATGAAGATGTTGACTCGGTGTTTGGCAGCTGTGAAATGTGAATTACATGATAGGTTTAAAAAAATGGTAAAGGTAAAGGACCCCTGGACAGTTAAGTCCAGTCTAATTCAACTATGAGGTTGCGTTTTCAGGCCGAAGGAGCCGGCATTTGTCCGCAGACAGCTTTCCGGGTCATGTGGCCAGCATGACTAAACCACTTCTGGTGCAACAGAAACACCAACATAGGGGTCAATATATGATAGGAATCAATAGGAAAGAGGTTGAAAATAAAACTGCCAGTATGATGCTGTGAGGTCTATGCTGTGACTACATTTGGAATGCTGTGTACAGTTCTGGTTGCCTCACTGCAAAAATGATACTGTAGCTAGAAAAGGTTCAGAAAAGAGCAAATAAAGTGATTAAGGGACTGGAAGAATTCCCCTACATAGAAAGGTTATAACATCTGCAACATTATAGTTTAGGAAAAATGGGAAGCAGGGGGACATCTATCTATCTATCTATCTATCTATCTATCTATCTATCTAATCTATCTAAAAATGTAAAAGGTTCCCGTTTGTACGCGTCCAGCTAACTCCGAAACCGCTTGACCGATTGCGTTGAAATGCGAATACAGGAGTGTTTGTATAAACTTAGATTGGACAGATGTCACACGTGTGAGAAGTTAGAACATGTTTTCTAGAAAAACATGTCAAAGCAGCACAACTGAGGATGCCTCAGCTGCGGCCATTGGCTGCAGACTACCTGTGACATCACAATAGCATGGCATTGCACAGCATAGCACAGCCAGGGGAGCAGGCCAGGCCCAAGATGCACATGGAGTGTGCGGATGGGAGAGAGAAAGAGGGGTTGGGCTGATGGAGCAGAAGAGCAGAGAGACCTGGATGGAAGATGACCAGAGAGACAGGAGGGACCACAGAGAGTGAGTTGTCGTGACGTTCGGGGTGTGGTACGGGGCTGTGGTGAGGAATGGGTGGGCCATGCCTTTGGGAAGGTGGAATGTGTCGGGGTGGCGGGTGCCCTCACGCACACCCGTCTCTGGTCCTCCCGTCACACGGTGGGAGGACCAGACAGGGGTGTGCGGCTGGGGTGGGGAACGGGGACGCTGAGTGGACGAGGCCCATGCCTTAGAGGAGGATGAATGGGTGGGAAAGGGGTTGGGGGATTTGCCAGAACACGCGTGCGAGAGGGAGAGAAAGAGTGCTCGGGGCACCAGGTGCCGTCACATGGGAGGAAGAGGATGTCACGCAGCGGGGGGACCAGAGACAGGAATGTCGCAACGTTATGCGGCTGGGGTGGGGAACAGGGACGCTGAATGGAGGAGGCCCATGACTGAGCCATAGAAACGTGTGGCTGATAGTAATGACTAAAACTATGTATGGTGTAGAAAATTGGACAGGGAGACACTTTTCTCCCTCTCATAATTTTAAAAAATCGGGACCATCCAATGAAGCTGGCTGCTGGAAGATGTAGGATGCACAAAAGAATTTCTTCAGACAGTGCACAGTTAAACCATGAAATTCACTCCCACAAGAGAAAGTGATAGCCCTACCTACTGTATGTTCTACCTCCATTGTCAGAGGCAGTATGCTTCCAAATGCCAACTGCTAGGAATCACAAGTGGAGAGAGTACTTTTGGGCTTCCCACAGGCATCTGGTTAGCCACCATAAGAACACAATGCTGGACCAGATGGGTCTTTGGACTGATTGAACAGGACTTTTATTATGTTTAAACTAATTTATCCGACAATGTATTCATAGATTTTGAGAAATACATTTAAAAGAATTTTGGAATTAAACTTATTTAATTGATTCAGTATAGGACTCCAGTTGTTTTTATCCTTGTTAGATATTGTAGAACTTTACCACTAATTAAATGTTGGGGTTTGTGAATGAATGGACATCATAAAGTTCTTGAGTGGTTAATAGGATATACAGTAGTATATTCATAGAATATAAATCTGGACTCTAAAGACTAGTTAGTGAATTACTTTCTTCAGCAGAGCTGTTGAACCGTCTGACTTTTCTAGACATTACTGAATATGTAGGTGCCAGGATTCTCCCATCATATGTAAAACGCTCGCTAGATTGCCCATTAGAACTTCCCCAGTCTATAATTAATACCAAGTTTACTCTTAGGTCAAACCTGAAGACAATTGCTAACAGCATCACTAGTGCTACTGCTACTGCTCCCTACCAGGCACAAACAACTTTCTATTTCTTTTAGCAAGCACAATAAATGTCTCGAATTTTGCCAAGAAATCAGCCCATAGAAAAACCATGTATTTTTGCAGACTTGATTGAATATGGAATATTTTATTACACTTGTAAAGTTTAAACGTAGAAATATGGGTTTCAAATATCAATCCTACTACCAATGACACGCATAGTGGACATTAATCTGAAGCACCAATGATTTAGCCCAAGGCCAGCCTGCTGCAATCAAATGTTCTATATTCATTTTCATTCATTTTTCATTTTCATTCATGTTCATTTTAGTTCAATATTCCCCCAAGGAAAGCCCTTTTAAAAACTTAAAATTAGTACTGTATTGCTGAAATCTTAAGCATGTACACCCAGAAATAAGCACTACCAAGCTCAATGAGATTTACTCCTAGGTAAATCACCAACATATAAATCATGCTTGAAAAACAACTATGCAGTGCAATCCTACATGTAACTTGCCTAGAAGACTGATTCACCCTTCACATTTAACCACTCCTTTTTTAAAAACCAAATAGGATTAAGAAAGATAGATGATAGATGGATAGATAGATATTTAAATGTTTTATCATCATTGGTTTCCTGAGAGAATTGCTCACAATCTTAATTCTAAAATTTTATTTGAAGGATTCAAATAATTTCACGTTCTTTTTATATAATTCTTTTGAAACATTCCTAAAGCAAATGTATTTGTCCACTTGAAAAAATTAGGGGTAAATGAAGTTAGTTTGGTATTTCAGCTGGTGACTGAAGGCAGGAAGACATACTTTTAGATTTCTGTCAGTGAAATTTTATGCATATCTCTACTCAGAAGTAAGTGTCATTGGGTTAAATTGGAATTATTCCCAGGAAGCAGATATAAAAACTGGGTTGCAGTTTAAAAACTGGTTGAAAATATGTACAAAGGGAAAAATATTAAACATATGTATAACATAGTCTCAACTCAGAGCTCTTTCATCCTTTATCACCCAAGAAGCTTTATGCCAGTATCAAGCTTCCACACATGTCCAAAAGATGAATAATATATCTGATATATTGTTTGCAGTGAGCAAAGCTCATAAAAACAAAATTGCTCAGGATAGTCAGAGCACAAAATAATTCTGCATCTATTTTTCTGCTTACATTCTGTAGACTTTTTTCTCTGCCAATACTGACAGATTATTTGGTTTTTTTAAAAACCCAGACATACATTGTTTCACATACTGTGAAACAATACGTATTACATACTTCAGTCAATGAAGAACCATTGACCACACTTAAGGATGTGAACAAAGATTTCATACACACACAGCAAGCCAACAGTTTATGAAGTGCAGGATGTGTATTGAAAAATATGAATGGTGACAAATGTCATAATAAAAGAAAATTTCACCTTAACTACTAGATTGTGCTAATCTCCCCCAATAAAATATAGGAAGATAAATATATTCACTAGATCAGTCTGAAAACTGAAACAATTTCCAGGAGCATGATGCAGACATTTTAAAAAGATAAGCCTTAACAGTGGCCAGCCGCACCCCCTTCCCTGTACGCAAAACAACTAGTGTGGATGCAATCTCTAGAACCAATAAAGTCAAATTATTTAAATGTACTCTGATTTATTCACATGGTCTTCACTGACACCAAATTGGTTTAAATCCAGGTAATCCGGCTTAATTCGTTTGCAGATCATGCTGTACTGCTACACCCACTGGTTACTTACCAGCCGCAGTGCTGAGTAGTAAGGTGGCAGTGGAGAAAAGGAGCAATAGCAAAAGGTGCTGCAGCAAGGCGGTCATATTTGAAGAAATCCAGGAGGGTGGATGATGTGTATAATAATTTTCTTTTAAAATGCCAGCAGGAGGAAATCTCCAGTCTCCAAAGTGTCTTAACCCTCTTAGTTTACAATCCAGTCTGAAAGGGCAAATGGCAGATGAGAGGAGCAGTCTGACCTCTTACTCCATTACACGGATCTGTCTTCATGTTTCAGGGCTTGCCTCCCAATCGGCAGATGAGAGTTTTGGTTCTCAAGCGAACATACATGTCCTTTTCCCCCAGCCGGCGGTCATCTTTCGCATACTCTCTCTATATATATATATATTTAAAAAAACCAGGCTTACTTCCCACGCTTCTTCGCAATATCAAAGCACCGCACACGTTGCAAAGGAATCATATCCGAGAGGTGAAGAGGACGAAACAAAAAACCCACGATTGTCACCTACAAGCAGCTTCCTCGATCCCCCAAAAGGCAGCTACGGACAGGCATTTAAAAGGCCGAGGTATGAGGAAACCAAAGGGGGGGGGGGAAACACCCGGATTTCTCTCTGTCGTCGTCTCTTTCCTGAAGTGTTATTTTCAGTCACTTGACGTTTAAAAACAACAAGGCGTCGTCGTCTTCTACGTGAGGGATTTTAACGGCGTTTCTCCCCATTACGAGTCTTTTTTTAAAAAAGAAGAAAAAGAGAAATCAGGATCTGGCTCCTCTAGTCTTACACACAAACACAATAGGGAAAAAATAATTGACGGGAGAAAGGGAAATATTCTTGGCGTTTCTCTGGAAAGGGCGCCAGCAATGAGGGCCCCCCAGTTCCTGGCACCCACCACCAGCCCCAGAGAGGCCTTCTTTCCTCACCCCACCCCGACCCCCAATACTGAAAAAGGATTCGAGGGGAGGGCGGCGAAGGAGAGCGCCCCCTCTTCTTCCCCTCACTTCACAAAGGCTTCCCCCCTTCCTTCCCCCAGCGGCGGCCAAGCCCTCCTGCCGCCCTCCCCTCACACGCACGCACACGGTCTCACCTAACCCTGCCTTTGGGGGCGCCTGGCAGCCCGCCCTTCGCCCTCCGCGGGTGTTTCTCACGCCACGGCGCGTCGCCTCACAGTCGCCGGGAAGGCTCGGGGCTCGGCTGGCAGCTGCTCCCTTTCCCCCCCTCAGACCAGACACAAAGGGGAGTCGCTGCTTCAACTGCCAGTCTGAAGCGCCCGGCCCGCGGGCGCCACGATGCCCCGCCCTGCCCCGCCCCTCATTGGCTGATAGCCGACATGCCCCCTCCCCCACGGCCCCGCCTTTCTCTGTCGGCCCGGTCTCGAGCGCGACGTCGACGTCGTAGTCCTTCCCGCAGCCCCTCTTTCTCTGTTTCTCTCTCTTTCCCCCACCGAAGGTTCTTATCCCCGCGCGGTTGGGAAGCGGCGGTCATAGAGAGGCGGCGCTCCTCCCGGCAGAGCGGCCCCCTCAGGGAGGGAGGTGAGAAGGTGTTGACGGAGGCCTTTCCGCGCCGCCATGTTGCGGAGGCTCGCCAGACGGGCGGCCCGGCGAGAGGTGGAGCTGCTGCCTCTTTCCTCTCTTTGCTTGCCGCCGCTGTCGCTGTGGGAAGGCGCCTCCCGCGGCCCTTCGTCGCTCCGCCTGACGCCACTCTCCCGGCGGGCTCACTCTCCCAGCGTTTTATATTTTATTTCATTTCGACCTCGTGAGTTTTATTGGACCTTCTCTCTGTCGTGGGGCCCGCCTGCCTCGAGACCATAGCTGTCAAGTTCTCTCCTTTTTTTTAAGGGAAATTCCCTTATGCTGAATAGGCTTCCTCGTGAGAAAAGGGAAAACTTGACAGCTATGCTCGAGACCCCCCACCTCCACCAGTACTTCGTTCGCTTACGAGTAAAATCCCGGGTCGGCCAACCCACGAGGCCTCAGTCGGCAGGATCCTCAGGGGCAGGCAGGATCACAGAACTGGAAGGGATCCTCCACGGTCATCTAGTCCAACCCCTGCAATGCAGGAATGTCGGCACCGGCTGCAGCCCCAACCAGTTTGGAAGCAGTGTCGGATTTATGTATAAGCTAAACAAGCTACTGTATAGTTTAGGGCCCCACTCTCTTGGGGGGCCCAAAAAAAATTAAAGGGAAAGAAACCTGGATGTACATTTCCAAAATCTATCTACGGTATATAAAAATGTAGAAGGTCCATGTTTGTTAGGCTGTGGCGTTCTCCGAAACTGCTTGCCCGATCGCGGTCAAATTTGGCCACAGCGTCACATGGGGATATCTGAGTGTTTCCAGTGCTTAGATTGCCCACTTGTGCCACGAATCCAGGTAAAACCCACTGGCTTGGAACCCTGAGATCAGAGGGCCAGGGAAGCTGGGAAATGGAAGGCAGAAGAGGTTGCAACCTCTAGCGGTGGCTACAATGATACTGCAGCTACTAGGCCGAATGGAGGTGGGGACTCGCCTGGGTGTGGGTTGGGGGCAGGAGGGGACGGGATAGGTCATGGATCGGGACAGGGTGGGGGGAATCGCAGGGATGAGCCACAGCAACGCGTGGCCTGGCCAGCTAGTACAATATAAAAAACAAAACAAAAACCTACATACAGCAGCAGTGTTTTGTGTTGTGTAGGCTCCTATGATGTAAGTAATGGGCCCCGCCTGCTAGCCTGCTCCCTAAAATATTACTAGTTTGCTCTTTTCTATATATAGGGTGCCTACATTCTGCACGTGCAAATGGCTTGAGATACCTATTAGGTTCATAAATCACCATATAGCATATATTCAACACAAGAAACAGCAACAATTTGTTGTTGACAAAGGACAGTTGGACATATAAAGGACCCCATTACCTTCAGTAGCTTAGGGCCTCATCAAACCTAAATCTGGCCCTGTTTGGAAGCATACCAGACCCCGCTTAGCTTTGCAAATGTGCTAGCAAGCTTTATACCCCACCATCGGGGGATGTTATTGGGTTGTTTTTATTTTGATTATATATGTATACAGTATTGTGGTTTTTATGTTGATCTTTTCTGTGAGCCGCCCCGAGACCTCCAGGTATAGGGCGGTATATAAATTCAATAAATAATAATAATCAGATCTTTATTACCGCCTTGTTCCTGATGTACATCTTCACTCACCTGCTCTTCCCTGGAGGGGTGGGTGCCAAATTGCATACTGTAACAACATTTCTCCGGTGAAAATCGGGACATCCTGTTCCATAATAATGTTATTAGTTATACCCCACCCATCTGACTGGGTTGCCCAAGCCACTCTGAGAGGCTTTCAACATATATAAGAACATCATTGTTTTTTATTTTTGTTTTTTAAAACTTCCCTATACGTACAGGGCTGCCTACAAATGTCTGCTACAGGTTGTATACTTACTAATCTCCTTGGCTTGAGGGTATGTATAACCTTCCAACATTTCTCATCCTATTCCATAATAGGAGAAGGGGACGACAGAGGATGAGATGGTTGGACAGTGTTCTCGAAGCTACGAATATGAGTTTGACCAAACTGCGGGAGGCAGTGGAAGACAGGAGTGCCTGGCGTGCTATGGTCCATGGGGTCACGAAGAGTCGGACACGACTAAACGACTAAACAACAACAACATTCCATAATAATGTTATTAGTTATACCTCACCCATCTGACTGGGTTGCCCAAGCCACTCTGGGAGGCTTCCAACATATATAAAAACATCATAAAACTTTTTTTTAAAAAAACTTCCCTATACAGGGTTGCCTCCAAATGTCTGCTAAAGGTTGTATAGTTACTAATCTCCTTGGCTTGAGGGTGTGTAGTTGCATAACTACATACCCTCCCAACATTTCCCTGATGAAAATAGGGATGTCCTAAGGAAAAGTGAGACATGCTGGGATCAAATCAGAAACCAGGATGGCTTCTGCAAATCTGGGACTGTCCCTGGAAAATAGGGATAGTTGGAGGATCTGAAAATATCCTGAGGTGGTGCTGAGTGAGTCTCATCCAGAGAGGCACCCCAAACCTCCCACAGAGTTATTTGTACAAGAGGAAGAAGAGAATTCACTTGAGAAGATCAGCAGACGTTTTCCTATGCTGCATAATTAGGTAGTGTGTGCTGTCCATTTTTAAAAAGTAAATTTTTGTTCTTGATCCATTCTCAGGCTTCAGAGCAATTTGTGGGAGTAAGACGTTTTTGAACACTAGTACAGACTTCTCAGTAAACGTACATAAGATCAGGCTATGTGTCTCCCCAACACTGTTAGTGTGCACAAACACACAAAACCTTCCTGGAAAGAAAAGAGCTAAATCATTACTGCAGCGGACAATAGACCAAAAGTCTTCTAATGTCACCCTGGGGGTTTCTTCTTTCTAACCACATTAGCGAATGACGGCAGCTGGGCAAAGTTCTCCCGGTGCTGAGGTTTCAGCCCATGGCAAGGCAGTTGTGAGAACATGATGTACACAGTGTTCTGTCCAGGTTGGTTTTGGGCACATGGCTGTAAGTGGAAATGTTGAAGCAAGAGCAAGTGTGAGCCAAATTCAGCTCGTGCCAATGGTGCCTACAAAACACTGGGCAGAAAGTACCGTAGTTTGGGATCCGATGGTAGATCTTAGGGTGATTTGCAGTACAGTATATTAGCAATGCTGCCTGACTCCTAGTTGTTTAACAACAGAATGGGTTTTGTTACCAGAAAATAATTTCCAAACCTAACTTAGGGACAACTGAAATGAAGAAAGCTAAGAGAGTGGGCTTTCATGTGAAAATACTGTGAGCTCACTTCTGTTCTGATACTAAAAACAAATTTCTAGGTCAGAATATGCTCAAGAGACACCATTAAAGTCGTTTGTAAACCCAGCATAAACAATACAATGTATTCTTATTCTTTTTTGTTCACCACCACAATATGCGTAAATGGTGGGGGTTATATGTTATTTAAATGAATGAATGAATTATTATTATATAGCTTTTTGCACCCAGTTCTGGTTGTTAGATCTTGAGGTTCTTGTAAAAATGAAACAAAAAAACAACCAAGTAGATATGACAAGCCTAAAGTCTGCTCTTCTGACTGTAATTAAAGCTGAGCGCCTAACGTTGCCTATTACCATATAGTTATCAGATTTGGACCAGAATTTCCCAGCTCAAACTGTTGGCCACTGTTTCACACCAGCTTGCTATGTGTTACATATATGCTGTCTAATAATAGTCATTTATAGAATGGGTTGCGGGAGAGAAACATTAATAGCCTTAGCTTCTCTTGGTAGGAATAAATATTGCCCCCACCCCTTTTTGAGATTCCAAAGGAGAGAAGACTCCTCTAAAACCAAGTACTGTTTCAACCAATCTTAATATTAACATTCTCATGCTCAAAATGAAGTAAACACCACCGTAGGTTAGATAGTTCTGACATGCCCTTTGAAATAATGCTTGTGTGTCTTTGATGTATCTTATCATATCTGCTCACTAATATCAGTTGCTAGCTCTGCATCATCTGCTATCTTATTTACCCTATCTAGCCATCCTGGGGACATTTCCAAAACCAGATTTTCCTTACCTCTGCTTCTCTTTGAACTTCATTCTTCAGCTTTTCCTCAGCAAAGTGGGTTCCTCTATGCTTTTAACCCCTTAAAATTGGTTTCAGAAAGTTAAAATTCTAAAGAAAAAGTTGAAGATAAATGTGTCTGTAATAGAGATTGCTGATACTACAGTTTCAATTTGCACTCCTAAATGGAATGCCATAAAGTTAGCAATCCTGTATGGACTCACCTGGGAATAAATACCATTGAACTCAACACAATGTGAAGGTGAGCAGCTATCTCAAGACATCATTCTGCATATAAAAGCATGTTCATGCACAAGCCATTTGTGGTCCCTTAGCAGACACATTTCAAAGAGACACTGAAGTTGCCTAACTACTTTATTCCTTGCATTCTTTCTCCCCCACTCCCCTTAGCGTTTTCTTAAGCAAGGAATCTGCACATTGTTAAGCAATTCCATTACAATTGTTCACCCACAATTCTGAATTTCTCAAAGAAAACGCACTTATCTCACCATTCCTGATTAATCTTACTAAAAGGAACTCCGAACAGCTAGAGCGCTATCTACTCAGCAGATAGTAGACACTCGCCTGCATAACACAACCTCCAATTTAGATTAAACAATGGATTTTGATTACTCAGTAGAGTTGGATGGAAAATTCCATTAAAGCCTTCCAACCAGCAGAATCCAGATACTTCTGACACTGGACCAAGGGAGTGAGAAAATTAACTCGGGTCCATAAACCTACCTTTCCCATTTGGCTGTCTCTCTGCTGCTCATCTAACTGAACCCTAACCATTGTACCTATACTATACATTTCAAGCAAACTACCATTCCCAGAATTCTTTGTGAGAAGTCATGACTCTTAAAGTGGTATAAGAGCCATGGCTTCCCACAAAGCATCCTGGGAATGGTAGTTTGTTAAGAGAGCTGAGAATGGTCTGGAGACCCATCACAGATCTGGTGCTTTCTCACCCTGCCATGGTGCAAAAAGCATTTAAGAGGTTAACGGCTAAGTTAACAGGTCCATTTTCAGCTCCTTAGCGTCCAGCTCACTCACTCAGTCCCTGCCCTGACTCCAGCTTGCACACTAAGTTCTGGACATAGGGGAATTGTACAGATTTGAGGATACGGCTGCCTGTCCCTTTCCTGTTAATCATATTCAATAAGCATGGCCTTTTCCAAAACATGTTTCAGATCATTGCTCACTGTGGCCAGTTAAGATGCCATGAGGCTCTTTGAGAGTACCACTGAAGGTCTCCCTTTTAGGACGTATGTTCAGGATTGCTCTGTCAGCTCACCTCCTCAAAACTGTCAGGTAAATGCTACGAACTTCACACATACATGATTATCATGCATTGTTAAAGAATTTCAGAGGGAAAGCATTAGATGTGGTTTTGTATACATTTTAAAACATATTTCATTGATTTGACTTAAACATAATTGCATAACAATAATAAATAAAACTTACTCCTCTCCCAGAGTGTGGATTTTCTTCTAAGTAGGGCATAGCTTCTGTGCAGCTTTTTTTTAAAAAAGTTTTCACAAGCATCAAAAAAAGTAATTAACTGAAAGTGTCATTCCACAATGTTCTGTGTGTTCTTGATGGGTGAACATTGTGTTCAATGGATTGCACATATTGACTAAAGTCAAACCATGTTGCATAGTTCTAGTTACAGGTAGGTAGCCGTGTTGGTCTGAGTCGAAGCAAAAAAATAATAATAATAAAAAAATTCCTTCAGTAGCACCTTAAAGACCAACTAAGTTTATATTTTGGTATGAGCTTTCGTGTGCATGCACACTTCTTCAGATATCTGAAGAAAGTGTGCATGCACACGAAAGGTGCTACTGAAGGAATTTTTTCATGTTGCATAGCTTATTTTTTAGAGTTTTAAACCTTTGTGGTGGTGTTTAATTGTGTGTGAGTGTTATCTGTCTATCTAATCTATCATCTATTTATCTCTATCTCTATTTATCTCTATCTCTATCTCTACCTATCTATCTACATACATACATACATACATACATACATACATACATACACCTCATCATCTATTCTTGTTGCTAATACCAGAACCCTTTTGGTAGCAGAAAGATTGCGGCTACAATTTAAGATTAGAATAAAAATCAAAATCAATGCATCATTGGATATTAGGGTTTGGCAAAGGAAAGCTTTTGCAGTTTAGCTGAAATGGTCATTTTCACCAAATTAATATGGCTGTAACATGGAAATGAGAACTGTCAGGAGCTGCTGAAGAGGTAGGTGGCTTTCTTTGGTGACACACTGCAACACTCTCCAAACAGAAGGACATTTGTTTCTGTCTGGTAGTGAGTTCCTTTGGGGGCTTCATCATTTCGACATTAATGCAGAAACGTTTTCATCTGACCTTCAGTAATGCACATTAAAGAAAAAGCAAAATATCTTCAGCATTCTACCTAAACATCCTCAATGATTTGTCTTTGGCACCAAGTCAGTTCCATACATGATTTAGTTATCTATTGTAGTCTTGCATTTCTGTCCCCAATAGAAACGCATGTCATCTTGCATTACAACCTGTGGGGGAGTAACAGCTTAAGCCTCTTGGCTTGCTCTCACCATAATGCGAGAAAATTTCCCTCTAGCAGTATGCATTTGTCAGTAGTGGTATCATCCGGTTATTCAGTAAGTTCCAATGACCTTATCAAAACAAATATGCCATTGAATCAGGTTTAAATTAACTTTCTCTCTCAGGGAAAATTTGGCTGGCCTGTCATTGTCTCATTCATTCTTACACATTTTAATTTTCAGCAGCAGTTGTAACATCTGCACAGCCACTGTGGACTAAGAACTAAAACAATACATCCCAAACAGAATCTTGAAGGATTCTGGTTTTTCAAGCATCCAATAAGCACATAAAATGATTAACTATCACAATACATTCCAACAACAAGAATCCAGTCACAGCTCATCCCATCTCATTGTTTTAAATGGGGAAATTAAACATTTCAATATTCCCCACTGCTCATGTTTCCCATTTGATTGTGTCCCATGTATTTACAGAAGCAGTTTTTTTTTAGCAATGCTCCCATTTAGTTTGTTAGCTGTATTTAAATGCATTTATTTATTGAATTGACACCTCACCTTTCCTCCAAGACGTTCATACTGACAAATATTATTATCGTCTTCTCCATTTTATTCTCACAACAACCCTGTGAGGTAGTTACAGGTAGGTAGCCGTGTTGGTCTGAGTCGAAGCAAAATAAAAAAATTCCTTCAGTAGCACCTTAAAGACCAACTAAGTTTATATTTTGGTATGAGCTTTCGTGTGCATGCACACTTCTTCAGATACACTAGAAACACACTAGACCTACCTCACACTAGAAACTGTGAGGTAGGTTAGGCTGAGAGAATGTGTCTGGCCCAGGTGAGCTTCATGGCTAAGCAGAGCTTTGAACCTAGTCTTCCAGAAGCTTCATCAAAGAGAAACAAGGGGAAGCTAACTACAAAAGTTGTGCTGCCCAACTGGACAAATGTGCAAGATAGAAGCATATTCAAAGTTGGGCTTGATCATATGTGTTTTACTTTAAACTAAGTGCCATTGTATTCAGTGGGGATTACTTCAAAATAAGTGTGCATAGGACTGCAGTTTTGGTTGTACAGTCTATGAGTCATGAATCCTGCTTATCACAGAGGTGATTGCTGGTAGAAATATAAGAATCATACCAACTGTGAGATACAGCGGCATCCATCATCTGCCAGGAGATTCTGCAATCAAGCCCAATTACATAAGTTAATCCAAGTTGCAAATTACCTGCTTTGCATAAACATACTTGATTCGCATGTTAAATGCTCACATAGCTTCTCCTGATTTTGATTTGAAGAAGAATGTGGGAACAGGAAAACTGGGGATGCTCGGAAGCACACGAGAGCCGTGCAGGATATAGATAATATCCTGTGTCAATAATTTACAAGAACTTTGAATTCCGAAGAGAAGGATATTAGGGAATTCCTCCTGGCATGGGAAATCTGCCCAAGCAGCAGGAGAATAATTTACCATTTCTGCTCCACGTGCCTACCCATCGATTTCAAGTGCAAGGGGGAAATATGCAGGCAGATATTTGTGCAGGACTTCCAAAGTATTGGCCTGAGGAAGGTATCTGCTTCAGACAGGCTGGGTACACACAATGTATTTAAAGCACATTGTTTTCCTCAAATAAGTCTGGGCAACTGTAGCCTACCTCTTGCGTAGTTACTATTCCCAGCAACCCTTAAGAAACTACAGTGCCCATAATTCTTTGAGGAAAAGAATGTGCTTTAAAGGTATTGTGTGTACACAGCCACACAGCTTAAATGTCTTGCTGTCCTGGCACTGCTGTGCTCACAGAAAAGTAACTTCGTAAAATGAACTTTTTGGGGAGGGAGAAGTAAAGTCTGGGAAGAGTCACATCTCTCTTATTTTCTCCTCCCCTGACGGCCACCAAAATGAGCTCTGTCGTAGCCACCACCATTGGTAAACCCCAAATATTTTGAGGAATTTCACACCACTTAATCATTGCCCGCCTCTCTAAATCTCTGTCTGTGCAGGACTGACAATAGGCCATTTCCCCTCGCTGTGGTGGTCTAAACCACTGAGCCTCTTGGGCTTGCCGATCGGAAGGTTGGCAGTTCGAATCCCCGCAACGGGGTGAGCTCCCGTTGCTCTGTCTCAGCTCCTGCCAACCTAGCAGATAGAAAGCATGCCATTGCAAGTAGATAAATAGTGCGGTGGTGGGAAGGTAAATGGCGTTTCCGTGCACTCTGGTTTCTCTCACGGTGTTCCATTGCGCCAGAAGCGGTTTAGTCCTGCTGGCCACATGACTCAGAAAGCTGTATGTGGACAAATGCCGGCTCCCTCGGTCTGAAAGCGAGATGAGCGTCGCAATCCCATAGTCACCTTTGACTGGACTGTCCAGGGGTCCTTTACCTTTACCTTTTTCTGTGTTAGGCTGCAGATACAGGGCCAATAAGGAGCTGGAGAGGCAGCACTTTGGGCTGCCCTGCTGTTGCCATCACCTAAGCTGGTATCTGACTTTTCAGCTACCTTACAATATACTTTAATTTTCCAAACCAAAGCAAACCAATCTATAATTTAATGGCGCACCCCTGTCACGCCACCCTAGTTAAGACAAGGCCAAGGAGTGTTCTGAACAGTCAAGCTGATGTTTCATTTCCTCTCATTGTTTTACACAGCATAGCCCTTAACGCCTATGTTCCTGAACGTCATGTTGGGTGCAGGGTTACTGAAAGAATGCCCATAACTTCAGGTTAAATTTAGCCTCCTCTAGAAGCACTATATGATGGTTAAGCCTCCTCTGTTCAATGAAACTTTTGAAACAAGTTTTAAAGACAAGAAGGCAATCTGTGCCTGTCAGATAGGCTGTGCACCATTTGGAGAGTGGAAATGTTTCAGAGCTCATGCAATAATGTTTCCAATAGTGGTGTGTGTGTGTGTCTTCCCGACTGCTGGATTTATGTATAAACTAAACAAGCTATAGCTTAGGGCAGTGTTTCTCAACTAGCTAGCAAGACCAGTAGTCAGGAATGATGGGAGTTGTAGTCCCAAAACATCTGGAGGCACACTGGTTGAGAACACTGGCTTAGGGCCCCACTCTCTTGGCCCCCCCCAAAAAAAATAACGAAAAAAAATTACATTCCAAAATATAAGATAAAAAAACAAATAAAATAAAACCTACATACAGCAACAGTGTTTGGTGTTGTGTAGGCTCCTATGATGTAAGTAATGGGCCCCGCCTGCTAGCCTGCTGCCTAAAATACGGTATCACTGGTTTGCTCATTTGTATATATAGAGTGCCTACATTCTGCAATTTATAATTATTATAATTACTTTTTGAAATATGGCAACCCTAATCTGATATATCAGAAGAAATACAAAATCAGTCTTGATTCCAAAGTGGAGAATTGGTGCTGCTTTCCTTTTACAGTGGGAAAAGTCACGCAGAAGGTGGAGGTTGGAGGCAGCAATAATAATAATTATTATTATTCTACCCTACACGCTCCCCAAAGGCATGCTTTTGTGCGTGCGCAAAGGGCCGTTAGAGCGTTTCTGCGCATGTGCAAGCGCATGTGCAAGTCCGCGGAACCCGGATGTAAACACTTCCGGGTCCGCAGCATTTGTAAACGGAGGCGTTCATAAACAGAGGTAGTTGTAAACCGAGGTTCCACTGTATACTTATTTGTATAACATTATTCTTGTTTATAAAACCCAATAAAAAAATACCATATCCCTCATAACCTTATTAAAGGGTGGAATAGGAAGGCCAAACGACAATGCTCAGGTTATTGGTGTGACTCAACGGGGTCTGGGTGCAAGACAGTGTTTGTTCCCCGCCACACGCCATGCCTCTCAAGAGTGCTCTCAGCCATTCCTCGGGGCGAGAAGGAGGGGGACCGCTTGCTTGCTGGTCCTTCCCAGGGCAGGCAAAGATGAGGAGAGGGGAAAGCGCTGCCAGAAAAAAGCAGGCTAGGACGTGGGTCAAAGAGCACTGCGATCAAACTCCTTGTTGTCAGCAGGCTTGGTGTGCAAGCTATCAAAAGCAGATGCTGTGCCAGGAAGAGGCAGATCTCTGCTCAGGAGACGATGCAGCAACTTCAGAATGACATGGACAACAACAGCCAGCAGAACAGCAGCAGTAGCAGCAGCAGCTGTGGGTGCAAGTTTGTTTGTTTGTTTGTTGCATAGATTAGCAAAGAGTTGCATGAAACTCCACACCCCTAGCTCATCAAGGCTCCTAGATTTCATGATCTGGACAAAGGCTACAGTATCAAAGACAACCCTTCTGCATATTCAAATGTGGGAGGGTTTGTTCTGCTTATCTGTTTGTTTTAAAATCCATTAATTTGGCTTCTGGCATTATGCAGCCAGCATACAGAAGAGCCTCTGTCTTGCTACACCTGCTCATCTATCTATGACTGCATAGACACCATACCTTTGAAATGCATTCAGAGCCATGGGCATAGCTGGAGGGCGGGAGCAGCTGCCCCTCCTAAACCAAGTAAACAAATCAAAATGCTTAACTAAAAGTAGGAATAATCAGAATATTTGAAATGGAAATGCTTGCTGTGGTCCCGTGGATGATGTTGCGAAAGGTTCTCAGCAAATCCAAGAAAACCTGTTTTCGTTTGGGTTTTTTTAAAAAGGAAGATGGAAAAAAAGGCGTGTTCTTTGTAATTTTGCAACATATACTTGTTAACTGCATGAAAGGTACTCCCTGATGTTAATTTTTAAATTTAGCTTCCTAGTTTTCAAATGACTGGAGATTTTGACAGATTGTTCTGAGCACTTGGGGTCAAAAGAAAGTAATGTAAAACAATTGTTGATGGGGTGTTTCATTCTCTGAATCTGCTAGACAGAGCCAGACAGAGGATGATGACAGGTTGGTATCCTGCCCCCCTAACATAAATCATGGCTACATCCATGTTCAGAGCACATCCCCCCCACTCAAAGATTTCTGGACACTGTCTTTAATTTCATTTTCATTTCATTTATTCAGTTTATACACTGCCCTATATCCAGAGGTCTCAGGGCAGTTCACAAACAAGACCACAACATATAAAATCAAACCAAAAACAATAACCCAATAAACCCCCCCCCCCAAAAAAGAGCAACAATCTAAAAGGGTATTGGATGTCAATAAGATCAACCAAAGGCCTGGTTTAAAAGGAACGTTTTTGCCTGGCACCTAAAGGTGTATAATGAAGGCGCCAGGTGAACTTCCCTGGGGAGAGCATTCCACAGGCAGGGAGCCACTGCAGAGAAGGCCCTGTTCTCATGTTGCCACCCTCCAGACCTTTTGAGGAGGATGCACATGAAGAAGGGCCTCAGAAGATGATCTCAGGGTCCGGGTAGGTTCATATGGGGAGAGGCGGTCCTTGAGGTATTGTGGTCCTGAGCCATTTGTTAAGGGTTGCTGGGGATTGTAAATCTGTGAATAGAAAATTGCAGTGCCCAGAATTCTTTGAGGAAAAGATCGCGTTTCGAATGTGCTACTCCGCCAGCCCAACCCAGAATCTCCAGGGACTCGCGATTCATCCTTGAGTTCTACTGCTTCCAGATTTTAATGGGCAACATCCTTTAGCCAAGGAGCAATTGGATTTTCCTTTGCTGAGCCACCCACACGCTATTTCTCAGATGCTGCGTATGGCCTGCAAGTGGAAGTCTGATTTCCCAGAATGGGATTGGCTTTTGGGCCGTCATCTGTTTCTGTTGTTTAGTTCTCAGCCTCCTAGAGAGAAGCCACAAAAAGATGTGGATGAGCAACTTAAAAATAAATTATTTTTCTTCCAAGGAGCACGATGTGACAGACAAGAGGGTTATTGCAATTTTAATCTCATCCCCCACCCTGAGAGGTAGAAGAGGAATCTTCTTTATTTGCTTCAGCCACTAGCCATAGCAATAAAATTAAACGTACTGAAGAGGTAAAGACTTAACTCTAGAAAATACATTTTGGAGGTTTACATCAACAATCAAATAATAGATCTTATTCTAATTGCCCCCGTTAAAAATCTTGCAGTTTTTGCTGTCACCTGACCATCTTGATCTGCTCAAAGGACACAATAGCAATGGTTGAGCAACCCGGCGTGGTGAATAATAGAGGGGTAATAACCTCACTCCTCAAATCTTTATAAAGAATGCAAGCCAGAAGCACATGAGCCGCTGACTCAACACTGCCATCTCCACAGGGACATAACCGTTTCTCCAGCGGAATTTTTTGAAACCGACCCTCGCGTACAGCCGAAAGCAGTATATTCAATCTTGCGAAAGCGCGTCTGTATTTTGGAATTGTTAAATTTGGCAAATGGGATGCCAACGTGTCACAATGACTAGGTGGAAAATAATCATACTGAAGTAAAATTTACGCTGGTTCCTATGAACCCAGAGAAATGGATCCTGACCCAGGGAGAGCCCAAGGATCCAGGCAAGCAGACGAATTTAAGTGTCTCCTGCCCACCAAATAACAGAGACCAAACCAGGACGTACGAAGCAAGGCACTTTTATTTTCGCTGTTGCAACAGGGTCCTTCCTCTCACACAGGAGAACAAGGAAGGACCCCAAACAAAGGTGTCTTGCCCTTAAAAAGAAATTTGAAATTGGTTTCAGCCCACCCCCCAGAAGCATCATCCATATGTCACAGAAGGGGTGTAGCCCAAGACCGCCCCTCCCTAGATTCACCATAGGTACATCATGAACAGGGAGGTCTGGTGGCAGTAATCTGAGCAGTCTGGACCCTGCCCCCTGCCCCCAAAACCTAATCAACAAAATTGAGAGATATTTACATTTCCCTGTTTCCCAGCCAAGTTAATCACACCCTTTTGTCTGGCACTCAGGTATCAGGATGCCAGGGTTATCACTTTAATTCCTGAGACAATGAGAAGGTTCCCCCCACCCCCCTTCTTCCTTGCAGAGGAACACCTGGTCAGAGAGAGAGTCAAAATGGTGTCAGAAAGGTCTGTCTTCCTGTGCTGCTTCAGACATGTGCCTGTACTGTACATTCATGTATATGTTTTATGAACAATTTATATATATATATATATATATATATATATATATATATATATATATATATATGACCTCAAAATTCTTATAACAATACCATGGACAAAATTTCCTTATCGTGGCCAAATTATTCTGTCGCTCGAAATCATATAGGCGCTGTCTAATTAAATTATTTGCTTTACTGAAGCCCCGGTGTTAATAACTGTTGTGGTGGTAAAACCAGAAAAGTAAAGCTTTTGGTTCACAATTTTAGTCCAAGTGACCCTGTGATATTTATTAGCCTTGGCTTAGTTCCTATTTCTCAGCCTAAGTGTAAGAATTAGAACTCCATGTTCCCATGGTTCAGTGTCTGACATGCTTTGCCATGAGTAGATAATGTGGTATCCTCCAGATGTTTCAGACTACAATTCTGATGATCCCTGGCCTTCGGCCATGATGACTGGCACTGATTAGCCTAATTGAAGTCCATCAACTTCTGGAAGGAACCATGTTGCCAAGCCCACATGCTATCCACTCAATCATATTGAGTTTCTGGTCCCTGTTCTTCCCACACGACCCTTGTTATACTCCAATGGGGAAACTGCGGCCCTCCACATTTTTGACTCCATATCCCATCATCCCCAGAAAGCATGGGCAATGGTCAGGGGTGATGGGAGTTGTAGTCCAGCAACATCTGGAAGGTCAGAGATTCCTCATCCCTGTGCAACTGCATGACAAATGCACAGTTCCCTGCTGCCGGGCTGTGCTTTTTCTTGTCTGTGGCCTTATCCAAAAGCCATTTTTTGGGGGGAACAGTAATTAGCTCCCTCCGCTGTTTAATTTAAGCAGATGTGGCAAGTAATTACAGGCTCACTGTATATTTTGCTGTAGAGAGGCTTAGTTTGGTCAGAATTCAAGTACACACTTCCAGAATTAATGCTAAATACATTACTTCTGGTAAATTAGGCACCACAGCCACTAGAGGCCCGTGAAAATTTGTGTTCCAGGCTTTTTAGACTCATCTACTCATATACTAATTGAAACCAAAGAATCCCCCCCAGCTCATAAATATCGTTCCCAATCACGCCCTCCCTACTCAACAACAACAACAACAACAACAACAACAACAACATTATTTATATGCTGCCCATCTGACTGGGTTGCCCCAGCCACTCTGGGCAGCTCTCAACAGAATATTAAACAGACAATAAAACATCAAACATTAAAAAACCTCCCAATACAGGGCTGCCTGTCTTCTAAAAGTCAGAGGGTGGGTGCCACCACCGAAAAGGCCCTCTGTCTGGTTCCCTCTAACCTCACTTCTCGCAATGAGGGAACCGCCAGTAGGCCCTCGGCGCTACCGGTAGATCTCAGTGTCCGGGCTGAATGATGGGGGTGGAGACGCTCCTTCAGGTATACAGGACTGAGGCCGTTTAGGGCTTTAAAGGTCAGCACCAACACTTTGAATTGTGGAAAGAAGATACACACAAAAAATGTTTAGACAACTGAAATTATTTCCAGATGAGGGCTATGAATTAGTCCTGAATGTAAGGTCACTCACCTTACTAAACAGCCACTAAAGGTTCCATCCTATTTCATACCATTTTGAATTAAGTTTGGTTCACCTGAAGGTGACCCAGGACATTTTGTCCCAGCGGTTAACTGAGCGTTGAAGAAGCAGTGATACTCTCTTTATTTTTAAACAAATGTACAGAAGCCCTCCTGGTTCTTGTGCCATAATCCAAAGTAAATTAATTCCCTCTTTGATGTTCCCCCTTTGAAAGCAAATCTAATCTCTTAACTCTCCTTGTGCACGGATGCAATTTTCTGTGCCTTCATTCATTTCGCTGCCTTTTTCATCTTTCTCCATCCTATCCCATCCCTTTTGACATCCTCATGTGATTATCAGTAAGCCAAGGCTGATTTACTTACTGGCATTTTCTTCTCTGGTTAGTATATTATTTTAATACGCCCTGGTTTTGTCTGTCTTCTTGGTTGCTACAATAGAAACCCGAGTATCTGTTTGCAAGCCGGTTTTGTTTCACTTCCAGAGAGAGAAAAAAGAGCTTGCTTGGCTTGCCCTGATCTAAAATATATTTTGATATTGTATCCTCCAGATGTTCCTGTTGGAAAGGTAAACACGGGCTTGGTTTTAATGTGTTCACTGGATATATCAGTACCAATGTGTGATGTTTATGTATTTGGATGTGGCCTGCAGACCGGCACCCTTTGCGCAACCGTGCTGTTAACTGCAACACTGAACCTCTGCTCCAATTCTGCACGACCCATCTGCAAATGAAGCTCTTCAAAAGAGCGGAGCAATGGAAAGATCTGGACAAGAAAACGTGGCACATAATCTTATTAATGGAGTGCCCGAGGGCTTGGAGGGCAAGACGCTAACCTTATGGATTATGCTCTGGTTATCTCCCGCTTGGACTACAGCAACGCGCTGGAAACTACAACTAATCCAGAATGCGGCAGCTAGATTGGTGACTGGGAGCGGCCGCCGAGATTATATAACTGAAAGACCTACATGAGCACAATTCAAAGGGTTGGTGCTGACCTTTAAAGCCCTAAACGGCCTCGTCCCACTGAGGTCCAGCTCCGAGGGCCTTCTGGCGGTTCCCTCACTGCGAGAAGTGAAGCTACAGGGATCCAGGCAGAGGGCCTTCTCGGTAGTGGCGCCTGCCCTGTGGATGTCAAGGAAATAAAAAACTGATTTTTAGAAGACTTCTGAAGGCAGCCCTGTTTAGGGAAGTTTTTAATGTTTGATGTTTTACTGTATTTTTAATATTGTGTTGGAAGCTGCCCAGAGTGGCTGGGGGGTATAAATAATGGATGGGGTATTATTATTATTATTATTATTATTATTATTATTATTATTATTATTATACCAATGATGTTGGTGTGCAAACAAAACACAAGTCCACTCAGTGGGATATCCATTCTCCTCTCTGCCCCACAACCTCGTGTGTGCCCCCAAAATATGTTCCGACTGGGATGTTAATGCACAAACTTTTTAAAAAGAGTTTTGTCTTTGCTTTTTTTTTTTGGAAACTGGTACAAAAGTATATTATTCCTATGATCCTCAATTATAAAACCCAGTAAAAGGTTCTTTAAAAAAAACCCACCACTGGTGCAAAAGTAGTTAGGGGGGACAGAGAGAGCCAGCAATATTTTTTTTTCCCTGGTTCATTGCTGGGAACCATTTGCTAATCAAATGCCAAAGAGATCATTTCAGAGCCAAGTAACAAACACTTCGCCAACAACATTTCTCAGGAAACTTTGTACATCCGGACAACCAATGCTGCTTGTTCAGAGCCAGAAAATCGGTGTTATCCGGAAATACCTGGAGCTGAGTGGCCACCATGTGTTTTTTTAAAAAATCCATGGAGTGGGAAGGGGTTTCTAAGTCCTGTTGTGGATCCTAACTCTTGAATATGTGAATGATATGGGAATGTAAACATAAAGGAAGGCAGTGGCAATGCCAGATCAGGCATGAAATACTGTTTTAGGTGGCACCAGGCTTGGAAAACCATCTGTCCCCTGCCACACAGAGTGCCGTGTGACCTTCTCAGAGACCTAAACTTGCAGGACGTAATAAACAGGTCTCAAGCCAGTAATGTTTACAAGGGGAGATGCAGAAAGTCAAGAAGCTATATAGATTTTATTACAGGCATTCACATTTCTTTGGCTCTCCAGATAAGTTTATTAGGGCTGCCGATAAATAACAGCTTAGTCAGCTCTCTTAATAGCTCGTGCCAAATGGCTTCAAGCGCAACATTGGTTTTTTTTTGTTTTGTTAATACAAAATCTTCTCGTCATCAACCTTTTATTAGTTCAAACTTTGGGAGTAACTATAGTAACCTTGATTGAGTTGAGTTGTTTTGCTCTTACTGCTCCATATAATTTCTAAAGCTGCTCCTAGTGGAGCAGCAAGTAAAACTGTTAGCACATTTGCAAAGCTAAGCAGGCTCCGGTATGGTTCAAAAATTGGATGGGTAATTCTGTTGAGATTCCTGTGTTAAAGGGGGTTGGACTAGATGAGCCTCAGTTCGCCATCCATCTCTAAAATTCCTTGATTCTATTTGGACATTTCAGATATATTGAGGCACAGTGGTGTCTTCTTCTCCTTTGACAATCATTCCTAGCCGAGTAAGATTGTCTTCCATAAACACGGTCTTAACAGTGAGTCCGTAAGTGTCTGTGGAGGCCAATTCTGGATCCACACGTCCTTCCACAGTGGGGACATTGGTTTCTGGGTGGGAGCTGATCACGGTGTGGATTTGCCAGGCGCGCCTTCCTCTTAACACTTTTCTCTTGCGTCCATCCAAATACTGCAGTGATTTTTCAACCAATGTGCCGTGACACCCTGGGGTGGCTTGAATAATGGTCAGCGGCACCCAGGGCAACACTGGCCTCTTTCCTTCACTCCCTCCTCTGGTGCCCTCTTGCATCTCTGCCCCCAAAGGATTGCACAGCGGTTTGTTGCAGCAGCCCTGGCTACTAGCTCCCCAGGTGAATGGTGCCTCTGGGCCTGCCCAGGGGGTGCTTGTTGCCAAGAGCCGAGGTGGCCCAGAGACCGGTGTGTGTGTGTGTGTGTGTGTGTGTGTGCGCGCGCTGCGGCTCCAAGGAAAGGGGAGAGAGGAGGCTAAGGGAACACTCCACAAGGAAGGGTGTTCAACACATGGGCGTAGGCAGGGGGGGCAGGAGGGGGCAGTTGCCCCCCCTAGAAGCAGGGCCGCTGGCCAGTCTGCCCCGCTGCCCGCCCGGTGCCGTCTCCCTTCTCCCTGGCTGGCTGTGGGGCGGGTGGAGGGAAAGCCCCAGAGCCGCGCAAAGCGTTTGGCTGGCTTTCCCTCCGCCCGCCCCACAGCCAGCAAGGGAGAAGGGACGTCTCCCTTCTCCCTTGCTGGCTGTGGGGCGGGCAGAGGGAAAGCCAGGCAACCGCTTTGCGCGGCTCTGGGGCTTTCCCTCCACCCGCCCCGGCGATCGCAGAGGGGGAGGAGGGGATCGGAGCGGCCCGATTTCGGGCTGATCCTGGCGTTCCCTTGTCCCTGCTGATCGCGGAGGGGGAGGAGGGGGTCGGAGCAGCCCAATTTCGGGCTGATCTTGGTGCCCCCTCGCCCCTGCCGGTCGAGGAGACATCCCTTCTCCCTGGCTGGCTGTAGGGCGGGTGGAGGGAAAGCCCCAGAGCCGCGCAAAGCGGTTGCCTAGCTTTCCCTCCGCCCGCCCCACAGCCAGCAAGGGAGAAGGGAGCTTTCCTTGCCCCACTGTGGCCCCTCCCCCTCCCCCTTGGCCCCTCCCCTTGTCCCCCAATTTTCATCCTGGCTACGCCCCTGGTTCAACAAAGGTTTAGAGGTTGCCAGCTCTGCAGGCAAAGGGTGACATAACTGGGCTCCTGAGCGAAGTAAACACCGGCCTGGGCACTCACAGAGCTGCCATTATTTCATTTGTGGATTGCTTCCTACGAGGTATCCCAAAGCAATTTACAATATTTATACCATACTGCCCCTCAATGAGGCCAAACGTAGATTCACACAATGTTTAGGGGTATGCGCCCCCCCCCAGAAAAAGTCACTGGGGGTGCAAACTTGAATAAAATATTGGGAGGCTCAAGTAAGCCCAGCCCTGCATCATTGATCATGAGATGTGGCACAAAAAGACTGTTTGAATAGCAATGCCCATCAACTTTGGGGGCCCCAGCCCCTTCAGATATTTTATTGGTGGACCAAAGGGACTTTGGCCCCTGGGAGTTGGTACCCTTGGTGCCGTTCTGACTGGTCTGCTCTAGGCCCGTTCATCACATCCAGCAGCTTAGCCCAAGTCTGCCCAGGCTCTTTTGGGTGCCGGAACAGCTAACGCAAAGACAGCGCGTAGTGAAAAGGGGACCACGCTTCTTCCATGAAGAGAGGCGCTGTGACCTCAGAGCAGGCCTTCCAATGGCATCGAGTGGAGTAGAGGTCACCAAAGAAGTGATGGCAAGCATGTGGAGATCAGAAGATAAGGAGGAAAAGTGGAAGAATAAAAACGAAGCAGGCTGACAACCTTCGCTCCTTCTTTCGGTGCAGGAGTTTATAGGAAGTCAGAACATCAAGAGGAGGGATGGGGTGTAAATTCAATTCAGTTCTCATTAAAAGGCAAATTCATGTGCTAGAACATTTGATCATATGTGGTGGACTTGTGAAAGGGTAAAAGAGTATTGGGAAACAATTTATAATGAATTCAAAAAAATGTTTAAAATTACTTTTCAAGAAAAAGAGAGAGAGAGAGAGAGAGAGAGAGAGAGTCCTTTTTGTTGGGGATAATTCAGATGGAAATTCCCAGCTGTCAAAAAAGGCTATTTATGTATGCCACTACTGCGGCCTGCGTTTTGTTAACCCCAAAATGGAAAACTAGTGAAGTCCCAACTAAAGAATGGCAACTTAAAACTGATGGAATTATGTGTAGCTGGCAGACTTAACTTATAGAATAAGAGAACAAGAAGAATATACGTTTAAAGAAGATTGGAAAATGTTTAATGAATATATGGGTGGAAATTGTGTACATTTGAAAACGTTGGCAGCATTAAGATAAATTCCAACAGTGTAAATAAGTTTTGAAGGATGTAAAAATGGAAAACTGAATGGCTTAGTTTATGTAAATTATGCAGGGATCTATGGCATGCAAATTGAAGAACGGGAGAAGTCATTGATATTTTAAGTTTGTTCAAATGAATATTCTAAAATGTAAAATAGAAAATACTTAATAAAATTATACAAAAAAAAGGCAAATTTGTGTGCCCAGTAAAAAATGTGCTTCTTAGTAGAAAATTGTGCTAAAAGGACAATTATTTTTTAATGAGGATTTTTTTAAAAGGACTTTGCAAATTGCTGCAGAAATGTGGAAAATGTAAGATTTATGGGCGGCGGGGGATGAAGAGAACTTCCCATCCCTAGAGATTGATCCTTATCTCACCTGCCTTTGTGTTCTACCACACCGACTCTGTCAATCTACCGGTAATCAGAACACAGGGAAACAAAGCCCTCAAAGATATTTCTCCTTCTGCTTCCCCACAAAGGCAGACTGAGCCAGACAGTAAAACATACGTGTAGTACAGCTGCCCACGATTGCCTCATGGTGTGTTGCAATGCACTCACAGAGCACTCACTTTATCTCTACCGTGTTATTGTGATGCACCGAGTGCTTCATAAATAGCTGCCCGTCTCCCAGACTTCAAGGCATCACTTTGTCATTAGCCGGGGCGGGGGGCGGTCCCCCCAAACTATTCTGCAACAATCTAGACCAGGGGTCCCCAAACTTCCACCGCTGAGGGCCGGTGCTGCCAACGCCGATTGCGCTGTGGGCCGGAGCACATGGGAGCGTGTGGGATCGCGCGCCCATATGTGTGCACACACACAATTTCCAGCGCACTTCCAGGTCACTGGAACACCGGAAATAGCTTGTGCACATGTGCATGGGCTTCCTCTGGCCCAGAAGTGCGCTGGAAATGGCGCTTGCGCATGTGCACAAACTATTTCTGACACTCTGGTGGCCAGGAAGTGGGCAGCAGTGCCGTGCCGCGCAGTTAAGAGCGGGTGGCAGCAGAGGTCACTGGGGGCCGCATAAAAGAGCCTTGCGGGCCGCATCCGGCCCCCGGGCCTTAGTTTGGAGAAGCCTGATCTAGACCTTCAAGATGCAAACAGCTTTCGCACAGAACCTCTCTTGACACTTAATAAGTAGCGTGTCTCATAGACCGCAAATAGGATTTTAAACGTCGGAATCAAGAGTTTATCAAGGTGGACACACACATGAACTGCCATCACCCCCCCCCAAAGTTTCCCCAACTTACCTGCCACCTCCTCCTAGAGCAGGCTTCCCCAAACTCGGCCCTCCAGATGTTTTGGGACTACAATTCCCATCATCCCTGACCACTGGTCCTGTTAGCTAGGGATCATGGGAGTTGTAGTCCCAAAACATCTGGAGGGCCGAGTTTGGGGGTGCCTGTCCTAGAGCCACTTTCATTGCACCCTGCCATGTGCCAGTGATAATTGATTACATCAAATTATAGTAGGGCAATTCATATTGTTTTGATTTATGCAGTGTACAGGTTCAACAGCAGGACATTAAGCTCACTAAATAACAACGGGGTCATTACTATAATTTTATTTTGGGGGTGACGTATGCTCCCTGCAAAGGTAAAGGACCCCTGGCTGGTTAAGTCCAGTCAAAGGCGACTATGGGGCTGCATTTGCTTTCAGGCCAAGGGAGCTGGCATTTGTCCATGGAAAGCTTTCCAGGTCACGTGGCCAGCATGACTAAACCGCTTCTGGCGCAACAGAACACCATGACAGAAACCAGAGCACACAGAAACGGCCCACGCCATTTACCTTCCCACCGGAGCGGTACCTATTTATCTACTTGCACTTTGACGTGCTTTCGAACTGCTAGGTGGGCAGGAGCAGGGACTGAGCAACGGGAGCTCACCCCGTCGCGGGGATTCGAACCGCCAACCTTCTGATCGGCAAGCCCAGGAGGCTCAGTGGTTTAGACCACAGCGCCACCCGCGTCCCTAGGTTCGACAGTAGGACTGTTGGGCTAGGGCCAGGGAGACCTGGGTTCAAAACCTCACCCAACCATGAAGCTCACTATATGGCAATGGGGTCATTACTATACAGTCCCCTGCCCACTTACGTTAAGGGTACACTGCACTTAACAGGGATACAAGGTCAGAGAGTGGTTGACTTAATATCACAACATCCTTCTCCATTACTCCCTTCTTCCTTCACCCATGTGACCTCCTAGGTGCTCCATCAGGTCCAGGTTTCACCATCTTCCATTAGACTGGGGTCTTCCAAGCAACTACCAAGTGAGAAGGGGGAAGCATGGACACACTGATGGGAGAAGTCCCAACAACCTCTGGAGGGCCTCACACCATGCTACCGCTGCGCTACTCCACAGGGTGAGCTTCCCCAACCTGGTGCCCTCCAGAGGTTGTTGGAACTCGCATGCCCATAATCTCTGACCTTTGCCCATGTTGGCTGGGGCTGACAAAGCAAATAGCAGAGTCATTAGTTCAGCACACAGAGCCGTTACATAATAAAATGTCTGGGAACTGCTGTTCTTGCAGGAAGGAATGGGCCACGCTAGCCAGTTTCCCCAAAGGTCACATGCCATTCTGGCATGTGTGGTGGGTCTGGGAGCTATGGAGTCTGGCCAACTCACGAGAGAAGTTCCTTCATTTGTTAAAATAAAAAGCCACGTTATATTTTTGCATGTGTGCTTATCTGAATATCTTTCGATCATTGTTGATCGTTGACGTAAGCGCGTCTTATTTCCGCCAGATTATTCAGCAGCGTGTGTTCAAGTCTGTTGTCTTAAGTCACCATTTCCTGAATCTAAAACTACAAATTGCAAAGAAAGAAAACCAGCTGCTTGGAAACAGTATTTATTATTATTTTTTTGGTAAAAGGGTGGCTGTGGTGCTTGGAGTACGCCACCACTCACAGGAGACATTTTAGACTCTGGGGAAATGTTCTTGCCCCTTTGTGTCTCCTGAGCAAGCTTAAGAGCGAAGGCTTGGCTTGGCTCCTTCCGTCTGAAGAAAGGGTGGGGAGCAACTTGGCTCCCAACCAATCTGCAGGGGTGGAGTTGCTGAGACTCCAATTCCCATCAGCCCCAGCCAGCCTAGCAGATGGCCAGGGATCATGGGAGTTGTAGTTCAACATCTGGAGGGCCACATTCCCCCCCCCGCTGTTCTGTCTGATTTCCCTCCAAACCCTGGAAAGCAAAAGGATGGAAAGGGGGGGGGGACCACAAGAGCCCTTTCAGTGAGGTTGAGTGAAGGCTGTCCATTCCCTCCTCATGGCTTGTAAGATATCTGGTGAAGAAGTGTGGCGTGCTGGTGTTTGCTGTGAGGAAAAGTTCAGTCTTGGGCAGACAGGAGATAATCAGGGGGAGAAGTCTATAGAACCAGGTGGAACTCCAGAAATTGGCTATTCCTATCCTTGCCTTCGCAAGTGCTAGGAAGTGTTAACCCAATCCCAGTGGATGGTTTTTTCCCACCACAAACCAAGTATGAACTGTATCCTGGCTTATTTTTTAGATGCCTTCCCATTTCACCCCCAAGCTCCCCCTCAGTATATTTCATGAAATTAAAAAAAGTAAGTAGAATTTCAGCTGATTGGAAAGAAACATCCATGTACACACACACACACACACACACACACACACACACACAGACAGAGAGAGATAAGTAGTATTTTTTTCAGACTCAGAGTCCATATGTTCTGAAAATTTATACTGAAGGAAGATATAGGAGTCCTGCTGTTGGAAAATGTTACTTGTTTTCAAACACGTATAATATTGCTTTTTAGATACAGGCAAATTCTCAAAGCAGCTTACTGTTAATCTTACAAAGAAACATCAGGGCAGAGGTTAAACTTGGTGTTTAGACCAAATAATTGAGAATGGTGTGTGTGTGTGTGTGTGTAGATCTGCTCCACATAAAGTGGGAAGAATTTGTCGGCCTTGCCTAATTGTGGGGCAAATTACGTTCTAGGGGCAGCTGTCCCCAAAACCACATACACGCCGTCCCCAGGGAGACTGTGGTTTCTTCTTCTTAATCATCTTCCGGCTCCTCTTTAATTTTCTTTTTCTTCTTCTTCTTCTTTTCTGAAGTCTAGAAAAAGAATAAGCCTTGTTACCCTCTACTCCCAATTATGAAATATACAAAATTAAAAATTAGCATTTGGGAGGGGAGGGGAAGATTGATTTGCATCTAAGGATCTTTTCCCTTGAGGGGAGATGTGAGCAGCGGAGGTATGGTTCTATTCTGCTACTCTTCTGCTAATCTCTTTAGACGGAGAGGCTCGCGAGAACTGCAGGAATCCATGGTTACCATCGATATGACCCTAATGAAATGAGTCAACAGCACTCAGCAAGAGAAGAGAAGCTTTCATCTCTGAGCATCTCGGCAGAACAAAGCCATTCTCCCTCAATATACAGAGAAGTTTAAATGGAGGCAAGATGCTCCCCAATCAAAACTCAGCAGCGTGGGCCACACCTGCTTCCTAGAACAGCTCCTCCTCGGAACTGCGCCGCTGGGACTGGACCGCTGCTATGCGACGCCAAGTGCACGCATGTCAACGCATGCGGTCTGTGACGCACATAAGATTGAAGAGGGTCGTTTCTGCCCCAGCAAGAGCTCTCTGGTTCATCAAAGCCTTGAACGGCTCTACAGAACGAGAGGTTGGAGGGTTGTGGAATAAGACACGGCTACAGGGCACATAAGCAGGCCATTGTCTTTTCCGCGAGGGCGGGCTCCACGCAATTCTGACAGATGCACATCAAGGTATTTGGGAAAAGCGCCGTTTCCCCTCACGCTCTGACATTCCAGATCATGCAGGGTTTTTAACTCCTGCAATTCAAACAGTAAGCATTCCTAGTGTGCCCATGTTCATTCAACCTTCCAACAAGCGACTGGCAAAACGAACTAGGAGGTACGGCTGCCACAAGGTTTCACTGCTGACGCACACTACAGCAGCATATGTCATCTTGGACAATTTGAAGCATCTTAAAGGTAAAGGTAAAGGGACCCCTGACCATTAGGTCCAGTCGTGACCGACTCTGGGGTTGCGCGCTCATCTCGCATTATTGGCCGAGGGAGCCGGCGTATAGCTTCTTCCAGGTCATGTGGCCAGCATGACAAAGCCACTTCTGGCAAACCAGAGCAGCACATGGAAACGCCGTTTACCTTCCCGCTGTAGCGGTACCTATTTATCTACTTGCACTTTGACGTGCTTTTGAACTGCTAGGTTGGCAGAAGCTGGGACCAAGCAACGGGAGCTCACCCCGTCACAGGGATTCGAACCGCCGACCTTCTGATCGGCAAGCCCTAGGCTCATTGGTTTAACCACAGCGCCACCTGGGTCCCCTTGAAGCATCTTACCTCGACTGAAATACTAGTTGATGGTTCTTCTTCTTCCTCATCCTCTACCCAAGCAGCTTCTTCCTGAGCTTTCGTCTTTTTCTCCTTTTTCTTCTTCTTCTTCTTGACAGGTTCCTCCTGTTCTTCCTCTTCTTCCTCCACTATGGGGAAAAATGATTATTATTATTTATTACTGTATACTTATTCCATAGATCTCAGGGAGGTTCGCGACATAAACATACGATATGAAAACAAAACAAAATGCGTGTTAAAAGAACAAAAAACAAACTCTCCCACGACACTCTCCCAGCCAAACCCCTGGAAGCGGAACAGTTTTCGCCTGGCACCTAAAGGTGTATAATGAAGGCGTCAGCAGAACCTCCCCGGGGAGAGCATTCCACAAACGGGGAGCCACTGCAGAAAAGGCCCTGTTCTTGTGTTGCCACCCTCTGGACCTCTCGTGGAGGGGGCAGATGATGATGTCAGGGTTGCTTTATATGGGGAGAGATGAACCATCAGGTGTGAAACCTCAAGCACTGAAATCCCTTTCTGGGTAAAGGTTTTAAATCACAGCGGCATTCAAGCGTTAGGAAGGTTGAAGCTCAGTAGAAGAGCATCTGTCTTTCATGCCGAAGGGTCCCAGCTTCAATCCCTAGGATTTCCAGGAAGGACTGGGAGAGACCCACCTAAAATCCTTTACAGCCACTGCCAGTCAGTGTAGATTGTACTAAACCTGATATGGATTTCTTTCAGCCATAAAGCTTACTGGGTAATCTTGGGCCAGTCACTATCTCTTATCCTACCCTACCTCACAGGGTTGTTGCGAGGATGAAACGGGGAGGAGGAAGAGAACCACGGAAACTAACTGGTAGCCAGTGCAGTCGGACCAGGATCGCAGTAATATGCTCAAACCGTAATCTTATGTTCCCCCAACTCAACTCTGACTCCATTTGAAGAAGGAATTGTATCAATATAAATTGGGACCCAGGTGGCGCTGTGGGCTAAACCACTGAGCCTAGGGCTTGCTGATCATAAGGTCAGCGGTTCGAATCCCTGTGACGGGGTGAGCTTCCGTTGCTTGGTCCCAGCTCCTGCCAACCTAGCAGTTCGAAAGCACATCAAAATGCAAGTAGATAAATAGGAACTGCTACAGCGGGAAGGTAAACGGCGTTTCCATGTGCTGCTCTGGTTTGCCAGAAGCGGCTTTGTCATGCTGGCCACATGACCTGGAAGCTATACGCCGGCTCCCTCGGCCAATAATGCGAGATGAGCGCGCAACCCCAGAGTCGGTCACGACTTGACCTAATGGTCAGGGGTCCCTTTACCTTTAAATAAGAATTAAGTTAGTATACAGTATTTTGGACTATACCGTTCTGTCTTTTGACAAACACTGCCCCTATTCTATTAGACCCACTTATGCATAAAGAGGCTTTGGATGGAAAACACCCTTCTCTTTTAGCCCGGAGGACTGCAGGCAACACACAGCATTCTGAATACCAAAGCTAGAAAACTCCGCTAGAGAAGGATGTTTTCAGCCAGCAAAAACTGAAGCCTCAGGAGGAGATCTGACAGCACTTCTGGCCCAGGCTTTGGCAATCTGTCAAGAGAGGGAGAATTGTGAAGCTGAACAGACCATTGCCGTGGAGATTTAGAGGACAGTGGGTGGGTGGGGGCTTGGCACTCGTTCCGACATGGGGAACTCTTAAGAAGCACGTATCCTGCCCTCCTGCTTTGCGTGCAGTCACTCCAGATATGTGGTTATCAACGAGAGTGACTGCACGGCAAGCCGAGATGCAGGGTGGCTGTTCCTTAACAGAGTTCTAAATGAGAAAACTCAAGATTAGATGGATGACTTTTCTTCTTCGCAAGCTCCTGAAGGGCTAGGAGCCTTTTCCTCCATTGCCTCTTGTAGCAATCTAGCCAGCCAGCCATTGAGAGTGGTTGGGAGCTGGGGACACTGTCATGCAGTGGTTCCGCTCCTTCCTCCTGGGTCGTGTTCAGAAAGTGGTGGTGGGGGATGAGTGTTCGGACCCCAGGGCTCTCACTTGTGGGGTGCCTCAGGGTTCTGTCCTCTCCCCCATGCTTTTTAACATCTACATGCAGCCACTAAATGGCCTCGGACCAGTATACCTGAAGGAGCGTCTCCACCCCCATCGTTCTGCCCAGACACTGAGGTCCAGTACCGAGGGCCTTCTGGCGGTTCCCTCGTTGCGAGAAGCCAAGTTGCAGGGAACCAGGCAGAGGGCCTTCTCGGTAGTGGCACCCGCCCTGTGGAACGTCCTCCCATCAGACGTCAAAGAGAAAAACAGCTACCAGATTTTTAGAAGACATCTGAAGGCAGCCCTGTTTAGGGAGGCTTTTAATGTTTAATCGATTATTTTATTTCATTTTTCTGTTGGAAGCCGCCCAGAGTGGCTGGGGAAACCCATCCAGATGGGTGGGGGTATAAATAATAAATTATTATTATTATTATATTATTATTATTATTATTATTATTATTATTATTATTATTATTATTATTATTATTATTATAGTGTTTGGGCTGGCTTTGAGCCTAAAAGCTCAACAACAAAAAGCAATGCGTCTCAAGCTTTAGCTCCACGCTCACAAGCATGTGAATCTCATTTCCTCTCTAGTGAGCTGTGCTATTAACATCCAGTGGACAGTAATAATGGTAGCAGGGAGGGGGGGAGGGGAGGGGAGCATCGAAACACTGCAGCAGACGATTGGCAAACCCAGCCCAAAAGAGGCCACCACCAATTAAAATGAAAATGTGGCAATTCATTTCTGCAAGTGAAGCCAGCCCATCACGTTCCTTGCCCACTGAACGTGCCCAGTCCTGGGGGTATTTTTTGCAGGGAGAGAAGAGTAAGCCCTCCCCCCCTCCATTTTGATCGAGGGGTGGGGGAAGACTGTTGTGCACAACTGACAATGAATTATTTTGATTCCTCTACAGTCGTACCTCGGAAGTCGAACGGAATCCGTTCCGGAAGTCCATTCGGCTTCCAAAACATTCGGAAACCAAAGTGCGGCTTCCGATTGGCTGCAGGAAGCTCCTGCAGCCAATCAGAAGCTGTGGAAACCCTGTCAGATGTTCCAAATTCCAAAGAACGTTTGCAAACCGGAACACTCACTTCTGGGTTTGCGGCGTTTGACAGCCAAAACATCTGAGGACCAAGGCGTTCGACAACCAAGGTACGACTGTATTTGATTCTTGTCTCTCTTCCTCCTATTCTGTTCTATCGTTCCTCTATTCCACTGAGTTTCCTTTGGGTTGTTTGGAAGGCACTTCTCTCTCTCTCTCCCCCCCCCCCCACTTTAGGGCCTTAACCTCAGAAGGAGTTTTTGTTTTTCTCCAAACTTGATTGATCTTCCCACCAACACCAGCTCCACAGGGGAAAAAACGTCCTTTATGTGGCTCTCGTTGCTTTGGCTACAAAATGTCAGGCACTCTTCCCAGAAGTTTGGAAGCAGCAGAATGGTAGATGATTTGCGGAGGCTTTCAAGCAGACCGGGAAGCCCATCTAATTTGTTTCAGGCTATACAAAGAAAGCATAGTGGCAAGTCCAACAGGGAAACAATTTTACAAAAGTACATTTGCACAAAGGAGGTGGAAGCCGATCAAGTGACTTCAGACGCAACTAAGATCCCAGAGGCACGGCAACTAACCTTTGATTTCTACTATTTTAGCCTTCTTTGCTTTTCCTGGGCCTGCTGTCGTCGTCTCCTCCTCGTCTTCCAATTCACGTTTGCGCTTTCCTGGGACCAGAGGAAGCGTCGATTCCCCAGAAGGGTCGTATGTCTTCACTTCACTTGAACGACAAAAGGAGTTTTATTTTGGTTTTTTTTAAAAAAATATGTGAGGGAAAAGCACGAGAACATGCCCATCTTTTCCTAGCCTGAATGTCTTTGGGCACTGGTTTTCAACCAGCGGACCGTGGGATGTCTTGAAGGATGGCTGGGGGTACCGTGGGCATCGCCGATCTCTGTCCCTCTTTCCTTCCCTCCCTCCTCTGATGCCCTCTTGCATCTCTGCCTCCCCAAGGCTTGTGTGGTTGTTTGTTTCAGTGGCCCTGGCTACAAGGTCCCCAGGCGAATTGTGCCTCTGGTGCTGGTTAATTTTAAAATGCTTTAGTATTTTGCAAATAGAAAAACAATCAATGACAACGATCCAAAAAGAAAACAGAAAGGAAAAATTTTTTTTGTCCAATACACAAAATCATTTAAGGAGTGCAAACTATAATTTGAATATTCTATACATAAAGTTCCCAGAAAGAAGTTACCTTCATATTTCTGCTTTTCTTTCTCTCTTTCCCTTACAGTCACATTCTTTCTGTTCCTCTAAACTGGTTTGAGTCCCTTATTTTTTTTTTACTTCCTTCTAACTCTGCAGCTTCTACACTTCTTACATTTAAGTAATCTATATTAAATTATTTTTAAAAAGCACGAAATTTCCCTTATGTCTAGGCACAACCAAGAGTTGTTATTGGAACCATATTTTGTAGATAATTTTTAAAGCAATCCCATTCTTTTTTAACCTGGTCTCCTGAGTGATTTCTTATTGGTTCTGTCATCTTGGCTATAGGCACTTGCACAACTTTAGTTGCCATTCATCTTTTGTTGGTGTCGACTCATTTTTCCAATATTTTGCTATTAACATTCTGGCTACTGTTGTTGCGTAAAGAAACACTCTTTTCTTTTATTTTGGAATACTTGGCGTTAAAATGCCTAACAAAAAAAGAGCTTCCGGTTTCTTTAAAAATGTATATTTTAGCCTATTTTTTTTTAGTTCCTGAGGCAGCCTTTCATGAGTTTGCTGTGTGTGGTGCCTGCCTGAGAGCTGAGAGCCTGGCACCAAAGATGAGCTATCTCCCAAGGTAAGATGGAAACCTCACATTCTCCTTCAGCCAGTCTCCATCAGGCCGTGAAGTCTGGGGTCATCCTCTTCCTAGGCCCCTATGGGTGAGGCGGCACCTCGGGGTGCTCGGAGGACTTCCCAGGAGAGGGGAGGCTGAGGGAACACTCCACAAGGGAGGGTGTTTGAAAAAGGGTGAGAGGCTGCCAGCTCTGCAGGCAAGGGGGGGGGACCTAACTGGGCTCCTGAGCCCCACAGGGGTGCCGGAGAAAGAATACAAAACACAGAAGCGGCACAGTCCTTACCCAGAGCGCCCTTACATTAGAGGTTGCAAAGTGGGAGGAGAGGAATGGGTCAAGGAACAATGCTCCAATTCAGGATTAACATGTGCCCCACAGATTGTGAACCCCTGCTCCAGAGCAAACTTTGGGGGTTCACCAAGCAGCTGCAAGGGCTTGGTAGGCAGGAGATACAGCGTTGCATGTGCTACTTGGATCTCACAAATGACAGCGGTATCTTGGTTTTTGACCAGCTCAACTTGGAATCCAAACGCTGCAAAACTGGAAGTAGGTGTTCTGACTTTCGAACCTTTTTTCGGAAGCCGAACATTCTCAGTTTGGAAACCCCCCCGTCGTGTTTCCTGTTGCTCTGATAATTTGCGTCCCCGTGTTTCCTGTTGCGCTGCCAATTTGCGTCCCCCCCCCACTGTAATTCAAGCCTTCCGTTCCCAATTGCCGTGTTCTGAGGTGACATTTAGAGCTTATATTTGGTGCTTTCGTTTTTGCTATTTATTTTGTGTTTTTTCTTGTTTTGAGGCTTTTTCAGTTAATTTGTTTTTGTGACTGTGTTGATCCCAGTTCAGCTACTGATTGATTGTGTGACTGCGGAAATGGATGAAAGCTCCCCATCCAAACAATGACTATAATCAGTGCAGGTAAAAAAATTTTTTAATCATCTACAATACTGTTTTATTTAATTTAGAGTACACTACATTATTACTTTCATTTTATGGATCAATGGTCTCCTTAGATAGTAAAATTCATGTCAAATTGCTGTTTTAGAAGTTGTTTTTTAAAGTCTGGAACGGATTAATCCGCTTTGCATTACTTTCTATGGGAAAGCGTGCCTTGGTTTTGGAACGGACTTCCAGAATGGTACCAAGAGACTGGCAAGAAAAAATAATCAGTTATATAGAATTGGCCAAATTGACAAATTCAATAAGGGGTGGTTTGAATAAAATTTTTAAAAATAATTGGGGGGGGGGGGAATTGGAATATATGTTAAAGAGCTTGGGCTAAAAACAAATATCTTGTAGAACTCCCAGGAAGAAGGCACGTGTAAGTAGTGGAAAGTAAATAAACCTGAAGCCAGGGAGGAGGAGAAGGGGAAGTCAAATTGTAAAGAAGATGTGAAGAAGAAAACGCATAAGTCAGGTTGAAATGCTTGAAATTAATATGAATGTTTAACTGTATATTTTTTTGGTATGTACTTCAGTTGGACGTTTTGTTTTATATCTATTTTAAAATCAATAAAGTATTTATATATAAAAAAAAAAACAGAATGGTACCAAGGTACTACTGTATTAGGGAACAAGTGGTGTTAGATCCACTCTGGGCTGGCATCTGGACTCCTTCAGCTCATAATGCACAAAGGTTTTATTATTAATCTGTATTAAACTAAAATGCCACCGCAGAGGTAAGGAAAAAAAGAAGAGAACAAGCACTGAGGCAAACATGCAGCCTGAGACACAGTTTGCAGCAAGCAAGGCAGCGCTGAGAATACTGAAACTGTTTCCACCAGTGTAGGAGCCAGTCCAGCAAACTTAAAAGCCCAAGCATTTGGGCAGCAAAAGAAAAACGAAACAAAACATACAACTACCAACCTCTTGTGTTGATATTTGTCTGCCCTGGCCAAGGCTTTTCCTGTGCCACTTATCCGTCTTATCTGAGGGGGAGAAAGGCACAGCTATGAAGAACAAATGACTGATGGTAAAATGTTGGCACAACATCTCTAAGAAGAATTAAAGCTGAACACATGTTCTCGTAAGAAAAAGCAGGCTGGAGCGAACTACTCCTAATAACAGGGTAACCATGGCTCGTCCCTCACGGAGGAAGCACAGGCTGGGCTAAAACAGCCTCCGCAAGCCTGATGTTCTCCAGATGTTCGGGACAACAACTCTCCCCAACCCCATCATTATAGGTAGGGCCAGTCTGGCTAAGGCTGATAATGTTGTAGTCCAAAAACATCTGGAAGGCTGGGCTGAACTATTTGGATCTCCTTCCGCTGGGCAGTTAACAGCAAATTCTAGGATTTCCATGCCTTCTTGCGGGACACCAGTTCCATGTCCCAGAAGAAAAGGGAATTAAGAAACAGCGTGGATGAGGACTGAGCATGTCGAGAGTCAACCACAGCCGTCTGGTATGTGCAGAACAAAAAGTTCAGTGCTTTGACGTTTCCAAACTCCAGATTCCTTGCTGTGTTAATGAAGCAAGCCAAGATCTAGCAAGGCCCTCTTTCCTTCCTTCTCTTGTTGCAATTCCCACCCCACACGCTTTCAGCAGTTCTCCAAAGCCTAATGTTTCTCCTATTCTGGATTCTGAGCTTCCCACTCCCACAGGTGGGTCATCTTTTGACAGGTGGGTGGGTGTCACCCACCTGATGCTAGATGACCCATTTTTTTCCTTCATAATGCAGCTTGAGTTTGAGCTGTGTTGCAAAGGAAGAGCCAAGCTCATAATCCGCAGAGATCCATGGAATAAAAGGTGGTCTGGAATGGGAATGCAGGCAAATAGCTGGAGGTGGACCCCATTCTCTGCCTTTACTGCCAATGTGTCAACTGATGTCTCAACAGAATGGTAGAGCTGGGAGGGAGCCCAAGGGACATCTAGTCCAAACCCCAGCAATGCAGGAAAACTCATTGACAGATGGCCACCCACCCCCTGCTTAAAACCTCCAAGGAGTCCACAACCTCTGGAGGGAGACTGTCAAACAGCTCTTACTGTCAGAAAGCTTTTTGTGACGTCTAGTTGGAATCTCCTTTCCATTGTTTCGAGTCCTACCCTCCAGAGCAGGAGAAAACAAGCTTGTTCCCTCTTCCGTGTGAATGCCCTTGAGATATTTGAGGATGGCTGTCATATCTCCTCTCTTGGACTCCTCTTTTTCAGGCTAAACATACTCAGCTCCTTCAACCGTTCCTCATAAGGCTCGGTTTCCAGATCGGATAGCCTTGGTTGCCCTCCTCTGCACACCTTCCAGCTTCATCACTAGACTCTATAAAGTACTTTAAGCAAAGCGAGTGAACTGCCGTCACCACCGGAAAGCATCCTTTATGTGAACCACACAGAGACCTTATAGGGCGATATTGAAATAATAAAATAAAATAAAAAATTGTCTTTCCATGTTTTTTGCAGGCTCACCCCTTTCTCCTCCAAGTGCCGTAGCCTTGTCTCTACTTTCAGCCTGTTTTCCGCTCCCATCTCAGCACTGCTCGAGTCTCCGAGAGCATCGTAACGGATAGTCAAGGCTGTTTTCGCTGCCAGCATTCGTGAGATCTGGAAGGAATTTTTTTTTAAAAAAATTAAACACCCCCACAATGAAACCAAGCTGGCAGTTGACTTTGCCCATGGTGCTCCAAAGTCATGCCAACACAGGTTAGTACAAAGGGAACTTCTGCTCATAGTTTAAGGCAACAAAGGATGAATGTTCACAAGGGTTTCCTTTGTTGAAAATAACAAGCTGCTTTTATAACAGCGAAAGCCTAGTATTTCAAAACAAATACATAATTTTAACCACTACTAAATGGAGTAATTCATTGTTTTTCCTTCACTGAAATATTTATAAATCATAAATCAGAATAGGAATACCATAGGGCGCCCTTATGTACCTCTATTTTTTTGAACCCTAATTTAAGAAATCAGTATTTCTTAATCAGTACCTATGGGTATGCCCCGCAGAGGGCTTTAAGGTCCACAAATAACAACACTTTGGAGGTTCTGAGCTGCAAGATGGTTAGATTGGTCTCAACTAGGGCCAGGGCCTTTTCAGTACTGGCCCCGACTTGGTGGAACGCTCCGTCCCAAGAGACCAGGGCCCTGCGGGATCTGACATCTTTCCGCAGGGCCTGCAAGATGGAGCTGTTCTGCCTGGCCTTTGGACTCAGTCTGAGACCCTTATGTTTCCCTCCCCTTATGGTTTCGATTTATGGGCTACTATTAAAAAGAGGCTGCATTTTAAATTGTATTTTAACCCCTATTTTAATTAACCATTTTTTCTTTTTCTTTTATGTTTTTTTGTAATTTTATTGATGTTAGCTGCCCTGAGCCTGGTTCTGGCCGAGGAGAGCGGGGTATAAATATTTTTTTATATGTATTATTATTATTATTATTATTATTATTATTATTATTAAACTAGGGTTGCCAAAAACACGGTGGCTGGTTGATGAGAGCAGCAGTGGCAGCAGCAGCAGCACTTGGAGTAGTGGTGGGTTTTTATGCAAGCAAGTTTATGCAAGTTTTTATGCCCGGGGCTGCTGTAGCCACCGAACAATGATAGCTACTGAGCAAGTGCCATCTTCGGCTCGCAGGGCCCCGCCGCTGGGTGAGCTCAGCCAGAGCCAACCAGGTTCTCCTCGCTCGCCATGTCCAGGGATGATCGGCAGCTGAACATTCTTGAGCTGTTTTGGGGGGTGATCGTCCTAAAAGTTGTTATGCTTTTTTTGGTCTGAGTTGGCAAACCACAACCCGTGATCCGAGCTAGAACCATCTGTGTATAAAATGAGCCCCAATTTTTTTAAACCAAAAAACATCGTCTTATACACAGATAAATGCGGTCTATTGCTACGGGAACAGATAAAAGAACAACAAGCACACCCACACCCATAAACATATATATGAAAAGAAAGATTAAACAAGCTAGTCTATGGACTTCCATATAAGCAAGGAGGGGAACTCAATTCATGAGAAGGCTATCATGAAATTGAAACAACTAGGGTGTTTATTGTTACTATTTATAATACTTCAGCACCATTTTCAGGTTCTCTCTCTTCTTTTGCTTCTAATAATACAGTGGTGCCTCTACTTACGAATAACTCTACTTACGAATGTTTCTACTTACGAACGGAGCTCCGTCCGCCATCTTGGATGCGGTTTAGATAAGATTTTTTCTTACAAATTTTTAGATAGGGTTGCTTCGACTTACGAATTTTTTCTCCCAATGCATTCCTATGGGATTCGACTTACAAATTTTTTTGACTTACGAATGTGCGTTTGGAACGCATTAAATTTGTAAGTAGAGGTACCACTGTATAAAAAAGCTACAAGGCAGAGAGGGTTTGGAGAGGGGTGTCACCCCAGAATTCTGGAAAATTCCAAATTTGGACTAACAATGAAGCCTTACTAGAGACAAAGTCAAATGTCTTGGTTCCTTAGTTACCTGTAAATGCAGGACGCCAGGAATCACAAAGAAACATGTAGGTTAGAGCATCTCACCTTTCCTTTGTTCTTGGCTGTTGTCTGCCCCACAAGAGAAGCGTGATAAATCAGACCAAACTTGGGTGTGTCGCGTTTAGTCTTCAGTGCCCTGAAGAGTGCCTTTTCGGCTCCCAGGATCTGAACCGTTGACGCCGGGTGCTTAGCCAGGTTCAAGAGAGAGCCTGCGTTAAGAAAAGATGCAACAGGAGTTTGCAAGAATTAGAAGCCTTCGAAAGAGGACTCGGGCAAAAGAACCAAGTTTCAAGCTTTATATACCTGAAGGAGCGTTTCCACCCCCATCGTTCAACCTGAGGTCCAGCGCCAAGGGCCTTCTGGCGGTTCCCTCACAGTGAGAAGTGAGGTTACAGGGAACCAGGCAGAGGGCCTTCTCGGTAGTGGCCCCGCCCTGTGGAACGGCCTCCCATCAGATGTCAAGGAAATAAACAACTATCTAACTTTTAGAAGACATCGGAAGGCAGCCCTGTTTAGGGAATCTTTTAATGTTGATGTTTTATCTTGTTTTATCCCACATGGGCAGGGAATGTATGTATGTATAAATATAATAATAATGTAAACACCAGCCTCTGAAAGACAATCGTGCAGAAGAGAGATGGTGGCAAACCAATGCCCCTTGACTTGTTGGACTTCCATCATGTTTGCCCCAGGCATGGATAGCCTACTGCCAAGGATGATGGAAGTTGCATGCAGTCCAACATAATCTACAGTGCCACAGGTTAGCTACCTGTGCCATAGAAGCCGATACATAATCTGGCAATTGGCAGTAACATAATTCAACCCAAGTTCATCTGCCTTGCAAAAGGATACCAATAAATGAGGCATTCGTTGTGTTTTATTCGGGGGAGGCAGCCGAGGAGAAGGAACTAAAGCAGAGCCCAGAAGGTGTCTCAGAAGAGGTAGTGACTAGAGTTGCCTTCATGTTTCAAGATGAAATCAAGCAAACTTCAGGACAAAATCATCACTGACTCCTTCTAGGCTTCTATTTCGCAGACACCAAAAGGCTCTTGGTTCACAAAGCCGGTCTTGGTCAATGGACTCGTGTCCTTTCGAATGTTGCAAAGACAGTTAAGCACAACACACACACACCGATTGCGTGAAGCTTACCTGCGTGAGCGATGAGTCTTGCTCCCACCAGCTCTCCCACCATGACTGTGAGGTTAGGCGCAATGGCCATCATTCTGTTTTTCAGATAATCGTACAGTTGTGCTCGATAGTCTGATATCTCGATTACCTGGAATATGAAACAAGGACGGTCAAGGCCTGCAAAGGGGAGCCGCTAAAGGAATTCAAGGAAGAAAACCTGGCGAAGATGATTTACAGACATTTGAGTGGCAGCCCGAGTTTTCCTTCCAAGCATTTTTCAAAGAAACATCGTTTTTCTGAAAGAAATTCTACAAAGCAGTGCATAAAACGTGAACTTTATTTATTTATTTAAATCTAGCAATTTGAGTCCACATTAAACCAATTTCTGGGGGGGAAACAGGGTTCTACATAGATATATATACTTGTGTTTTATGAGAAACATGAATATTGTATTTTATATTTTCTTTTTTATATATTATTCTTTTGATATATTGCCTTTTATTATTTATTATCCTTCTATAAAAGAGTTTGGATTTCACTGCTTAATATGTTAAAAGCCTCTCATAAAATTCTATGCTGAATATTTAACACATGTCAAAACCGTACACTAAAAACCCGAGAGAGGCTTTTAAGAACCCCACCTACAGACAAGATGAACAAACACCTGAACCTTAATTTTAACTACTGGGCAGAATTATATGGGAGTCGGACGTTCCTAAGGTGAGATGGTCCTAGCTATTTAGAGGAGGAGTAAGCAACGCGCGATTTGCCAGTCAGACACTTTTTTAATGCCTGCTTGTATTAGCCCTAGCCAGGATGGGCAATGGTCCAGGATGAGGGGGGCTACAGTTTAGCAGTTTCAGGACTTAAAATAGCATAGCACTCCTCTCTGAAAAACTTAAGAGATGTGTAGATAGTTTGCAGGATTCCCATGTCACTCTGACAGCTAGCCATATTGTGACACACAATGTCTTCAGGCATGTGCAGAATTTTCTCATCAACAGCATGCTCCAAATATATATATATACATACACATACATATATTAAAAGAACAGATAATCACCCAGTTGAGCTCTGGGGCCTGAATAAAGTATGTATGTCAACATCACCTGAACAGGGTATACAAAAATCAATGATTTAAAATAATAATAATAATAATAATAATAATAATAATAATAATAATAAATCAGATTTTTTTAAATTTAAATTTGATTCTTAAAATAAAATGCTTTTGGAGGGAAAATCTTTCTAAAGACAGTTTTCTATTTAAGTTACATTATAGTCCAAATGCTATTCATCAGGAAATAAGGATTTGTTTTAAGTTTCTCATGTGTGCTAAAACTCAGTCTAAGGTGTGTGTTGTTGTTGTTGTTTTAATCGTTTAACCACATCAGTTAACCAACATGGATACATATGCTATAATGGTATTGTTTTAGTTAAATAAATTGTTTAAATTGTTATTAAAGAAATGATTATTTTTCTCCTTCTAGTAAAGTACAGAAAAGTTGTCCAAATATATAGTTAACTTATTAAACCTCACAATAATTTCACAATTATCTATGCATTTCTAATTGTATAACTAAATCAGCAATTTTTGATATAACTGTAAAAACTACTCTGAAAATTTATTATTCCAAAAATGAAACCTTGCATCAGGTTGTAAATATTAAGATTATTTTTTAAAAAAAGAACTCCTCAATGGTGATCCAGAGGGTTTTTCTGCACACCCAGTGAGAGAGGGTGGGCAGGGAAATCGCTGGGGAAAAAGAATGGAAGAAGGGTGGGGGGAAGTAATAAGAGGTGGGTTTCAAAAAATATGATTGGAAGCTTGCGGAAAGGGTAGGTGTGGGATAAAAGTTATAATTTTGTGTTTATAGGCTGGATTGCATGGGAAAGTCCGACACTGGCATAAATTATGGAATTCGCTGAAATTTCTGGGTAATCTGGGTCCAGGGGAAGGGGGGGGAGAATGAATTCTTTAAAAAAGGGAATTTCATTTCTGACAAAAACTTAAGTTGGGGAATTATTAATTAGAATTGTATGTATATTAAAATTGAGTTATTAGTTATTAAAATTTAAAGAGGATAATTAGAAAGGAAATTCTAATAGATTTTAAAATAATTGATATGTTGTGAAAACTGTTTTGTAAAGAATTGAAATAAGAAACCAATGAGGGGAGAATCGGGGGAGTCCAAATGAATTGATGAGGATATAAGACATAGATTATTATTATTATTTGTTTTTTGATTCTTTTTTGTTGTTGTTTGTTTGCTTTTTGCTTTTTATGCTTTTTCTGTGCCTGTCATTTTTCTTTTTTCTTTTTGCATTTTGTATTCTATCTATAAAATGAATAAAGATGATATATATAAAAAAGCAAATATTAAGATTATACCAGCAAGAGTGAGTCTTTCTGTTAAAAAAGAGATTTATTGACTAGTGATTTAAATCAAATCCACCCTGATTTTAAAAACAGTGGACAGTCCCAGTTTAATGGTGAGAACTCTACAAAGTGTTTGCGTGGGTGAGGCCTCCCCCCTCCACTGGTACTGGTGAGAAGGCACTCCGCGAGAAATCCATAACCGAGCCAGGACATCTGCTTATCTGATGCATTTGGCCACAACAGGAAGTCCTACGCCCAACTCAGGAAGGTTAGCATTCGTCCAGCCTCCAGCCAGTTCTTGCCAACAGTCCTTCAACTTAGGGACTTAAGATAGGAAGGTATAATGGGTTGATGGTACTTTGGCATGCTTAAAGGGAAAGCAGATTTGCCACCTTGGCAATACAGAAGCGGAAGGGAAATATTTTGGTATCTGAATCTAAGTTGCGGCAATGCTTCTGCTGCAAGTCTCAGAAGAACTGTTCACATTATGCTGACTTTAATGTCTTTAATTTAGCTGTTCGAGATGGCATCAGAAGAGGTAGTGACTGTGCGACCCTCATGGTTTACACATCAGGGAAAGCATCAACATGGAAATCATCACTGCCATCAAGAACGTTGGCCTGAAAGGCTTTCCAAAATTGCTTTAGGATCTACTGCCATTTAGGCTGGATCACTTTAGATTTAAAACAGAATTAAGCTCAACTGAAGGAAGTAGGGCTTTTACACAGGCTGCAGATTGATTGAGGGTATAGGCTTTGATTTAAATCACTGTTTTCATTTAAGAACAGCTATGCAACTGCAAATTCCAAATCCATTTATCCATCCATCCTCCCTAAGTGAATTTCAGAGTAGTAAATCCATAATGCAAACATGCCAATGAAACAAACTTCTGACAAAACTACGTCATCATCACCTGGTCACAGAGATGCTGTATGTTGCTGATGTCTTCCTCTGAGACTTCAGTCCCCATGGAGATTTCTGCAGCTGCTTTCACCTCCTCCTCCACCTCCTCAGGCAGGGCCTCAGACAGGTCAGAACAGGCAAAGTTTTTTCTGTCTCCTGGGAAGCAAAATAAGGGAGTTGGAATGAATGGCAAGCGGCGACAGAAGCCACGTGTTAAAACATTAAACATTTATTCGCTTATGAACAGCCTTATACATATGTGCCAAGATGACTTACAACGTAAGGGGGAAATAGTTTTTTAAAAAAATTAAAAAACAAAACCCTGAAGATACGATTTAAAAACGTGACAAGACAAAAAGCTACGGCAGAGCCCTTTCCATTCAGCTGCAAAAGCTTGTCGAAACAAAACAGTCTTCAATAGGTTCTGGAAAGCACAGATAACGGATGCCTGTCTTATCTCAACTTGCCATGAACTTCTCTATAAACATGGTGTCACAGGTTTGCAGAAAATCAAACAGGGAAGCAGATGGGCACTTGAAAGTCATAATCAGCTGTGACAGATCTCTTGAGGTGCACGAAGGAGGCCCTCAGAAGATGATCTCAGCATCCGGGTAGGTTCATATGGAAAGAGGCGGTCCTTGAGGTTTTGCGGCCCTGAGCCATTTAAGGCTTTATAGGTCAACACCAGCACTTTGAATTGGGCCCGGAAACTAACCGGTAGCCAGTGCAGTTGGACCAGAATTGGTGTAATATGCTCAAACCTTCTTGCTCCGGTGAGCAACCTGACCGCTGAATTCTACACTAGGTGAAGTTTTCAACCGTCTTCAGAGGCAGCCCAATGTATAACACATTGCAGTAACTGATGTTGTGCATTGTGGATCCCTAGCATAAAAAGGATGTAATGTACAATTTCAACGGCAGTGAATACGCCACAATGTGGCCGATATCCAACTGTGGTGTCCCCGTTTGCACAACACACCTCTGTTTTATCTCCTCCCTCCTGCAGCCCCCCGTTCACTCCCGAAATCTGCTCTGGAAGGCTGGGGAGATGTGTGGGGACTGCAGCTCGGAGGAGAGGAAGGCAAGTCCCACTGCGTCTGCTGGTGTGATGATGGATGGCACCTTTTATCTAAGGAGCCCAGCACTACTCACCAATTTTCCGCACACATTTACAGTAGGTTAGATTATCTGTGATGATTTTGCCCAATTCAGGGAAGTGCCAGCCATACCATTCTCGACAGCGCATTATATAGTTATTCAGTTCTTTGTCCAAGTCATCAAGGAGAGCTGTGGTAGACAAACACAAAAGACACTTGAGCTTAGTTTCATTTAGAAACTAGACCTTGAGCTACCCTAGAATTTCAGAGACGAAACGTACTGGCCTGGTTTCCACATCACATTAAACCAGAGTTTAAAAATGCTCAGGACTAAAACCACACTTCTCTTCTGCTGGGAACTAAGCTATGGTTTGGCTTAGAGTTATGCCCCAACCTGAGCTCATGGCTTGCTTCTTTTCAAATCCCGAGCTGTAACCAAAGTTTGCTCCCAGTTTATAACTCATGACTTGTTTGCCGAGGAACAAAGCATGACCCGAATTCAGATATAATGCTAAGTAGGAACCATGGCTGAGTTCAGGCATCCCCAAACTGCGGCCCTCCAGATGTTTTGGCCTACAACTCCCATGATCCCTAGCTAACAAGACCAGTGGTTGGGGAAGATGGGAATTGTAGTCCAAAACATCTGGAGGGCCGAAGTTTAGGGATGCCTGGGCTTAGTTCCTAGCAGAACAGTGGCAAAGGGGGAGGAGGAGGGGAGAAAAGTGTTTGTGATTTTAGCTCTATGCACTAGCAGATTGCACATTCATCTTTAAACCAGAGTTAAGTTCAATTGTAGTTGAAAGTGACTCATGAACAAGAGGAAATCCAGAAATCTTGCGACACTTGCACCCATAAAAAACAACAATGGTGTAGTAGCCATTTATACAAGTCACTCCGAATACCAGCTGGAGGAACAGTGCAAAAAGTTACCATCACTGTTAGAAAATACCCATTTATCTGTTTCCTATTTCCCACACATGGAAAAAACAACACCCACACCCATTTGTCAGTGGTGCATAATAAATATTTTTATTAATTAATAATATCACTATCTGGGGCTGCCGCACCTGCTAACTTTGCTCACTTACCCCATCCAGCTCACCCTTCACCAAAAACACTCCCTCCCCTTAGACTAGGCATGGCCAAACTTGGCCCTCCAGATGTTTTGGAACTATAATTCCCATCATCCCTGACCACTGGCCTGTTAGCTAGGGATGATGGGAGTTGTAGTTTGGCCATGCCTGCCTTAGACCTTGAAGAAACCACAAGGACCTTCCCCATCACGTTTCCCCAACCACCACCACCACCTACTGGCAGCCACACAAATTGTAGTTTGATGAAATACTTATCACTGAATTATACAGTATAACAAATAAATAAACGCAGCCCTCAGCCCAATTCCCTAGCTTCCTTCAATTGACAATGAGAAGTTGTTTCTAACTCACACAGTCATCTCATCCTCGGAAAGAAAAGCCCATAGGGCAGTGGTTACAATATCTAGAACAGGGGTTGGCAAGGTTTACTGGCCATGGGCTGGATCAATCCCACAGAGATTGCCCGTGGGCCAGACTGGTGCAGCGTGACGCTGGAAATCACATATGCACATGTCCACGGCAGTGGAGATTGCTTTTGCGCATGCCCAGATGCCGAAAATCGTGCCTGCACAGAAGCAATTTCCGGCATCTGGACATGCGCAGACGCAATTTCCAGTATCTGTGCATGTGCAGATGCAATTTCCTGCATCTGCGCGATTTCTGGTGCCGCTTGGCGAGTCCCCGCACCGGTTTAGCGCAGCGGGTGGGGGACCTGCCAAGTGGGCGGCTTGGTTCAGGGGCAGCTTGAGGACCAGTAAAACGGTCTTCGTGGGCGGCATCTGGCCCATGGGCCACACGTTGCCGACCCCTGAACTAGAAGCAGAATCCTTCTCTGGCTATTGAAGGTTTGCCTCTCACTTACAGCTGTTATTTTAACAGACTGATTTGGTCAGATTTCCAGCAATCATCTGACACAGCATGGGGGTGGGATCACATAAGCCTCTCTAAAAACTCGATGAGAAAAACTGTATTTGCCTTTGCCGTCACAACAAAAAACCTTTTGCGCAAATAGAAAGCATTTAAATGTTTTGCTGACCCACGTAGCTAGCCCAAATTTATGCTAATCACTGGCCCTGAATCTCCCTCATCTTGACTCTGACATCACCCTGAGTTATGGAGGAAAATGGGAGTAACTGAGAGCCATCGTGACTGGTTCTTGTTCCCAGCTCCAAGATAGGCTTGGCTCCTGATCCTTCAGAAGGGTTGACAGAACAAAACAAAAATACACTCTACAGAGGCAAACTAGGTAGCAGAATGTTTGTGGCTACTGGTACAGTCGTACCTTGGAAGTTGAACGGAATCCGTTCCGGAAGTCCGTTCGACTTCCAAAATGTTCGGAAACCAAAGCACGGCTTCCTGCAGCCAATCAGAAGCCCCATTGGACATTTGGCTTCTAAAAATAGTCCACAAACCGGAACACTCACTTCTGGGTTTGCGGCATTCGGGGGGCAAAATGTTTGAGAACTAAGCTGTTCGACTTCCAAGATACGACTGTATTAAGAACTCAAAAGCTGATGGCAGACACATTTAACTTCCAACTGTACTCACAAATTGCTTGGACAATCATTGTATCAACTTTGTCTGGGCTGAACTTCAGCTTGTATCGGGAGAGGCTGAAAACAGACATGGATATAAATATTATATACAATAATGCACATGGCACACAGATTTTCCCCCTTCCCCCTGAATTAATAATAATAAAGGCATTACTAGTGACTGCAATTAATTGCTGACAGTGCAGTGATTAATCCATTCCCTTTTTATTTACTGGCTTTTGTTTTTACAGGTAAGAAGTCTAAGGCAGAGAGCTGCGAAAAGCGGCTTTCCGGGTTTGCTCCTCATATTACTCCCTACAGGCACAAGCGTTTCAGCAAGTTGGAAGAAACCCAGCAGAAATCAGAGCAGGACTAACTTACACAATTTAACATGTACGAGACTGTGCTGTAAGTAGATGCTGGGGCCGAAGCTTGCCATTCCACTTCGCAGAAAGCGGTATCCTCAGGGGGAAAGTTATACAGAGCATAGAAACGAACAAGTCGGGGCTGGCAAGACGTCTGTATTACCTGTGTGCCAGGCCTAAACACATAGCTGCCATCTCCCGTGACGGAAGGCCAGTGATCAGCCCTTCCATTTGAGAACGGATGCCTCTCATCAGTTCAGTAACCATGGGGCTGTACAGGCAACTTAAGTTCAGTTTCTCCTGCAGGAGGAGGGGAGGAAAAAAAAGGGTGATCCCTATTTTGATATTATTGCAACAACAAATTTGTTTACTGTTGAACAGCAACAGAAGCTAAGAAAGGTAAGGTAGCCCAACACTAACCCACAAGCAGGGCTATCTTGCAGTTCCTAGAAGTGAAATAACCACGTGAGCATTTTTATTTAAGCAAATTGGCAACCAACTGATAGTACAAGACACAGGAGATAGCACCCAAAAATCCAGAAAAATGTGGCCCTAACAAATCTATTACTTTAATTCAGGGCATTATCAATAAAGCTTATTTAGAACTAGTACAGTCGTACCTTGGTTTTCGAACAGCTTAGTTCTCGAATGTTTTGGATCCTGATTGCCACAACCCCAGAAGTGACTGTTCGGGTTTGCGAACTATTTTTGGAAGCCAAATGTCCGACAGGGCTTCCACGGCTTCCAATTGGCTGCAGGAGCTTCCTGCAGCCAATCAGAAGCCGTGCTTTGGTTTCCAAACCTTCTGGAAGTTGGACGGACTTCCAAGGTACGACTGTACTTGAATTCACTTGTTTTCCTCTTCCACCCCACACCTTTTCCTTCTGTATCATGTCTATTAAAACAGGGGTTCCCAAACTGGTGAGCTTAATTCAGGCAGTCCACGGCATATCTGTGGATTTATGCTTGAAGCATTAAATATTCAAACTGATTTGTAATTGTATTTTTAATTTGGTAATGGTTATACTAGAATCCAAGTCTAAAGGCAAGGACTGCCTTGGTTTTTAATCTCTATGCAGACCTTAGGAAATGTTAGTACTCTGTAATCCGTGTTTAATCATAATAATCATGAAGTCAGCAAAAAGCATGGTCCCAGAATATCAGTACCAACAAAACAAGCATCAACAGTAATTTACATTAAGCACACATCATTTCTGGATGCAGTGAAAAGGTTGAATCAGAGCCCGGGACAGGGAAGATATGCAGCACTAACTCACTGTTCTGGAACTATAAAGAAGACTAGCACAGGCCTTGAGAACACCACCTCATCTGAACACCACATTGCCAGGGCATATAAAAACCAGAACTTACCTTTATTACACCTCCCAGTTTGGCATCTGCTACGGCCAACTGTTCATGTGCATCTTTGGCTACTATCTTCTTTAAGATTTTCTTTAAGTTCTTGTTAATCTTGCCTTCCACCAGAGCAGTGGATGCTTAAAGGAGAAAGTACATCATTGAAAAAAGCCTGCAGATTGTCTAACATTCCCAGCCTGGCAAAGTTCATAATGGAACAAAATATGTACTAATACTGGCCACCCAGCAAACTTTATCTGTTGTCTCTGTGGCAGTGACCAAAAATTGGGGATTCAGTTCTACGAATGAAGCATCAGTGACAGCAGGAAGCTAGTTTTTACTCCCTCAAATTCTAAGGCTGCAATCTGCTATAAAATCCTACTGAGGTCACTGAGCTAATGCATTCAGATGCAGGCAAATCTGCTCATCATTTCTTTTGGCACTGTCTGGGTGACTAGCACAGAGGCACACCATATTGATTACATTAATTTGCCTGGGTTTATAAAGAGGTATTCGACTGGAGAAGGGAAGGGAAGGACATTTTCAGAAGCTACATGAAAATTAGTCCTTTCCTACCACCAACTGCTGATGTGCCACAAATAACTTGCATTAACAAGTGGACTTAATAAGTAATATTAAGTTTTAAAACACACTAAAGTCACCCACTCTCACAGCTAATGGTTCCAGGCTTGCCAGGAACAGATCAGCCAGCCACCAAAGAAAGGAAGGGATATATTATAACCCCCGGTTACCTGCAAGAGCTTCTGTTGTGTCTTGAAACTTCTCAAAGTGTTTCAGTTTCACTCTAAATAAAATATACCAAACAGTTTTTATAAGCATCATGGGGAACTGAGTATCTGCTACCAACTTCTAAAACACAAGAAACCTGAAAAATGAAAAGTCTGCAGTGACCAATCAGATTAACCTACCGGACAGAAAAACAGAACCTAAAGTCTGACTGACAAATAGCTTCCTACTACGGTACTAAACCACAGATATTTAAGGCTTGCTAGATAACTATTCTAGAACAATGACAAAAAAGACTGTTATTAAGTACGCTATATCTAGCCTTGCCTCGTTGTTTCTGACTCCAACAAGATCAAATTTATTATCCTAAATTATTTCATATTCCGGCCCCTTCAGATGCACTAGGGCAGCATTGTCCAATAGGTAAATCGGGATTGACTTGTAGATCATGTGATGGTTTCTTGTCTATCTCTGTCGCTCTCTCTCTCCCCCCCAAACAACCCTTTCTCTCGAGGAGCCAGCGCGCACGGATTCTCTCTCTCTCTCTCTCTGAAGGAGGAGAAGCAAGAGGCGAGGGAGTGGGGTACCCTTCCACGTGGGGAGGGTGTGTGCAGCCCTGCATGCTGGCTCCTCAGAGAGAGAAAGAGCTGGTTTACTCAAAAGGAAGGAGTGGGTTGGATCCAGGGGAAAGGGCTTCTACAGGTTTCATCCAGTTCTTAAGGTGCTTGAAGGCTGTCAACTCTGCAGTTGAGCTTACCCAATTTCTGTTTCGAACTACGGGGGGGAAACAGCTGTGGTTGACATGTGCCCCGACTCATTTGAAAAACAGTAAGAGTCTGGGGGACTTTAAAGACTTAACGCATTTATTATGGCATGAGCTTTTGTGAACGACAATCCATGCATCATGTTCTGATTATGTAGGACCCTGCCCTCAAATATATTTTCTTGTGTTATTACAAGTATACAAAGTATGTATTTTTTAAAATATATTTATTTATGATGAACTTTTCAGGTTTTATGGAAGCGACTATCATTTGTTACTATTTTTATCATAAAGGTAAAGGTAAAAGTACCCCTGACCATTAGGTCCAGTCGTGACCGACTCTGGGGTTGCGCACTCATCTCGCATTATTGGCCAAGGGAGCCAGTGCCTGCAAAACTCTTTGTGCCCCAGAGGTGATTTTACTTGCCCCACAACTGATTTAATATATGATGTCAGCTGTAGGGCAGGTGGCCATGGTTTGCCCAAAATGACCTGGCAGGCCAAATGGTGAGGCCTAAGATTATTGACACATTCTGTTTCATGGTTGTAGCTAAACCTCACTTCTGAGTGAGATTAACCCCATTCAAAAATTATTTGCAAGCCTTTCCACTCCAAGGCTCCTGGAGGATGAAGGTTAGCAGATTTATAGCTCTAAGGGGGAGTTGTGGGTACAAAATAATCCAAGGACTGGTGCTAGGTAAAAAACAGTGATTCCTATGTGAGCAGAGAGATGAAGGGGTACAGTCATGCCTCGGGTTAAGTACGCTTCAGGTTGAGTACTTTCAATTTAAGTACTCTGCGGACCCATCTGGAACGGATTAATCCACTTTCCATTACTTTCAATTGGAAAGTTTGCTTCAGGTTACGTACGGACTTCCAGAACCAATTAAGTACTTAACCTGAGGTACCACTGTACTCTATATTGGATTGAAATAGTAAGTTACTTGAGAAAGTTACTTACACTTTATTTGCTTTTTCAGGAGTTTCAAATTCTTTCCATAAGGTATCAATTTCTTGGAGTTTCTTCTCATCCAGAACCTATGACAGATAAGGAGTAAGACTAAATACACACAAAATTGACAAGATTCAATCTTGCTATGTAATCAAGATGAAATGCACAAAACATCTCTCCGAGTCCGATGTAGAAAAAAGCCATTCCACCACACCAACTCTCTGCCACATCTCTAACCAGTGGCATTTTCCCCAAGCTTCATTTTTATTAAGAGAAAAATCTAGTTGCAAGTATGAGATACCATGTTTTTAAAGTATTTAGTAAACTTACATGCTGCTTCACAACTAGAGGGAAAAGCCTGTGGTCTTTGATAGCTGAATCAAGATGTCTGTCACGAGTGCAAAATTAATCATGTTCCATGCAGTCTAATTCTATGCATCTTTACTCAGAAGTAAAGGCAGGACTTTTAACTAAAGATGTATAGAACTTAACCCTAAAGACTCACTTTCCTTCTCTGCATTGCCCAGAACCAAGAACACTGTTTCAGTGAACACATGAAGCTTGCTTGTATCAACACTAGATCACCAGCAAAATCCTAAACACAGTAGACTCCAATGTGCAAAATAATACAGTCCCTTCGTCTTGGCGAAAATGGGTGCAATGTACAGTCATGCCTCATGTTATGTCCGCTTTATGTTACGTTTTTTTCAGGTTGTGTCCCGCGGTGACCCGGAAGTACCGGAAAGGGTTACATCCGGGTTTCACCGCTTGCACATGTGCAGTAGCGCTAAATTGCGCTTTGCGCATAAGCGCCAAATCGCGCTGTGCACATGCGCAGATATGGTCTTCAGGTTGCGGGCTTTTCACGTAGCAAACAGGACTCCGGAACGGATCCCGTTCGCAACCGGAGGTACCCCTGTAGAAACAATGGGAAGAGCTTGCAAGAGCTGTGAACTAGGAAGTCCCCAGCCTTAACCAATTATCTCTCTCCCTCTCCCTACCTAAATCCGATGTAACAGCAACCCCCCCCCGGCCCAATCCCTGGTGTCCTTCAGATGTTTTGGACTACGTCTCCCAACACCCCCATGCAACACGGCTGGGAGCTGCAGTGCAAAACACTTCAGAGGGCGCCAGGATGGAGGAGGCTACCTCACAGGCTTATTCTAAGGATCGCTACCAAATAGACTGCTCAGTCGGTAGACGCTTAATGTCAGGGTCGTGGGTTCGAGCCCCACATTCCTGCGTTGGAGGGAGTTGGACTAGATGACCCTCATGGTCCCTTCCAACTGTACGGTTCTATAATGCGAGAGAAGCCTTTTGAACCCTTGAAAGTGTCTGTACAGCATGATTCCCCAGGAAGGCTTACAAGTTTTAAGCTTAGCGGGAAAAGCTGCCAGTCCCCCAGAAAAAGGTTGGGTTGGGGCAGGGAAAGAAACCGGGTCCGCTATAAGGGAGGATGGGGTCTCCCCACGTTTATCCTCCCTGTTCCAAAACTATTTCTCGACTTTTTGCTAGTGAACGTATAAACCGAGTGCACCAACTACCCCCACCCCTCTCCGCCCCGCCAGCAGCCTCCAATCTCCCGCTAGCAGCAGCCACGTGGGAACCCTACTCGACACGTGTTGCGCCCTCAGATCACCTTGAAAATGGCGTATCCAGCCGCGGTCTCGAATAAAACCAGCATGGCGGCAGCGGGACGAAGCCGGGGCGCCTCCTGCAAACGCAGCTCTTTCCAAGCGAAGGCGGGCGAGCAAAGCAAAAACCCAGCGCGGGAGCCCGCGAACTCCTAGGCGCATGGACCACGAGGGCGGAAGTGAGGCACTGTACCGGAAGTGATTCGCACGGCCTTCTGGGAAACCGAAAATCCGGGGAAGGAAGTTGGGTTTCCTTCTAGGATTGTGGCGCTTAAATCTCTCTATGTGTGGGGCGAAATTGGTCGAAAATGGGGCCCCATTAAAAAAAATGGCATACAGTACTGTAATTCAAAATAACTACATTTTTCAGGGCAAAATAGGCGCGGTTTTCAGCAGGTTATACAGACAGTAGCTTTTGGAAACAGAGTGTTGTTGTTGTTATTATGATGATTATTATGATGATCATTATTACATTATATTGATTTATAGCCCGTTTTTTCCCCTGACGGGGACTCAAGACGGCTTACACATAAAAGTAAAAACTGTTAAAAACATAGGGGGGCAAGTCGTTGTAAAAAACCCAAAACACATTTAAACGTTAATGGAATTAAAACTATATGCATGTATAAAATCTTGCTTTTAAAAACATACAAATATTTACCATAAAAACAGCACGGTGCCGGCCCTTTCATTTAAAAAGCAGCCAGTTTCCCCAAACCCACTGGAACATTCTTATGCTGTGAACTGCCCCGAGATCTATGGATGAAGGGCAGTATACAAATATAATAATAATAATAATAATAATAATAATAATAATAATAATAATAATAATATAACAAGAAGGAAAGAAAGACAGCAAGTAGCAAGCTGGTCTAGCTCCTCCAAAGTTGCCTGGGAGCAGCCACTGAGAAGAACTTTGGGGTCCCCACCATGCATGTATATTTCCATACCAAATAGCCTCAGCCAGCTGAAATGCAGCCTACAGTTTTTAATGAGCTATGCGAGCTATGCATTCCATCTTGCAAAGCAATGTTACTATTTTAAACAGTTGCCATGCAGTAGGAGTTCCGTGGAGGGGTTGGGCAAAAGAAGGACCCAGCCTCCGCTTCAATATTTTCTCCATTCTCTGACGTCCTCTATGCTAATCTGTCATAAACAGCCTTGGAAGCTTCATATCACTGTGAAGCAAGGAGGGCTGGTTACTTACTTTGGTGCCCTAGTCTGGCAGATGATGGCATCACTCCGGATCTAAAAAAGTCTCAGAGCTCTGCTCTGCCCAGCACCACACCACTGTCCATATTGCCCAGTGTTGGGCACATTTACTGCCCCCGCACCTGTAAAACAATTATGCTGAACATGCTCTTGGCTTGAACTCCGATCAGAAGGATCTAAATGCAAACAGAAAGGAGAATGTGAATTCTGATGCAAAGAGTGCAGTATACGACTACCTTCTTCTGTTCCACTTTATACTTCAGTGAAATTAATCCTGATTTATAAGCAAAAGGTGAACCAAGTCTCTGCAATTCATGGCTGTCATCCAAAAGAGTTGAGCGCATGGTCACGAGGGAAGTGCACACACAATCAGGTCTTTCTTTCCAATTTGATCATAGCTCTCTGAGCCAAACAGATGTTTTGAGTTTTACAGTATTGGCTCTGGAAACTGCTGTGATGTAAATTTAAGGCAGGAGGGAGGGAGGGAGGGTGCCTTTTTGGACGGTATGTTTGTAAGAGAGCCGAATTGTTCATTTATCCATTTGGAAGGTTGTGAATAGCAAATCATTTCACTGTTTTTAACATTTTGACGGAAATATCAAACTTAAATTTTAATCTTTCGTCCTGTTGAATTTGTTCAGCACCAGTGTTGTAGGTTTTGTGTCTCTTTTGTAGGAAGTCTTTCCTTCTTTGTGCATTCTGCAATTTCCTACTCTCCGTGCAAAGAACTTACCTTCTTGCAAACTTCACGTCTTCCCAAGGACTCCCTATCTTATACTGTATGAACTTAACCCACGTAGATGTTCCTGCAGGGAAGAGGAGAGGCATGAGAAGTCCTATAGCACAAGTGGACTGACACTGTTGGATGTCACCCATCAAGCAAAAAAACTGAGTTGCTCATGTGACAGCAAGATTTATTTCAGCGGAACAGGGAGGGAAGCATTTTCCAGTGTAATTCAGTAATAAATAATGTTATTATTTGTACCCTGCCCATTTGACTGGGTTGCACCAGCCACTCTGGGTGGCAAGGAAGGAAGGAATAATAGAATCGTAGAGTTGCAAGGGATCCCAGGGGTCATCTAGTCCAACCCCTTGCAATGAAGGAATCTCAGCTAAAGCATGCATGACAGATGGCCATCCAACCTATCCAAGGAAGGAGAGTCCACAATTTCCCAAGGGAGTCCGTTCCACTGTCAAACAGCTCTTACAGCCAGAAAAAGTTATTCCTGGTGTTTAGTCGGAATCTCCTTCATTGGTACTTGAAGCCATTGGTTCGAGTCCTACCCTCCAGAGCAGAAAACAAGCTTGTTCCCTCTTCCATGTGACCACCCTTGAGATATCTGAAGACAGCTATCACATGTCCTCTTTGTCTCCTCTTTTCTACGCTAAACATACCCAGCTCCTTCAACCGTTCCCCCTAAGTCTTGGTTTCCAGACCCTTGATCATCTTGGTTGTTCTCCTCTGCACACCTTTCAGATCGTCAGCATCCTCCTTAAATTGTGGCGCCCAGAATTGGACACAGTATTCCAGGTGTGGTCTGACCAAGACATAGAAGCAGTAGTATCACTCAACATCCCCAAAACCAAAGTGCTGCACCAACAAGTACAAAATAACCCCTCTGCAGCGCCACAAATCCAACTCAGTGGTGTAACATTGGAAAATGTTGATCACTTCTCCTACCTAGGCAGTTACCTTTCCACAAGGGCCAACATTGATGCCGAATCCAGCATCGCCTGAGCTCTGCGAGTGCGGCTTTCTCCCGATTGAAGACCGGGACCTTCGCAGGGAAACTAAAGTGTTTGTTTACAAAGCTATTGTACTAACAACCTTACTACTGTATATGCTTGTGAAACATGGACCACTTATAAACACCATCTCCAACTCTTCGAAAGATTCTATCAATGGTGTCTCTGAAAATTTTTACACATCACTTGGGAAGACAGGCGAACTAATATCAGTGTACTGGAAGAAGCAAAGATTCTTCAACATCAACTTCGTTGGACTGGTCATGTTGTGTGGATGCCTGATGATCGTCTTCCAAAGCAACTACTCTATTCTGAACTTAAAAATGGAAAGCGTAATGCTAGTGGTCAACAAACGAGGTTTAAAGACTATCTCAAGGCAAATCTGAAAAAATGTAGTATAAACACTGACAACTGGGAAACACTGGCTGCGAGCGCTCCAGTTGGAGAAAAAGCCTTTACCAAAGGTGTCATGGGCTTTGAAGAAACTCGATCTCAGGACGCAAGGGAGAAACGTGCTAAGAGGAAGGCACACTTAGCAAATCCACACCGTGATCAACTCCCGTCTGGAAACCAATGTCCCCACTGTGGAAGGATGTGTGGATCCAGAACTGGCCACCACAGTCACTTACGGACCCATGGATAAAATCGTGTTTATGGAGGACAATCTTTCTCGGCTACAAGTGATCGCCAAAGAAGAAGGAGTACTAGTAGTAATAATAATAATAATTAATTTGCTCACTGGGTTGCCACTCACTGGAACACCTGGAAGAGGAAGAGTTTTCACCTGGCACCTAAAGGTGTATAATGAAGTTGCCAGCAGAACCTCCCCAGGGAGAGCATTCCAGACGGGGAGCCACTGCAGAGAAGGCCCTGTTTTCGTGTTGCTCACCATAACATATTCGATATGTTTATAGTTCTTCCGACCCCCAGACTCCCCCCTCCAAACTCCTCTCCCCAGTTTCCAATAACCATCTCTTCTCTTTTCTGCGACTAAATACCTTTATCCAATCTATTAAATCTTTTTCAATACCCTTTTATCCAGGGCTGGATTTAGGTTTGAGGAGGCCCTAAGCTACTGAAGGTAATGGGGCCCTTTACTGTATATGTCGAGCTGTCCTTTATCAACAACAAATTGTCCCTGTTTTTTGTTACAGATAGGTAGGTGTGTTGGTCTGAGTAGTTGAAACAAAAAATAAAAAGATTCCTTCCAGGAGCACCTTAGAGACCAACTAAGTTTGTCATAGGTATGAGCTTTCGTGTGCATGCACACTTCTTCAGATACACTGAAACAGAAGTCAGTTTTTTGTGTATTGAATATATGCTATATGGTAATTTACGGACTCAATAGGTATCTAAAGTCATTTGCACATAACAAAATCTATACATCATAGGAGCCTACACAACACAAAACACTGTTTCTGTATGTAGGTTTTATATTATTTGGTTTTCATCTTATATTTTGGAAATGTACTTCCAGTTTTTTTTCTCCTTCAATTTTTTTGGGCCCCCCCAAGAGAGTTGGGCCCTAAGCTGGAGCTTGTTTAGCTTATACGCAAATCCGGCACTGCGCCTTGATCAAAGCGTTGCGCATTACTTTGTAGGGCAATGCGCGCCTCGGCGTTGGAACGCTTTGGTTTCGGATCGGATTTCCGGAACGGGTTCAGTTTTGGAAGCAACGGTCCCGTTCTAATGACCCTACTAGACTTCTGTCGAGGGAGAAGAGGGAGGGAAGGAAAGAAAGAAGGAGGGAATAAAGGGAAGCGAAGCGAAGGAGGAGAGGCTTCTTTCTCCTCCTTTCTCCTCCCTCCTGGTGGGCGCCGCGTCAGGGCGCGGGAAGTGAGCTCAGGCGCAGAGGAACTCCCTCCTTCGCCGGCCTGGGTGTTGTGTTCTCCGTCTCCGCTCCGTGTCTCCGAGAAAGAGAGAGAGAGAGAGAAGGCAGGAGAAGGAGGAAGAGAAGGAAGAAGAGGAGGAGGAGGAGGAAGAGGAAGAACCTGAGGGCAGGCAGAGGCGGCGGCGGCGGCTGCTCCTTGGCGGCGGAGGGAGGCGGAGGCGGCCGGCCCAGCTGAGCCTGCGGCGGGGAGCCATGTCGGACCAGGTAGCCGCTTCCCTCCTCCTCCCCCCAGTCCTCCTTCCCCCGCCGAGGCCTCTCCAGGCTCCTCGGGGAAAAGGGAAGGGAAAGCCCCGGGGATAATAAAGCGCAAGGCCGGCAGGCGGAGGCGGCTCTCCTCCTCCTCCTCCTCCCCGCAGGCGGCCCAAGAAGGCGCCTCATCCCCGACCCACAGAAGGCTTTAGACCTCCTGGTTGTTGTTGGGGGGGGGAAGGCCAGGTGTTTCACCCTATTTCCCCTCCCACCACCCCAGAATGGGGGTGGGATAAAGCGAGAGAGGAGGATTGGAGCTGTGGGGCCTTTTGACAAAAAGGGGTGGCTGGTGTTTGTGGGGGTCCCTCTCCTCTTCTTGTTGTTATTTATTTCGGACCTCCCCCCTCCAGCATTTCAAAAGGGGGCGGGGAAAGCAAGCCAACAAACAAAAGCAACGTTTGGTCAATGTAGGATGGGAGGTACCCCTGAAGGTCATCTAGACCAACCCTGCCCGCCTGCGATGCAGGGATCTCAACTAGACAGGACAGGCGGCCATCCCAACTTCTGAGGCTCAAAAGCTCCCATGGGAGGCGAGTGCACCAACCTTTGGGACAACTTGGGCCGGCAGAGCATGAGACCCCGAATTCTCAGGGTCGTGTGTGGGTTCCCAGCCACACCGGCAAAAGATTCCTGCGTTGCAGAGGGTTGGACTAGGGGACCCTCGGGATCGCTTCCGACTCCACGGTTCTACCTCTAGTGGGATTCCACTGTCCAACAGCTGTTAACTGTCAAGAGAGTTCTTCCTGATGTTTTAGTCAGAATCTGTTTTCTTGTAACTTTAATCCATTGGTTTAGATCCTAGCCTCTGGACTCCATATTTTGTATGTGTGCCTTCCCTGGGAAGACCTTTCCTTGCAAAAATGATGTCCCCTGTTTCGCTTTGTGTGAAACGTCCTTGAGTAGGAGATTATTTCTTGCCATGCTGAATGTTTTTGTTGCCTTTGGCTGCAGTGTTGGGTGTATGTTTTGCGGTTTGTGTGTGTATGGGAGAAAATCTATTTGATACCGTGATCGAATAAGAATTGTGAAATGGTTTGGTTGCAGCTGGTTTTTTTTGTTTTTTGTTTAAATGGTTCAGCTAGCAGTTTTTCAGCTAGTACAGAATTTATCCCATAGGCCCAATTCGAATGTAAAGTAAACTGGGGTTCAGGATCTGAGTGCTCCACTACCAGCATAACTATCAGGAGGAGACTGGATGCGTACTTTTAAATTCATACTAAACTACAGTTAATTTTAAAGGTTACGTCAAAACCCTAAATTGTGGTTAATGTAAACTAAGGCCTATTGGAACAAGCCAGCAACATAAACCACAGTTTGAAGCTGAAGGCTAACCCGCAATTTTTCCTGGGTTCAGACATAACACTTTCTGCCTCCCTGGGGTCATGGTGGAGGGAAGCATAGAAGCCTGAAGCTAATCCAAACATAGTCATTTTTTAAAAAACGTGAATATATCTTTTCGGAACTTTTCCTGTTATGGTGCATAAATACTTGGTGTTAACCCATCATGAATTTGTTAGTCTTGAAGATGCCATACGACTTTGTTTTAGTGACACTAGATTCCCCAAATGCAGTATAAGGAATTTCTCCTGTCACTCCAACCATTAATAATTATTTCCCTCATTCCATACTTACCGTTTGTTTACTTTCCATAATGCTGCACTTCAACCGTTCATCAATTTTTATTCTAAATTGCAAAAACAAAAAAACAAAACCCACCCACCAAAGAACTACTGGTACAGTAGCTCATCTGTCTATTGATATTGCGTTTATAGGTTATAATTAACTTTGTTTTACTACCGTGGCTGTTTTACTTAATGTCATTAATGAACGGTAGCGTTGCACAGAACACCCTTTCAAGAACTTAAACACTGCATTCACTTTGGTTATAAATATGATGTTAATGAAATGAAAACAATAGGGAAACAATCCGTAGCAGTGATCTTCTTTGTAGCAGTAGCATAAACAGATTTGACGTGAGTTGTGGCTCAAAACACATAAATCTGCAAGTTCTTATTTGTGTTTGTCTTCAGTATCGAGTCATTTCTCATAGACGAATGTTAAAGTGAGCTAAGGGTTTATATCGGCTCAGGTATGCAGGTGTTAAATCACAGTCGTATTTTAATTGATTTCAAGTTGTTCAAAACTCTGCCTTCTCCATTTACATGTTTGGCAACAGTAGTTAGCTGATTTCTTATCCTTTTAAACAGGCCCACTTTATTGCTCCCAATTCCTCTGGTCTTGCATTTACTTGGCACATTTTCAGGTTCTCGGAGGCTAGAAGCATTACCTTATGAATGTTACTGTTCATCAGCAATACAAACTATGGTCATGCTCTGCTATGGGAGAAGTGTATTCACTGTTACTGTACTGCCAATTTCTTTTAGTACAGTACATGCTTCTGGTTATCAGGCCGTCTGTTGTGGGGTGAACTAAACAGGCAATAAACACATTCCCCCTCCTTCAAGCTATGAAAAAGATAAATTCAAGGTTTAAGCAAGATTCTTGCTCACCAAGAAGTACTAAGGGCTGCAGGGCTGTCCTTTCTGCAGATCTTTTCAGTACTTGCAAAGCCTTTTAAAAGATGTGAGCCTCTTGCAAGAGAACTTGCTTTGCTTATTTAAAAAACGATAGCCTGCCCTACAGGAAAGTGCTCCTGGGGTGGCTCCCCACTCCAGTTAAAACAGAAATGTACGGTAATTAAAGCAACAGAGGTGAAATCACTAAGGTTGGAAGAGAATGAGACTAGATTCAATTGCTTTAAAAGGGCTTGGGAAAAAAAGTCTTTGCCGGGGGGAGTTTCCCTGGGGAGATCATTCCAGAGATGGGGAGCTACCCAGAAAAGGCGTACCAACCCTTGGATAACTCAAAATAATTATTTGGGGGAGTCTGGCTCTCTTGAAAGTGCCTAAATTCTTGTTTTTCCAGATCAAGAATAAAAACACTAAGAAGAAGGCAATTGCTCCCATCATCGTGCTCTGTAGCTCATTATAAAACAGAACTGTTGGTGCTTTTTTCCTTATGCCTGGACTTGAAAACTTCCCACACCAGTCCCAATATATTATAATGCTTTTCAAAGTGTGAAAGCTTATAGAGAAGCAGGGTTACTCAGTGAGAAGATCAGTTCTTTGCAAACAGGTTTCTGTGAAAGGCACGCTTGACCACCATTGCTTTGCCTGCAACGTGTTATTATGGGAAAGTATTGGGTATGTACTAGGTTGTGCACTCATTTCACATGGGACAAATCTGAGCTTTTTTTATTGCCCCACATAAGTTGACTGTGTGCCCTAGATCCCTAGAGTCATTGCAGTATTCTGTCTGATTAATTCAATAGGTATAGGATCCTATTGTGGCGCTAATTCACCGTCAACTTGCAAAAAAACTATCGTAGAACTGACCAGTGGAAATCGTTTGTATTGTAGTTTATCGCTTCGTTTTTTTGTTTCCTTTTCCTCTGCAGGAAGCCAAACCTTCAGCAGAGGACTTGGGAGATAAGAAAGAGGGAGAATACATTAAACTCAAAGTCATTGGGCAGGTGAGTTCTTCCATAGTCTATATTTAATGTGCGCATTTAATTGTTCCACAGGTATAAGTTTAGAGAGTGGGTGGACTTTCCTTATCACACATCATCACACGTATACACATTGACACATGCTTTTCATGCAGAAGGCCTTAGGTTCAATTCCTCTCATCTCCACTTAAAATGATGTTGGGCAGCTGGACTAAAAACGACCTCTGCCTGAGACGTTGCATAGCTACTGCCACTCTGAGTAGATAAGTGGACTCTCTATAGCAGTGTTTCCCAACCTTGTGCCTCCAGCTGTTTTCGGACTACAATTCCCATCATTCCTGACCACTGGTCTTGCTAGCTAGGGATGATGGGAGTTGTAGTCCCAAAACATCTGGGGGCACAAGGTTGGGAAACACTGCTCTATAGCAGGGGTCAGCAACCTTTTTCAGCCGTGGGCTGGTCCACCATCCCTCAGACCATGTGGGGGGCCGGACTATTTTTTTGGGGGGGGGGAATGAGCAAATTCCTATGCCCCACAAAGAACCCAGAGATGCATTTTAAATAAAAGCACACATTCTACTCATGTGAAAACACCAGGCAGGCCCCACAAATAACCCAGAGATGCATTTTAAATAAAAGCACACATTCTACTCATGTGAAAACATGCTGATTCCTGGACCGTCCGCGGGCTGGATTGAGAAGACGATTGGGCCGGACCCGGCTCCCGGGCCTTAGGTTGCCTACCCCTGCTTTAGATGGTTTGACCTGTTAGAAGGTTAGTGAACGTGTTGACATGCAAAGGCTGATGGTTTTGCTATGGGTTGTGATTTTGTTTATGCTAGCCAAAGCTGGTGAATAAAGGACACATTTCAATAAAGGCACAAGTCCAAAATTTAAGATATGTATTCAGCAAAGCAAACACCATCTATTTTAAAATAGAACAAAATGAAACTTCAGATTATTCATTTGCTACTGGTAATACACATATTGAAGGAACAAGCAGTCAAAAATGTAAGACGAACTTTTGAGCAGTACCTTCCATTGGAGAAACCAATTGCCTTTTTAATAACTGTGTGGGAAAACTAATAGATTTTGTATTCTGTTTGCAGGACAGCAGCGAAATACACTTCAAGGTGAAAATGACAACGCATCTAAAAAAACTTAAAGAATCGTACTGTCAGAGACAGGTCTGTGGAATTTGGGGACTCTTTATTTTCCTTCTTAAAATACAATTCTCAACCTGTGAAAGTGGAATTGAGAAAATGGAAGAGGAATATGTGCTGTGTTAATGTGAAATTTTGTGGTGATGATGACACCTGTGTTAGCTTTTAAGGTCCCTGTAGTGCAATGGGCCTCTCTGGCTGTTAAGCAGAAGGGTGGTTGGATCCCACCCAGGGATGGCTGTGGGCAGGATTCTTGAATCGTAGGGGGTTGGACTAGATCAGGCATCCCCAAACTTGGCCCTCCATCTGTTTTGGGACTACAACTCCCGTCATCCCTAGCTAACAGGACCATTGGTCAGGGATGATGGGAATTGTAGTCCCCAAACAGCTGGAGGGCCAAGTTTGGGGATGCCTGGACTAGATGATCCTTGGGGGTCCTTTCCAACTGTACAGTTCTATGATTCTCTGATGCAATAGAATAGTCTTCTGACTCCGGAAGGAATCTCTTATTAGAATTTCTAAACAGCTTAATATATTTAAAATATCTTAAGCAGTGTATATAATAATGTACATTTTAAAAAACACCTATTAATACAAAAATACAACAAAAAAACCAGTAAAACAGCATAGAAATGAGTAAAACAGAGGTTCCATGGATTCATATGCATAAATCAAGGTTCAGTCTTATGGTTCAGGGAAACCTTGGCAAAAATAAGTTTTACAAGGTATCTGAGACAACAGGTGCTTTCTCAGATGGCAGAGGGAAGGGTGTTCCATGCTCAGTAACAGTGAAGGCAGAACTCATAGTAGAATGGGATTTGGGACAACTTTTATGTAGGACCTAGGTATAAGAGGGTTCTTTTCTCTTGACAGGAATAAGCAGACAAGAAACGGTCCGGAAGCTGGAGAATTGTAGGGCAGGAAGCCAAGTGGACATAGAGTTGCTGTGTTATCCAGATGTTCCTGTTATTTTATGTTTCTTAGTACAGAAAGTATTGATCTGATGTGTAGAGATCTTTCCTATTCTACTTAATTCAAGAGGGTTTTTCGAAACTTCTCTGGGTGGAAGAAAGAAGCAGAAGGTTCCTGATGTTTGGGTTATTACACTTTCAGAGAAGCTGAGTACAGAGCTGGCTTAAACTGGTTCCGCTTTCTCTTTCTGTCAAGGTCATGCCGACTATAAAAGTAGCGACAGAAGGAGCCTGGGTTTCACTTTCTCTTTCTACCTCTCTTCCTTCTGGTGTGGTGTTCTGTACACAGTATGCTTAGTGTTAAGGTTTAGACTTATTATAAGTTATTGTAAGTTTAAGTTAAGTCTGCTGCAACTGGATTTTTATGGACTGTGCCAATCCTGAATGTATTGGATTTGCGACCATGATGCTCATTTGCCTTCAGTAGCAGTAAAGCTCTGCTGCATGAAGTACAATTGCCTCTGGCCTATTTTTGGGAACTCCGCAACGTGTTTTAAGTTTTTGCTCCACACACGACAGTTTCAAGCAAGAATGAGGAGGCTCTGTCCCTCCAGATGTTGGACGCCCAACTCCTATGTTCCCAGCTAGCATGCTCCGTGGTCAGGAATGATGGGAGTTGTAGTCTACCAGCATCAGGAAGGCCCCAAAGTCCTCTACCGCTTCAGAGAGTTCTCAGCTAGGTTTCACTTCTGTCCCTCTGGCACAGGAATGGGAAAAGCCACTATGGTGAACATTTTCCCCCTTCTACACTGCTTTGAAATGGTTCAGGGAGCCCGTCACTGGAAACCCTGAGAAGATGTTGAGCCCCCAGAGGCCATGATGGAACTGGCTTACATTGGCACAATGTATTCTAGTTTCACAGTAACTTCGTTTGCACATCACAATAAAATATAAAGTAATGGATTACTTATGAAAGCAAGGTTCCTAAGTTTAAAAAGATGTTGTTGTTGTTGTTTAGTCGTTTAGTCGTGTCCGACTCTTCGTGACCCCATGGACCAGAGCACGCCAGGCACTCCCGTCTTGCACTGCCTCCCGCAGTTTGGTCAAACTCATGTTCGTAGCTTCGATAACACTGTCCAACCATCTCGTCCTCTGTCGTCCCCTTCTCCTAGTGCCCTCAGTCTTTCCCAACATCAGGGTCTTTTCCAAGCATTCTTCTCTTCTCATGAGGTGGCCAAAGTATTGGAGCCTCAGCTTCAGGATCTGTCCTTCCAGTGAGCACTCAGGGCTGATTTCCTTCAGAATGGATAGGTTTGATCTTCTTGCAGTCCATGGGACTCTCAAGAGTCTCCTCCAGCACCATAATTCAAAAGCATCAATTCTTTGGCGATCAGCCTTCTTTATGGTCCAGCTCTCACTTCCATACATTACTACTGGGAAAACCATAGCTTTAACTATACTATACGGACCTTTGTAGGCAAGGTGATGTCTCTGCTTTTTAAGATGCTGTCTAGGTTTGTCATTGCTTTTCTCCCAAGAAGCAGGCGTCTTTTAATTTTGTGACTGCTGTCACCATCTGCAGTGATCAAGGAGCCCAAGAAAGTAAAATCTCTCATTGCCTCCATTTCTTCCCCTTCTTTTGCCAGGAGGGTGATGGGACCAGTGGCCATGTTTTTTTTTATAAAGATACTTTCAGTAAATTAAGGTATTGGGACTATTGTCAAGGAAGTGGGCTGAAGGCCACATGAGGCTGCCATTTTGCTGGTCTGGTCAAGGCTCCAGCCACATGTTAGACTGCCTTAGGTTCCATGATAGAAGAAAGGTGAGCAATAAACACAGTAAGAAAGCAAAATGCTTTCAGGGTGGCGGACGATAAACAATTGAAACGACGAACGCAACAACAGGGATTAAAATAGGGATAAAGCTCACTGCTGATCTGCAGAAGAAGATTGGATCTGAATGACCAAGCAGAAGGGCAGGTGCGTGGAGATTAGGTTATAAGCAAGCACAGGGTGTGTGACTATAAAACATACTCGTCCTATACATGGTGAGGAAGCTAAGGTTGGGTGCCTGAACTTACATAGTCCCATGCTTTTCAGCTCACGAGAAAATTTGTTGGTGCTTTAATTCTTCCATTAGACCGAAGAGTTAAGAAAAAGAAAAAGTAACATCTACATTTTTCTGTTCTTTTTGTGCGTGTCTTACAGGTTGAAATGAAGTAATTTCTCCCTCTTTTCCCTTTTTAGGGAGTTCCTATGAATTCACTCAGGTTCCTCTTTGAGGGTCAGAGAATTACTGATGATCATACTCCAAAAGAGGTACGTCTTTCATAGTGCTCACTGCCAAATGCATGGCTCAGACCATTTGGAAGGTTAAAGCAGGGGTAGCTTACTCCCAGCTTTGGGGCTGAATTAGCCACCCCAACAAATTTTCTATGGGACCCAAGACCTCCACCAGTTTCGGTGGTGGCAAAAATGAAAGCACCGGGTTTCCGCCCAACTCTAGTGCCCTGATGGAGCTGCAAAGTCTCCTCTCCCTGGTCACTGGATGGATCATTTGATGACTAGTTACAGGTAGGTAGCCGTGTTTGTCTGAGTCGAAGCAAAATAAAAAAAAATCCTTCAGTAGCACCTTAAAGACCAACTAAGTTTTTATTTTGGTATGAGCTTCCGTGTGCATACACACTTCTTTAGATACCTGAAGAAGTGTGCATGCATTTGATGACTAGTTAGTCATTCTCCTCATCTGATTTGTGTGCAAGAGCAAGGAGTGGTTATGTCTACTTTCGGCCACGCAGCCCCCAGAGGATTTGCAAATGGTGAATGTAGCACCTCCCCCCCCCAAGTGGATCAAGAAGAGAGAAAATCTGTTTTGAAATACAGTGGTGCCTCGCTTAATGAATGCCCTGCTTAACGAAATTTCCGCTTAACGAAAGGATTTTTCGAGCTGAGCTTGCTTCGCTAGACGAATGCGTTTTACGAAAAATTTGTCTAGCGAATCGCGGTTTCCCATAGGAATGCATTGAAATTCAATGAATGTGTTCCTATGGGCAAAAAAATTTCAATGCATTCCTATGGGATTCGCTAGACGAATTTTTTCGCTATAAGAAAAGACCCGTGGAACGAATTAATTTCATCTAGCGAGGCACCACTGTACAATTTAAAATAATTAAGCTGCAGTTAGGTTGCTGTTTTTAAAAAACGGAACAGTTTAAAGGCGATCTGAACATTAAAACTCAGCCATGATAAAGCAAAGTTGTTTGGCTTGCATTTCATAGTTTCTTAACTTGGGCTTACGACTTGGGCTTATCAAATGCCTTCAGGGTCTCTTCTGTAAAGAGTGTGTGATAGGTAAAAGATCTGCTTTGGGGAAACTGAGCATTATTGTCATTGCACAGAATGGGGTGATACAGCACAGAGTTATCGTAAGGCACTAGAATTTAGCCCCTTTACAAGGAGCTGCCATCCCCATGCTTCCGGCTGATGCCCTCTGAGAACTTGGATCTTTCGAATTGAGCTCGGTTTTCAAATTAGGAATATTGATGACGACGAGTCGAATCACATTTTTCGGGAAGGGAGGGGCACATGGACATTTGCTTCTGCAAACTTCTAGGCAGTTCTGCCAGTTTTTTTTAATAATTGCCTTTCTCACTGTTTTTATACGTGTACAGAGACAAATAGAAATCTATATTTTGAAATGAAGGCAACTTGTAGTGTGTGTGTATAGTTAGAAATAACAGCTCAAGTCTACCCTCCCAGGTGGTTTAAAACAGTATGTAGTTGTAAATATACATTTTTAATGGTTAAATAGAACAGTGACTGTGCAACTTTTTTTTAAATGAAATATCTAGAGTACAAATGGGGAAAGGTGATTAAAAACAATGATTTCAACCCATCTTTCTGTTTTGAATCTGACTAAAGTCAGTAATTTTTCATAACTAGGGGTTGCTTGTTTGTAAACCTCTCTTGTTTACTGTCATGTCTTAACAACCACAAGAAAAATAACAACAGTTCTGAATGCAGAATATCCATTTTTTAAAATAATAATAATAATTGTTTCCTATTTTACAGCTCGGGATGGAAGAAGAAGATGTGATTGAAGTTTATCAGGAACAGACAGGAGGCCATTCAACAATTTAGATTGTTTGCTCCCCACCCCTCCGTTCCCTTTTATTCTTTTCTTATTTTTGAATAATAGTTCTTTTGTAATGTGGTATATAACACTGAATCGAAACCGGCACCATACGCCCATATCTGGGGTCTTATTTACAAATGTCTGTTATAAATACTTGTGCTCATTATACACTATCATTTGTTTTCATTGTACTGAATTCTTGTGCTCCCCCTGCGGTTGTACTTCGCTGTTTTCCCCGTTTCCTCTTTAGAAACACACCCGCCACCCACACGTGCATTTGTGTGTTCACAAGGCTCATGTATTTCAAGCACGTTGACTGATCTGCCAGATTGGGCGCAAAGCTTTCTTAAAATTTCCGTATTGGCCCCAAGGTTTTTTCCCCCCCACGTGCGGCTTTTACTTGTGGATTTTAAGTTACAAAGGAGCTGACGCTTTTCTGAGAGCTTAGCAATGGAAGGATTATGTCCTCAAATTATGTCCTCAAACTTTGTTCTGTATCATTTGCTGGTGGACTAGGACAGAACAGCATCCAGATGTTGATGGGGAAATGTAGTCTTTTTTTGGGCATGAGATACACGAAATCACCGAAGAGAACTTGGAAAATCCTACTGATTTTTCATCGGCAGAAAAGCCCAGGAACATTCTAATTTTTAGTACTTTCATGTACCAAGAGTTGCTAATAATTTCATTCTTTTGGCCTGAGATGTGGTTTTTGAATGCACACATAGACTGTACTGGCTTCCCTTTAAATAAATGAGAGGAAACAAATTTATAAGCATTGCATTTTTTGAGATACCCGTGGCTTGGATAAAGGTAAAGGGACCCCCTCACCATTAGGTCCAGTTGGGGTTGCGACGCTCATCTCGCTTTATTGGCCAAGGGAGCCAGCGTACAGCTTCCAGGTCATGTGGCCAGCATGACTAAGCCACTTCTGGCGAACCAGAGCAGCGCACGGAAACGCCGTTTACGTTCCTGCTGGAACGTATTTATCTACTTGCACTTCGATGTGCTTTTGAACTGCTAGGTTGGCAGGAGCAGGGACCGAGCAACAGGAGCTCACCCCCGTTGCGGAGATTCGAACCGCCAACCTTCTGATTGGCAAGGCCCAGGCTCTGTTGTTTATCCCACAGCACCACCCACGTCCCTTTCCCGTGGCTTGGATACTTTTTGGCAAAAGCAGTGAGGAATATTTAAGGAACACCGGTTTTCAGCCATTGACCAGTGCCTGAGAATATGACAGTGTGGCAACAACTGATTTTGTTATTCCACCTTGCAAACTAGCACACTCTTTGCCACTTGCTCTCAAATTGTAAGTAGCAGTCTATCTTCAACTAATAGATGTCTTTTGTGAATGCCTCCTCGGTTCTGAAATTTAATGTTAGCATAAGGTTGGAAACGCGGGTGGCGCTGTGGGTTAAACCACAGAGCCTAGGGCTTGCTGATCAGAAGGTTGGCGGTTCGAATCCCTGTGACGGGGTGAGCTCCTGTTGCTCGGTCCCAGCTCCTGCCAACCTAGCAGTTCGAAAGCACGTCAAAGTGCAAGTAGATAAATAGGTACTGCTACAGCGGGAAGGTAAACGGCGTTTCCATGTGCTGCTCTGGTCTGCCAGAAGCGGCTTTGTTATGCTGGCCACATGACCTGGAAGCTGTACGCCGGCTCCCTCAGCCAATAACGTGAGATGAGCGCCACAACCCCAGAGTCGGTCATGACTGGACCTAATGGTCAGGGGTCCCTTTACCTTTAAGGTTGGAAAGGGTTGCAAGAATTGGGGGGGTGCCCAAGAATTTTGTGAGCCCCCTGCGATTAGCACTTCATGACCTTTTTTAAAGTTGTAAAAGGGGCACACTAAGGTGCCTGCTTTGAATATAGTTAGTCACAGAAAATGCTCACTTAAAATTGATGGAGCTCAAATTAGCCACACCGAACTTGCTCCATTGTGTTTAATGCAGTTTAAGCACGAGTAACTTTATAAATTGAGCGCCTTGTGTTGCACTGGAAATCCTAGGTGATCTTGAGGTTCATCAAATGCTGTACACTGGTAACAAAAACCATGCATGAGCTCTGCTTGTCGCTTGCATAAGACTAGTGTGAGACGGGCCAGAGCTGCTTGCAAGACATGATCGAGAACTTCATCCTGTGAACTGCAAAGCTTTGTCATGTAACTTCGTAGGATCAGCATCGAAGCCCTTGCGCCAAACCCTATTTCTTATGTAGAAGTAAGCCTAACTGATTTCCAGGGAGCACATGTAAGCATTCTTAGGGTATAGGGATTCCTGAATATACGTCTCAACCCAATGCTGTCCCAAACTAAATGGTGAATGGTTAGAGCAGCTTTCCAAAATAAAAGCTATTCATTGGTTTTTGTGGAGTTTGTTCTGTGAAGTAGTATTCTTAAATGAGGGTTGGAAAACTGTATTCTCCGATTGGTTATCCCGCTGAACACTTTTTGACCTTCATACCTATTTTAGTAAATCGAGGAACAGTGTCATAGAAAACCTGCCATGCTAGAAGGGGCCCTTTAGCTCAGGTTTATGGTATGATGGCAGGATTAGAAACACATTGCTCTACCTCTTTCCCCCCCCTCTTGCAAGGGGATTGGGGAAAGGACAGAAATCGAGACTGCAATGTTCTTAAGCATGTTTTTAATACACCATTTGATTGTGAGTTCAATTTTATTTTTATTTTTAAGCTGGCACTTAATTGTAAAGTGTTAATGGATCTTCTCCAATGCTTGTAGTTCCCATGTCCCACTTCTGATGCCTTTTTGTACACATGCTAAACCTTTTTTTAAAAATTAAAATTTGTTTTCAAAAATTGGCATATGGGGTTTAAGTGTTATCCATGACTACAGTAATAAACAAGCTGAGTGAAAAGTGAACGGAAATGTGTTTTTAGCCTGGCACCTGCTGTTCTCCTCTTCTTCCTAGGCCACAGTGCCGCTGCCACTCGAATGAATAACCCAAATAGCTCATAGGTATCAGTTGCCCCCATGTTCTGTAGAAATGAGCGAGCCAGGATTTTGCTTCCTGTTCCCTTTCCAGTTTCTACAAGCTGGTGGCTCACAGAGCCCTGCTAGGTGTTACTGGATTACAAATCACATGAGTTGACATGGGAAAGGGTCTTCTCTGCAATGGTTTCCCATTTGTAGGCCTGACTTCTCAGAAGCATGGTTGGTGTCAATACTGCCAGATTAAAACTTGTCTCTGTTCCTCAGGGATTTGTAGGAAACTCATTTAATCAGCCTGGATGGATGAATCCCACTTGGGTGTTTTATCTCTTCTTCGTGAACTCGGGATTGATCTGTTTTTTATCATTTTTATACCTGTACCCCATTCTGAAGCGTAGGGTGACATTTGTGTGACACTACTTGGATCGCAATCTTCATCATACGGCGAGGCCGCTCTGAATTGAACGTCGTTGGACTCCCTCCCATACCAATCAGCATGGCCAATGTTCAGGGATGAGTGAAGCCACAATCTCAACATCTGGAAGATCACAGGCTCCTTGTCTCTGGCCTCGAGAAAGCGCAAAACTAGTGAATTGGGGCAGGGGGTTGTCTAGACCAGACATCCCCAAACTTCGGCCCTCCAGATGTTTTGGACTACAATTCCCATCTTCCCCGACAACTGGTCCTGTTAGCTAGGGATCATGGGAGTTGTAGGCCAAAACATCTGGAGGGCCACAATTTGGGGATGCCTGGTCTAGACAAAGCTAACTTGCAGTCCACATGTTTCCTATGACTCACCAGTCTGCTGCTCCTGCTTTAGAACACGGAGTGCAACTTTCATTCGATTTCATTGACGGCTTCTCCAATGGTGGGTTCTCCAGGCTTGTGAAGACCTCAGGTCGTCTTGCCGACAATGTCCAGTGTCCAAAATTGCCCAGTGGTCCAGATGAAGCCATTTCTCCCCTCTCTTGCTTGTTTTAGAAAGAGGGCTTGGCAATAGCTTTTGACTGGGAATCTGCAAGGTGATTAGTCAGAAGGCAACGGCACTCATCATGTGGATTAACAGCCTCTATTGAATTAAAAACAAGTGAATAACGGGATGCTGACATTTTGGAGTAAGGCGAGAAGACCACAGCTACGCGGCTGCGAGTTGTCCTTGGGAAAAGTTCTCGCTCTTTAATCCTCATCTCCCACATTTAAAAAAGGATGCTGGAAATACGAATAAACCCATGGGCGTGAAATCGCCAGCCTTCGTTCTAGCCCCTCAGCTTCCACAAGCAGCTTATATTGGAATTCCTTCTCCTTCTCCAAGTCCGCCCTTTGTCTGAAAGCAGAGAGGTGGATGAATATCAGTGAACACAGGCCATTACATTCTTTTGTAAAGTGTATATAACTTGTCCTTAGGGTGGTTTACAATATTTTTTTTTTAAAAAAACCACACAACTAATGACATAATACAATGAAACACTAAATCAGACCTAGGTAAGGCAGGCCAAAAGCAGCTTAAAAACCAAGGGGCCTCAATCCATTAAAACACTGAAATCAAATGCCTAAGAATGTCTCGACCAGATGGTAAGGAGACAAGAGGCCAGGTTCTCACCTCCAGAGGCAGGGAGTCCTATAATCTAGGTGCAGTCACAGATAAGGCCCTGTTTCACAGCCAAACTAGTCGTGCCCCAGCCAGAACCTCCCCAACAGATCTTAAGGACCAGGAAGGCTGCTGGTATGGGAGAAGTGATCCTTTAAGTCAAGTGTGGGGAACTTCAACTCCCATAAACTCTGCCCATTGGCCATACTGCCTGGTGCTGATGGCAACTATTTCATCAACATCTAGCAGACCAAAGGTTTCTTACCCCATGGACCAACCATTTAGAACTTTAATGGCAATCAGTAGGACCTCAAGTGGTTTGTCTACACTTGCCTGGCAATGATTCTCTAGAGTTCCAGACAAATCCCCTTACGAAGCTGTGTACCTTGCCAGTAATAAGGCTTGTCTCTTTGCTTCCTCTAATGCAAGTCTAGCCTCTTCCTCTTCCCTTCTCCTCCTCTCCTCAGCCTCATGCCTCACTCGCTCCTCTTCTTCCTGCTTCCTTCTCTCGTACTCCAAGCGCTGCTCTTCTGCCATCTCAGCTAAGAGTCGGCGTTCCTCTTCCAGCTGCATTTCCCTTTCTTTCTGCCTCCGCTTCTCCGCTTCTAAGGGAAAGAGATAGTTATAGATAGTAGTTGGTGTAATAAAGCATATTTGAGCATATTACACTGATCCCGGTCTGACTGCACTGGCTACCAATTAGTTTCTGGGCCCAATTCAAAATGGTGGTTTTGACCTATAAAGCCTTTAATTGCTCAGGACCGCAATACCTCAAGGACTGCCTCTTTCCATTTGAACCTACCCAGACCTTAATAATAATAATAATAATTTAATAATTTATTATTTATACCCCGCCCATCTGGCCGGGTCTCCCCAGCCACTCTGGGCAGCCTCCAACAGAAGAATAAAACACAATAATCTATTAAACATTAAAAGCCTCCCTGAACAGGGCTGCCTTCAGATGTCTTCTAAAAGTCTGGTAGTTGTTTTCCTTTTTGACATCTGTTGGGAGGGCGTTCCACAGGGTAGGCGCCACCACCGAGAAGGCCCTCTGCCTAGTTCCCTGCAACTTGGCTTCTCGCAACGAGGGAACCGCCAGAAGGCCCTCGGTGCTGGACCTCAGTTTCCGGGCAGAATGATGGAGGTGGAGACGCTCCTTCAGGTATACTGGACCGAGGCCATTTAGGGCTTTAAAGGTCAGCACCAACACTTTTAATTGTGCTCGGAAACGTACTGGGAGCCAATGTAGAGATCATCTTCTGAGGCCCTTCTTCTGGTGCCTCAGAGGTTCGGAAGGTGGCACCACGAGAACAGGGCCTTCTCTGCAGGCTCCCCTGTCTGTGGAATGCTCTCCCCCGGGAGGTTTACCTGGCGCCTTCATTATACACCTTTAGGTGCCAGGCAAAAATGTTCCTTTTTAACCAGGCCGTTGGTTTATTTGGTTGACATCCTATGCCCTTTTACAATGTGGTCTTTTTTGGAGACGGGTTATTGGGTTGTTGTTTTTATTTTGATTATATATATTGTGGTGTTTATATTCTGATTTTGTTCTGTGAACCGCCCTGAGACCTCCGGGTATAGGGAGGTATATAAATTCAATTAATAATAATAATAATAATAATAATAATAATAATAATTGATAGCTGCTGTGATCAGTTTGAAGTCCAGAGATAAGCGGAATACCCAATTAGTATTATATAGTAATATATTTAAAAGCGCACACACACACACACACACACACACACACACACACACGAGGGCTGCCATCTTAAAATGCCCAGCATGACGTGGCACTGGGCAATCAAGGGCTTTGTGAAAAATGTAAAATACAGTGGTGCCTCGCTTAACGAACGCCCTGTAAGACGAAATTTTCGCTTAAAGAAAGGATTTTTCTAGCGGAGGTTGCCTCGCTAGACGAATTCGTTTTACGAAAAATTCGTCTAGCGAATCACGGTTTCCCATAGGAATGCATTGAAATTCAATTAATGCGTTCCTATGGGCAAAAAAAAAATTCAAAAAATTTCAATGCATTCCTATGGGATTTGCTAGACGAATTTTTCGTTATAAGAATAGACCCATGGAACGAATTAAATTTGTCTAGCGAGGCACCACTGTAGTAGCTTGTAGCGCCAGTGGATAAGCTCCCAGAATAGGGGGCCACACTGACAGGAGGAGCCCATGGAGGGCATCGTATCAAGATCCAGACACTAAGGCCTGCCTTGGCGTACCTGCGCGTTCTTGCTCTTCCTGCTGCTTCTTCTTCTGCATTTCCAGGAGTTTCCTGCGGAGCTCTTCCTGTTGGTGCCGTGCATGTTCCTGGGCTGCCTTTGCAGCTTGTTGCTGCCTTGCTGCTTCCTCTTCCTGCCGCCGGCGCTCTTCTTCCAGCTGCTGTTTCCTTAGACTAAAACGAAGAGGTGTCCATTGGAGGGAAGGGTCATGGGCACGCCAGGCAAAAGCAAGGGGACCCGCAAGACAAGGGAAAGTTTAGCATACAGGGATGAAGAATCTGTGGTCCTCCCAGATGTTGCTGGACTCCAGCTCCCATCAGGCCCAGCCAGCATGGCCCATAGTCAGGGGATGGTGGGAGCTGAAGCCCAACACCATTTGAAGAGCCGCAGGTCCCCCATCCCATCTCTAATAAAAGGGCAAGATAGCCAGCCAGTGCCTTCTATAGGGCAGTGATGACCAAACTTGGTCCTCCAGCTGTTTTGGGACTACATCTCCCATCATCCCTAGCTAACAGGACTAGTGGTCAGGGATGATGGGAACTGTAGTCCCCAAACAGCTGGAGAGCCAAGTTTGGCCATCACTTTTATAGGGCGAATCTACACTGGTCTGTTATAATGTTATAAATGCATTGTAAAAATGCGACACCAGAGGGCACCACAGAGCAGCGATCTGTCGGCAATGGGAAATGGCATTGAGAGCTATTTAACTTTTTTAAAATAGCCTTTCATAGGGTTTTTACAGATTAGTGTAGACTCAGCCTACATAAAGGGGAGACAAGTCTAGGAATCATTTGCTGGTATAGCATGGGAATCTGCCAGGAAACCTGAATCACCCTTAATATTTACAAGTTTGGTTTTGCAAATGTCAGATCTCATTTGCTTTGGGTTTGGGATGTAGCTGTAAACGGCCTACACAAGGACCGTTAGTACCACATTCTGATGCAAAGGCAAATTTGAATGAAGGTTTCTGAATTGGCAACATCGCTTTTGACTGTCAGAATGTGAACTCCGGGGGTGGGGAGGCAATGGAGTTAATAACTATAAATTTTTGTGCACTGATGTGCATCTATAAAACAATAAAGAATATCTATGTATCTGAAGGAATGGATGCAGGGAGGGAGGCTGGGTGTTGGAAGAAATGCAGGGAGGGAGACTGGGTGTTGGAAGAAATGCAGGGAGGGAGGCTGGGTGTTGGAAGAAATGCAGGAAGTATTGTAGGACACTGAAGATACGCTGCAGGCTGCCAGATATCTGTGGTTCCTATGGCAAGTTGGCCCTCCTACACTTGGAGAGGGTGTGTGTGTTTCCTGCTCATTCTCCTGCCCTGATGGTGGGCATCTTCCCCCTCCCTCACTAACCGCATCTCTGCCATCCTCTTCTGCTGCTCCTGTTCCAGTTCTTCTTTCATCCTCTCCATCCTCTCCTGCTCTTCCTGCTCCTTCCGCTTCCGCTCTTCCTGCTCCCTTCGTTTTCTCTCCACCGCAAGCCGCCTCTTCTCTGCCCTGTCGGCTATCATTTGCTCTCGTGAGAGTTTCTCCTCCTGCTTGTTCCGAGGCGGGTCCAGTGGCTGCGAAACACAAAGGGGGGGAGTGTGCTGTTGTTCAGCTCAAGGGTTTCCCTGGAGGCAATCTGGTTGGCTGCTAGGAGAACAGGATGCTGAACGAGATGGGCCTTGGGCCCAATCCAGCAAGGCTCTTTTGACATCGTTAACCATGTGGCGTTTGCCTTTGCTGTGACTCAAGATGCTTCCATGCAGCAGTTTATGGTGAACTCGGTGCACACTGCGTGGTCTGCCTTCAAATGCCACCCCATATTCCCCCCCTTTAATCGGGATCTACCATTTCTTCAGGAAAACTGATATGTAAACTGTGTGGAAGCAGCCTCCCCCTTTATGCCATTAAGGTTGACTAGTAGAGAACAAGCGTGCCTCTTGTTTTTCGGAAAACGGAATGAAAGTTGTTTGGCTCTCTCTGTGCCCCTGAAAGTTCAGGAAGCTTCTGAGCATTCCAAGGTCAGTTGTCATTTAAGGAGAGAGTACTAGAGATCTGTGGTGCCTTTTCCTAGACATATTCAAGTAGCTTTTCCTTGGCCATACATTTCTAAGAAGAGTGACCATGAGCCTCGAGGCCTAACTGAACACATTCCAATAAATCCATAGCATGCAACCTTAGCCAGTGGGTTTTTTAAAAAAGTAATACAGTGGTACTTTGTTTTATGAACAGAATTGGTTCCGGAAGTCTGTTCATAAACCGAAGCGTTCATAAACCGAAGCAAACTTTCCCATTGAAAGTAATGGAAAGTGGATTAATCCGTTCTAGACGATGAAAAAAACCCCTAAAGCAGCAATTTAACGGAGCGCTTCCAGCAATTTAACGGAACTGCAGCCCAGTTGCGGAAGCGCTCCCTGGCCTCTGGGAGGCATCAGAACGAAGTCCTGGCTCCGACTCCGATGCCTTCGTGGAGGCTGGGGCTTCACTCTGATGCCTTCACGGAGGCCGGGGAGCGCTTCTGTGGCTGTAGCCCAGTTGTGGGCTACAGCCCAGGACTAATTGCAGCCCAGGACTAATTGCAGCCATCAGCAGCCATTAACACCCATCTACAGGTTTACCACTCCCATCAGCCCATCTCCCATTCCCACCCACCCCCACCACCCTCTGTATATATATAGGGTCTGACACTACTGTTTCTAGTGTATCTGAAGAAGTGTGCATGCACACGAAAGCTCATACCAAAATATAAACTTAGTTGGTCTTTAAGGTGCTACTGAAGGAATTTTTTTATTTCCCAGTTGTGGAAACACTCCCCGGCCTCTGGGAGCCATTGGAGCGAAGGCCCGGCCTCTCCGAAGGTATCGGACGCTCAGTAGGCCTCAGGCACCTTGGTTTACTAACTTCTGGGTTAGGAGTGTTTGTAAACTGGAAATTCGTAAACCGAGGTGTTCGTAAACCAAGGTACCACTGTACTGAAAGGGGGGTTCATAATGTATGGAGGGAAGCCACATTGCCCTTCCAGCCACAACCCTCAGCATACTCCTGCTCACTGGTGGAAATTACTCTTAGAAAAACAGCTTCCTGGCACCAATGGACACTTTCATTTTAAGGGATTTGCCCTGCAAGAGGTGGGGGTGGGATTTTGATAGGGATCACAGCTGGGGAGGGAAGAGCTAAACCTCCCCCCTCCCTACACATTGTGGTCCCAGGGAAAATCACCACCCTTTCAAGTATCAGCTTTAAGAATCACCTACTACCAATCCACATTGAAAGCACTTACAGTGGTACCTCTACTTACGAATGTTTCTACTTACGAATGTTTCTACTTACGAATGGAGCTCCGTCCGCCATCTTGGATGCGGTTTAGATAGGATTTTTTCTACTTACAAATTTTTAGATAGGATTTTTTCTACTTACGAATTTTTTCTCCCAATGCATTCCTATGGGATTCGACTTACAATTTTTTACTACTTACAAATGTGCGTTTGGAACGCATTAAATTCGTAAGTAGAGGTACCACTGTATATGCATTTAATGCAGGCGTCGGCAACATTTTCCATCCATGGGCCGGATCATTCCCACGGACATGGGCTGGACATACGCCGGACATGCACAGAAGCGATTTTCGGCGCTGCTCTGCCCATTTCCGGGGCTCTGGAAATCGCTTCTGCGCATGTCCAGAAGCCGAAAACCGCGTCTGGGCATGCACACCTGCGAGAAAGCTTATGGATGGCGAGAACATGTGTGTTGGCCTGGCTGCATGGGTCTTCCTGGTTGCGTGGATCTGACACCTCCGCTCCTAAACGGTTCAAGAATGAATTCAGAAAGCAGCTCCTTCAGGAAAATGACATTGCTTACCTCTGGAGGGTCATTGCTCAGAGTTGTGTCAGGCTGGGAGCCATCATCTGCAGGGGCAACAGCAGCTGTCTCATCAGCAGGAATGGCTTGAGGTCCAGAAGGATGGAGAACATCTTCAGCAGAAGGTTCTTCACCTTCTTCAAGTGGCAAGAGGGATTCTTCCCTGAGAGGGCTGGAAGAAGGAGGGCTTTGATCAGAAAAGCCTCCCTTTTCATCTTCGTCTCCTCCTTCTCCTTCTACAAGAGAACTGATCTTCTCTATTTCAGCAGCTGCATCCCCTTTTTCTTCATCCTGGTTTGAGTCCTCTGCAGCCTCCGATCTTTTGACACCTGCTGACTTCTCTTTGGAATAAGGAACCGTTTTCCCAACAGCCTTCTTCTGTTTTGGTTTCCCTGCAAAAAGATGAACACAGGCACAAGGTATGACACAGGAGCTGCGTCTGAGATTATCTCGTGAAACTATTGCACAAGGTTTTATGGGCATTCCAAATATCAAGTCTTTAAAAAAAATAAAAAAATAAAAATGCTAGGGCCAAACTATGTGTTATACAAATACAGTCGTACCTTGGAAGTCAAACGGAATCTGGTATGGCTGTATTTGTATAACACATGGTTTGGCCCCAGCATTTTTAAAAAATCTGTTCGACTTGCAAAACGTTTGGAAAGCTAAGCGCGGCTTCTAATTGGATGCAAGAAGCTCCTGCAGCCAATTGGAAGCCCCATTGGACGTTCGGATTCCAAAGAACGTTTGCAAATCAGAACACTCATTTTCGGCAAATGAAAATGTTGGACTATATGGAACTTGCTGACCTGACCGGAAGACTACGCGATCGAGGAGAGGAGAAGACGGAAGAAGAATGCAAGAAATTTAGAATATATTATAAAAAATATTGTAAAACTGATATATGAAAAGAAATATAAGCAATTGTGTATGTTGCAGGTTGAGAACTAAGGGAGATATTTTTTGAAATATAGAATAGAATTATATAATGGACCTTAAAGTTTAAAGAAATGGAGATAATGGTAATTTTGGATATAAAATATGAATAGAACCTGCGAGAAAGGATATACAATGAATCGCTCAATAGGGGGCACGAGGAAGTCCACGAGGGAAATTAAGTTAGATTTATTGATTACTTTGATTTGTACATTTACTATTTGTCTTTTTTCTTGTGTATATGCTGTAAATATTTGATATGGTAAGATATGTTTTTTTCTTTTTCTTCATAAAAAATTTCTCAATAAAAATATTTATTATTATTTTTTTAAAAAAAGAACTCTCATTTTCAGTTTTGTGGTGTTTGGGAGCCAAAACGTCCAAGTTCCATGGTGTTTGGGATCCAAGGTACGACTGTACTTGTTTAATGGTAGCGGATGGACAATTATATATAAACATACACACCCACACACCCCAATATCACATAAAAGAAAGTGCGGCATAATGGTTGGAGTGTTGGACTGTGACCCGGGAGATCAGGGTTCGATTCCTCACTCAGCCAGGAAGCTCAAAGGGGTGACCTTGAGCCACCCACCATCGCTTAGCCTAACCTACCTCACAGGGTTGTTGTGAGGAGGAAATTGGGAGGAGGAGAACTGTGTACCTTGAGCACCCTGGAAGAAAAAGGTGGTTTAAGAATGTAATAAATAAGATAAAATAAAAAAAATTCCTGGGGAGAAGGCAATGGAGAGCAGAGAAGTGGGGGCGGGGGGGGGAATGTTTTTCTTTGGGTGTTTCCAGATGGGGGCTCAGTTTGCAAGCAGGCCGCTGAGATATTACAAGTGGACTGTTGGCAACGGGTTTGTTTGTTTTACGTGTCGATTTTCCACGGAAAGGGTAAATCTGAATTAAATGGGGTGGGGATAATGGGGGAGGGGGGTAATCTTAATGCCAACAACATCATGTGGAAGCTGCAAAAAACTTTGCACGCATGAGCAGCAACAGATCCCAGGAAGGGAAAAATGATAGGCTTCTGGAACGGTTAAGCATTCCTTTGCTGCTTGTTGGTTCTTAACCTTCCCAAAGTGGCTTTTCTTTTCTTTTTTTGGAAAAACTGGCTACCAAGATACCACCGCAGTTTGGCCCTCCGTCTACAGCATAAATCCTCAGACTGTGTGCCACACGTGATATTCTAGTGTGCCACAAGAATAAATAATGACAGTCTCTAGTGAGCTCAGTGCCATCACAGGCGCAAAATTTGTTGTTGTTGTTGTTTAGTCGTGTCCGACTCTTCGTGACCCCATGGACCAGAGCACGCCAGGCACTCCTGTCTTCCGCTGCCTCCCGCAGTTTGGTCAAACTCATGTTCGTAGCTTCGAGAACACTGTCCAACCATCTCGTCCTCTGTCGTCCCCCCAGGCGCAAAATAGGGGACACCAAAGGACTCATGGCCTCTGGTTTATTTTTCTGGGAATCCTGCAATGTTCAAATTTTTACCCTGCTAACTATACATTGGAATCTGCTCTGGATCAATATTGAGTAGAATTCCAATGACAACTTCTGCTTAAAACATGCATAGAATAGTGTTGTCAGATCGGGTAGATCAGGCACCCCCAAACTGTGGCCCTCCAGATGTTTTGGCCTACAACTCCCATGATCCCTAGCTAACAAGACCAGTGGTCGGGGAGAGATGGGAACTGTAGTCCAAAACATCTGGAGAGCTGAAGCTTGGGGGTGCCTGGGGTAGATCCACACCACACTTTTAAATCATATTTAAGGCATGTGACTCATCCCAAGGAATCCTGGAAACTGTAGCTTACCCCTCACAGAGCTAAAATTCCCTGCACCCATAACAAATCACAGTTCTCAGGAGTCTTTGGGGAGAAACCCGTTTTTTTATTTATTTAAAATGCATGTTGACTGTTGAATCCATGGGTAGGCAAACTAAGGCCCGGGGGCCGGATCTGGCTTAATCGCCTTCTAAATCTGGCCTGTTTTTACATGAGTAGAATGTGTCCTTTTATTTAAAATGCATCTCTGGGTTATTTGTGGGGCATAGGAATTCATTCATTTTTTTTAAAAAAAGTAGGCCCCCCACATGGTTTGAGGGACGGTGGACTGGCCCCCTGCTGAAAAAGTTTGCTGACCCCTGGTTGAATCCCTCACAAAGGAACAACATTCAGTTTTTAAATGGCCTTTTCCTTTACCTACAACAAAATCTGTCCGTTTATCTTTCTTGAGTGTCTTCTTCTGTACTTTCACTACAGCTCCACTTCTCACCAATTCAGGCTTCTTCTTCCCTGTCTTCGCTTTGTCCTCAGCAACACCTGCAGCCTGTTAGTAAAGAAAGAAAAAAGGATGTAGAGTACAGGGTGGGATAAAAGAAAGAAATTTAGTGCTTAACCAAATACAGGTTAGCATAGCACATTTTTGTTTGGGTGGAAATTTCATAATTTGATTGTTAAGAGTTCTCCTTTTCTTCTTTGGTGATCACTCGTAGCCAAGTAAGATGGCCTTCCATGAACAGGGCCGGGATTAGGTTTGATGAGGCCCTAAGCTACTGAAGGTAATGGGGGCGTTTATATGTCCAGCTGTCCATTGTCAACAACAAATTGTCGCTGGTTTTTTTGTGCTGAATATATTCTATATGGTAATTTATGGACCTAATAAGTATCTAAAGCCATTTGCACATAATAAAATATGTATTTTATCAAAGTAATTGTTGAACTGAAATACAATTAAGAAGTATATGAATAGTGAAATACTATTATTATTATTATTATTATTATTATTATTATTATTATTATTAAATTTTCTTTATACCCCGCCCTTCCCGGTTTTCCTGGATTTCAAAGCGGTTTTGGACGATATATCGATATATCACCCAGCCCTAACAGGCACTCTATTTGCTTCCCCCCCAAAAAAATAGGGACAGGGAACCTGTGTCCCCCCCATTCTTGTTGGACTTTATCTCCCATCTGCCCCAGCAGCATGGCCCAATGGTCAGTGATGATGGGATTTGTTGCCCAATAAAATCTGCAGGGCTTGCCCTCCTTGCCTTAAGTGGTTGTCTAAGATGCTCTGGTTTCTGAGGCAGAAAACCAACACCCTCCCATCCCAGTAGTAAATATAATAATAAGCAAAATAATCAACCATTTGCTTCCCTTTAGTGGTACCCTAAAATGTCCATCTCACTTTGCCCTGCCCTGGGGACCCAGATCAGTTTGCATAAAGATTTTTCCACAATGGTTAGCACTCACTGCCTTGGGATCAGGGCCCTTAGTTGGCTTTCTGGTTTTCTCTGGCAACATTGCTTTTTCTTCTTCTTCTTCACCATCATCACCATCATCTTCTTCTACCTGATGTTTTTCAGATGAATGGGGGCCCATTCTTGCGCTCTTCTCAATTTCAGCACTGCGGTCAAGAATCTCTGTGTTGGTGCTGCCCGATTCAGAGATCTTCTCCCTTTGAAAAAGCAGTATGAAATAATCAGACGGGACGAACACATGGAAACTTAACAGGCACATTGTCAGAGGTCCCTCTACAGATGGTGAGCACTTTGTGGAAGGGATTCCACCGCATTCCAGAAATGTAAGTTTGCACAGTTAAAGTGGGTTAAAGCACTCTGTCCTGCTCGTGACAAATCCGCTTTTATCAGAAAGACTTTTTGCAGTTGGGGGAAATGCAATAAAAAGTGGAATAAACAAGCCAATGATGGGATGGTGTATATAACCTCTGTGCAAGCAAATCAGGATGAGTGGCTCATTGCTGTGTCCCCTCCCCGCCAACAAATCAGAACAAATGCTCAATGAAAAGCGGGCTTCCTGTGTCCTCCGTGTAAGCAAGTCAGGATGAATGCTCAGTAAACAGGGGATCTTTTCCTATGGAAAGAAGAAACTGCAATAACAAAATGGAATCTTTTGATGCTACCTACCTGCTGCCCCTGAAACAGCCCACATTAAGTTTGTTTTTATTTGCTTGCAAGCTACGAAACCCCACGAGGCACAACTCATGTAATTGTAATGGGCAGAGCTGCCTTCCTTTTCTTGTCCTCCTCGCTACTGCAAAAAGGAAGGACTATTCTCCTGTGCCTTTAATGGCAGTCCCAAGACTTTTCTCCACGGTTAATAATAAAAAGGATGCCCCTTTCATCTCAGCATCTCAAAAGTCTGACGCTGCACCTAACAGTCACCCATTGTGAAGGATCTCCAAACCCATCCATGTCCTAGCACCCACGCTGGCTTTCTATGGCCTTCCAGAATCCAGGTGCTGTTTGGGACATAGAGAGACTGCAGCAGCTTGGGCCCAGAATACATAAGAGATCCATCTCTTTTGCCTGGAGGTTTACTAGAATTCAAGATATACTTGTCTCCCTTGCTTTGGGCCAAGACGATGCCATTACAGAGCTCTTATTTTGCTAATAAACCTGTCCAAATGAGATACAAAAGGTTATGTTTGGTTATTCCTTCAGAGAAGCTGAGTACAGCTGGCTTAAACTGGTTTTGCTATCTCAGTCAAGGTCATGCTGACTATTACAAGAAGCTGGAAGGAGCCTGGGTTCCATACTTTCTCTTTCTGTCTCTCTTTCCTTCTGGTGTGGTGTTCTGTATATAGTGTTAAGGTTTAGACTTCTAAGTTACCGTTAAGTTTAAGTCTGCTGTAGCTGGATTTCTTTGTCCATGGAGTTTTCTTGGCAGGGATACTGGAGTGGCTTGCCAGTTCCTTCTCTTTTGAATTATGGTGCTGGAGGAGACTCTTGAGAGTCCCATGGACTGCAAGAAGATCAAACCTATCCATTGTTAAGGAAATCAGCCCTGAGTGCTCACTGGAAGGACAGATCGTGAAGCTAAGGCTCCAATACTTTGGCCACCTCATGAGAAGAGAAGAATCCTTGGAAAAGACCCTGATGTTGGGAAAGATGGAGGGCACTAGGAGAAGGGGACGACAGAGGACGAGATGGTTGGACAGTGTTCTCGAAGCTACGAACATGAGTTTGACCAAACTGCGGGAGGCAGTGGAAGACAGGAGTGCCTGGCATGCTATGGTCCATGGGGTCACGAAGAGTCAGACAGGACTAAACGACTAAACGACAACAAGCTGGATTTCTTATGGACAGCGCCAGTCCTGAATGTATTGGATTTGTGACCATTATGCTCACATGCCTTCAGCAGCAGCAAAGCTCTGGTGGATGAAATACAATTGCCTCTGGTCTATTTTTTTTTTGGGGGGGGGGGAATCCCACAACGTGTTTAAGTTTTTACTCTGCTAACTATATGTTGGAGTTCTGCTCTGCATCAATATTGAGTAGAATTCCATGAGAGACTCAGCCCTTGGAAACGCTAGCGGCTGTCCCATTTCATATACTTACCTATCTGGTGCAGAAATCCTGGGATGGGCAATGTGTGGTTCCAGGTGTGAGAGGCTAGCTGACTGGGGCAAATTATCCAGTTGTTTTTCTGTATCTGCAGTGGGGACAGAGCAAAAAACTTGTATGTTACACGTTAAGGTAGAACAGGCCTTGGCAACATACAAAGCAGAATATATAGACTACGGCCAATGTCTGTTCAGCCACCAGGGGGTGATAAAGCTCCATTGTTGTATTATTATTTTTGCAAATGCAGTGGTACCTTGGTTTACAACAGGTAGGCAACCTAAGGCCCATGGGCCGAATGCAGCCCAATCATCTTCTCTATCCAGGACGGTCCAGGAATCAGCGTGCTTTTACATGAGTAGAATGTGTCCTTTTAATTAAAATGCATCTCTGGGTTATTTGTGGGGCATAGGAATTAGAATGTGTCCTTTTATTTAAAATGCATCTCTGGGTTATTTGTGGGGCCTGCCTGATGTTTTTACATGAGTAGAATGTGTGCTTTTATTTAAAAAGCATCTCTGGGTTATTTGTGGGGCATAGGAATTCGTTCAGCCCCCCCCCCCCCAATAATAGTCCGGCCCATCATATGGTCTGAGGGACGGTGGACCAGCCCACGGCTGGAAAATGTTGCTCACCCCTGGTTTACAACCAGAATCCGTTCCAGAAGTCTGTTTATAAACCAAAACAGGTTGTAACCCAAGGCACACTTTTGCTGATGGGGCCTCCAAAATGTTTTGTTAGTAATCCAAAAAAAGAGGGTTGTAATCCAAAGAAAGGTTGCAAACTGGGACACGCACTTCCGGGTTTGACGTGTTTGTAATCTAAAACGTATGCAAACCAAGATGTATGCAAACCAAGGTACTACTGTACAGGCAATTTGCAGACATCTGATCAGCCCTAATACAGCCAGCTAGCCGGCTGTGTTTGGATGACGAGTTGTGCAGTCTTGAGTTGGAAAGAGATCGGACTGGGGAGCATTAACTATGAATCCCAAACTTTGGGATCCTCTGCAAATATGTGCCAAAGTTTTGCAGGGTTTTTTTCTTTTTTGCAGCCTTTTGCAGCAAAAACCCTGCCTTTTGGAGCACCCCACAAACTGAGCAATCAATATATCAAACACAGGGTTCGTACTTAACATTAACTACGAACCCCAAAATGTGGGATCCCCACGTTTGATCTATCAATTGCTCAGTTTGCGGGGTGCTGCAAAATGTGGGGGTTTCTGCTGCAAAACACGGAAGTACTGCAAAAGTTTGGCACCGGTTTGGAGGGGATTTCCAAACTTTGGGGTTTGTAGTTCATTTTACTGATCCCGCTGAACACCCGCCATCAGTTCTTAGTTCAGATGCTGCACTGTTTCATATCCTGCCGGTATTTGACCCTGTTTCTACATCTACACAATGCAGAATGTAACTGAAATGATGTAGAACAGAGCTTTCCAAACCTTTCACATTGGTGACACACTTTATGGACATGCATCATTTTGAGACACAGTAATTCAGTTTTACTAGCAAACTGGAGGTTAAACTAACCCCTTTCCAGCCCCGGGAGGAGGGCAGGGAGCATTCACACAACACACCTACACACAGCAGCCGACACACTAACATGTCGCGACACACAGTTTGGAAAGCTCTGATGCAGAAGGTAAGTAAAACATCACTGGGGAATGCATACATCTTTCTTGCGGTAGTTTCCAAAGTACATTCTAGAGCACCAAAAGCCCCAGAGTCAAATGATGCTGAGATGAGTGAGTTCCTGACTCACAAACATGCAAAGAAACAGAACAGAGTGATTATTGCAAATGCTAACTGCAGCCCAAACTAATATCTAATCGGGCACGTATAGTGAGAGCAACAGCCCAAAGGAATGAAGAAAGAGGGGCTTTACAAAGACTGTGAGATGATCAGCACAATCCTATACACGTCTGCTTGGAAGTAAGGGTTTGTCCACATCTACCATTTGCCCACTATTTTCCAGGAGCAGATCCACGCTTGTGTCAGTGGTGTTGTTTTGCTTTCCCTGCGAAAACCCACTTTTTAGCACTCAACTGGAGCAAACATCAGTTTGAGTTTTCTATGGCTTGCATTTGCTCCAACTATACTTTAAAGAGCAGGTTTCTGCAGGGAAAGCTCCAGAGCAAAAAAAAAGAAGAAAAAGAGAGAGAGAGAGAAAAAGGGGGGGGGGGTTAGGCACCTAGACATGAAGCTTTAAATTGCAGACTGGACCTGGAAATAGCAGAGGGTTAGGATAAGCCCTACCGGTAAGTCTCACTGAGTTCAGTGAGAGTATGTTCGCATTGCAGCTTGCTCTGCTTCCAGTGTGCTCCCACTGCTGGTTTTCAAAGCCACATTTCATTTCACTCTTAATTTGCACAATGCCTTTCTATATTGCTATACACAAGGCAGTTTGCAGCAAGAAAACATACAACAAAGAACACACACCATATAATAATCTGATGCAATACAAAAAGTCATAATGAAACATAACTTTAGAACGGAGCAACTTATATCAAATAAAGTCATATTCAATGATCTATTAGAACATTATAGTATGCAATAAAATTAACTCTCAAAACACCAGCAAATAATAAACAGAAATTCACTCTTAACAATTGCAATAAATGATTACTAAACTACGTTCCATAAAAATAACTGCCAGTCACAATGCATAAAACACCACAATACATACAAAACCATGTAAAAGGATCAAACTGAGAAACAATGATGCACAACTTTTAATATATATATATATATATTCACATGGCATTAGCCATAGTCCACATTGTTCCTGTAGTTTCTTGGCAAATACTTCCCCTACAAACCAGCTTCAATCAGATTAGAAAACTGGGTACAGAGGATGTTGTGATGCCGATAGAGGGGGCACTTGCTCCAAAAATTTGCAAGAAAATCCCACAGCAGTACGAAGCACAAAGCACTACCACTCTGATTTATACTGGCTTTTCTTTTAGATTTAAGCAAACACCAAGAATGATATTTCCATGCCATCTGTTTCTTACTGCTCCCTTCTTTTCCCCACCCACCAAGAATCACATGCAGAAAAAGCTACGCAAAAGTACATGTGGGAGTTCTGCACAGCACAACCCATCATTATCATCATCATTTATTGAATTTATATACCGCCCTATACCCAGAGGTCTCAGGGCGATTCACAGAAAATATCACAATATATAAAATCAATAAAAACAATAACCCAGCAACACTCCCCCCTGCAAAAAAGCGTCGCATTTTAAAAGGGCATAGGATGTCAATCAGGTCAACCTGAGGCATGGTTAAAAATGAATGTTTTTGCCTGGCACCTAAAGGTGAATAATGAAGGTGCCTGGCAGGGCCGTCTCAAGCAGGTCGGGTGCCCTGGCGCTGAGGCACGGAGATCGCTCTGCCGCCCCCGCCCTCACAGCGCGCAGCGCGGCTTTGCCGCGAGCGCCCCCTGCTGGCCTGGCGCCCTGGTGCCCCGCGCCGCCGGGACCTTACCTAGAGCCGGGCCTGGCGCCTGGCAAACTTCCCTGAGGAGAGAATTCCACAGACCGGAAGCCACTGCAGAGAAGGCCCTGTTCTCGTGTTGCCACCCTCCGGACCTCTTGAGGAGGAGGTCAATGGGCTCCGAGTTCTGTACTGGATAGAGATCGCTGGTAGTACAACCCAACCTATACATGTCTATTCAGAAATAAGCCACACTGAGTTCAACAGGATTTCCTCCCAGGTAAGTGTGTACCAGCTTGGTGCCTTTGCAGTGCAATTCTACACATGTCTACTCAGTTCCCCCCCAATAACTGGAATGGAACAGCAGGGAAGCTCCAGCTTGGGGGCCTGATTCTGCAGGCAAATCCATTTCAGCCAAGCCATGCTCATCAGCCATATACCTGACGTCATATGTTGGTGGTTTTTAAAAACCACTTAGAGGTCCGACTTACAATCAAGTGGTATTACAAAAGGGTTAAATAAATGATCTCATGGGTGCAAGCCTGGGCAGTGGGTATGGAGGCCTTGGGCTGCCCAGATGACAAGACCCTCACTTGGCCTCGCTGATGTGGTCCAAAGGAAATCAGAGCAATACACTTGGCACCAGCTTAGTTGTAGGAGTTGCCGGAAGGAGGCATACAACTCTCTTAGGGACTCCACTCAGGATTTGTGTTGGGTTTACTGCTTAGCCTTATCTTCTCTTGAATATATCCCACAAGGCAGCAGAGGTTTAGGGTCCGAGTTTTCCTTCTTCTAGATGGGCTACCTTCCCAGGTGGACGTGGGCCCCTCACTTCCCTCTACAACACGCGCAGAAACAGCCTTCTTAACCAGGCATCCCCAAACTTCCGCCCTCCAGATGTTTCAGACTACAATTCCCATCTTCCCCGGCCACTGGTCCTGTTAGCTAGGGATCATGGGAGTTGTAGGCCAAAGCATCTGGAGGGCCGCAGTTTGGGGATGCCTGTTCTTAACTCTCAGTCTGCCAGAGCCTGTCTTTGCATGCAGAAGTCCCTAACTCACTGAAGGCATACCCTCCAACATTTCTCCAATGAAGATAAGGACGTCCTAAGAAACAGTGAGGCATTCTGGGATCAAATAAGAAACTGGCCTCTGTAAATCCAGGTCTGTCCCTGCAAAACAGGGACATGGAGCATCTGTGAAGGTTTGAGACCCATTGGCTACCCTCGCTTGGTTTAGCTGACCAGCTGATGCTGTTTCCTGGTGTGTGGCCACTCTCGACTTCTAGGAGCCACAGGTGAGAGCTTAATGCAAGGCAAAGGTGGACAAACCACCCCAGAAGGAGCACAACGTGTCTCCCACCAGAGGTACTGCCCTTCCCCTAACACCCCATAGACCCCTAAACAAATTATAGATATATGGTCTGGGGCACGCTCTGGGCCAAAAGGGGGCTTGCAGGCACCATCAGCCAACTGCTTAGCAGCACCTGCAAAGGCCCCCAGCAAAGCACTTGGCCAACATGCACAAAGCAGTACATCAAAACAGGTCACCTGGTGCCATTGCGACATCTGGAGTTTGACAGGTGGGCAGATCCAGTTCCCCACCCCTTGGTGAACAAGATTGCAGCTTCTCTCTTTCATACCTCCTAGGTGTGTGTGGTCTTCAAAGAGATCATCATCATTATTTTAAAAAACAAACAGCTCTTCCAAAGACAAGCAATTGCCAAGGAAAACAACACACCGTTTAGGGATCAGCAGGTGGTGGCTGGGTTGGCGAGGCAATACTTTTAAGTTGACATATACATGTCATTTATATTATTGGTCTTAAAGACAATGATGCTCTGGAGCAGTGTTTCCCAACCAGTGTGCCTCCAGATGTTTTGGGACTACAACTCCCATCATCCCTAGCTAGCAAGACCAGTGGTCAGGAATGATGGGAGTTGTAGTCCCAAAACATCTGGAGGCACACTGGTTGGGAAACACTGCTCTGGAGTTAGGCAATGCTTAATCGGGGCAGACCGAATACTAAGCTAATGACCTGACTCAGAACGTGGCAGCTTCCTAGGTTGGCACAACTGGGCATTGTAACCTGAAGACCATCTTGTCGTTGGGTACGTGGCCAAGAAGGATTTTCATTGCTTTGCTGTCTGCCCAGATAAGAAACAGTGCTGTTGCAGGAATGCCCTGGATAGAAGCAAAGGAGCAGTGGTGGTGGGGAAGAAACATGAGAATGGGAATGGGAGACGGGGTTGTGGGACTGTGCCAAGGCTGGATTTAGGTTTGATGAGGCCCTAAGCTACTGAAGGTATATATCCAGCTGGCCTTTGTCAACAACAAATTGTGGCTGCTTTTGGTATTGAATATATGCTATATGGTAATTTATGGACTTAATAGGTATCTAAAGCCATTTGCACATAACAAAATATGTATTTTATCTAAGTAATTGCTGAACTGAAATACAATTAAGAAGAAGTATATTAATAGTTATTTTTTTTGGGGGGGGGGGTCAAGAGAGTGGAGACCTAAGCTATAGCTTGTTTAGCTTATACGTAAATCCGGCACTGGCCTGCACAGACCAGCCCTGCTCCCCTGACACTTCCCACATTTAGTGGGGAGGTCTGGACTTTGAAGGGAGCTTCTAAGCACGTTCAGGAGCAACTTTGGGTTACGTTCCCATTGCGGGAACCCTGTTGTGGAGAGAAACGTACTTAGGCGCCTCCAAACCTTCTCGCTTAACACAGGAAGAATGGAGATGGAGCAGTCAGAGCTATTGGAAGCAGGGTGGGTCAATCTGTAAATGACAGTCTTTCCAGTGCCAAGTCCTGTTACCTGCATTAGTTTGTGGTATAGGGAAGCTTTTAATGTTTGATGGATTTCTGTATTTTAATGTTTTGTTGGAAGCCGCCCAGAGTGGCTGGGGGAACCCGGCCAGATGGGCGGGGTATAAATAATAAATAATAAATAATAATAATAATAATAAGTAGTAGTAGTAGTAGTAGTATATATATTTTAAGTCCTCATGAGTGCAGGTTTCTCCTACTAGACATTTTTGCAAATAAATTTAATAAAGTGCATTTTTGCATGTGACTATTGGCGCTGTGGTTAAACCACTGAGCCTAGGGCTTGCTGATCAGAAGGTCGGCGGTTCGAATCCCTGTGACGGGGTGAGCTCCCGTTCCTCGGTCCCAGCTCCTGCCAGCCTAGCAGTTCGAAAGCACATCAAAATGCAAGTAGATAAATAGGAACCGCTACAGCGGGAAGGTAAACAGCGTTCCCGTGTGCTGCTCTGGTTTGCCAGAAGCAGCTTTGTCATGCTGGCCACATGAAGCTGTACGCCAGCTCCCTCGGCCAGTAATGCGAGATGAGTGCGCAACCCCAGAGTCGGTCACGACTGGACCTAATGGTCAGGGCCTTTTTATTCTCTCAAATGTGCATTTTTGGAAACATCACTTGGCTGGAGAACAGCACTGCAAAATTCTAAGGTGCGTGGATTTCAAAGGACGGCCGTGTTTCAATTTGTGCGTTGTTTTCAAAGGTGCAAATTAGGTAGGTTTATGTCCTGTTCAGGCGATAATGTCTGAGACAGTTATTAAGGCAGCTGATTCCAAAGCTGCCCAACTGAAACACAAACTGAGCGGGGCTCAGTTTGCAAATGCCATACTTTTACATGGCTGTTTCTCATGCCATGCTGGTCTGGCAATGTAGGGAAATGGGGAGATGCAGGTACTCCTCGTACCAGTTTTGGTGCTGGGAAGTAACCATGTCCTGCCTTCTCCCTCAGTTTCCTACATTCCTGGCAGAAGGGTGGAGAATATATCTCCTGCTAAAGAGGGATGTTTCCAGATGATCTATTTACTGAGCATCTGTCCTGATTTGGTATGCAGCAAGGCTAGATTACGACGAAGACTTAATGAACATTCATTTTGACTTGTTTTCAGGGTAAAAAGGTAAAGGGGCCCCTGACCATCAGGTCCAGTCATGTCCGACTCTGGGGTTGCGGCGCTCATCTTGCTCTATAGGCTGAGGGAGCCAGCGTTTTGTCCGCAGACAACTTCCAGGTCATGTGGCCAGCATGACAAAGCCACTTCTGGCGAACCAGAGCAGCACACGGAAATGCTGTTTACCTTCCCGCTGGAGCGGTCCCTATTTATCTATTTGCACTTTGATGTGCTTTCGAACTGCTAGGTGGGCAGGAGCTGGGACCGAGCAATGGGAGCTCACCCCATTGCAGGGATTCGAACTGCTGACCTTCTGATCAGCAAGTCCTAGACTCTGTGGTTTAACCCACAGCGCCACCTGGGTCCCTTGTTTTCAGGGTAGACGACGTCAAATGTCACCCCACACTTCCCAGTCCATTTCCCTGCCAATTTCCTTACTGCAAAAAGTCTGATCTTCCGGAGAAGCATGTTTGTTGTGCAAGACCCCTCCTCCCTTAGGAACATTGACTATAACTGTGCAGCCTGAATTTGATGGGATATGACTGAATTCCTCCTAAATAGCAGCAGTCTGGAAGCTTCTGAAAACCAGGTCTAACTACATGCAAGCTTTCTACAAGCAAATCAGGATGGGGGGCGGGGGATTGGGTTGTCTGGTATTTGCCCATAGGTGACTGAATCCTCCCTGAAAAAAGCAACAGTCTGAGAGGGATTGTAGTTTAAGAATTAGCCTTGAGACGTCACACACCGTAGCACCAAAGCCTTGTATGAATGGCTACAACTGGGATCAAATTGAAGTCCTGAGAGCAGCTCAGGCTTCTATCTACTCAGTTTTTCAAAGGGCAAGAAACTGTATCGCTCACATTCGTCCCGCATCCTGTAAAGGATAATATTCCATCATCTGTGCCATGCATGTGTTGCCCATAAACAAATGCATCTCTGCTGCTGATTATCCCCAGGGGTGCTGGAGATGAGGCCCTTGTAAATCAAAGCAAGGAAGTTGGCCTCTTTATAACATCCTGATACTTGGCTTTCCTTCACACGTCTCCTCACACGTCTCCTCAGCATGGGGGTGACCTGTTTTGCCCACCCACTAAGTACCAAATCATAGCTAGCTACACTTCTGGTTTTTTTGTGGCTGGGAGTGGGGGCAACTTATTACATTGGTCTGAGACTCCATTTACACCCACAGTACAACCTCGCAACACACAGATTGTCACCGTTTTAAGTAAGAGTTGATCCGAGGCGAGTTAGGTTTCATATATCATGTTAGTGTTTTTTTCCACAAAAGCTAAGCTGATTTTCACACATTCTCTGTCTTGGAAATAGTGGGTCAAAGGCAGAAGCCGGTTGGCGTTAAGAAGGAAGGTAAAAAGGTAAAGGAACCCTGGATGGTTAAGTCCAGTCAAAGGTGACTATGGGGTTGTGGTGTGCATCTCGCTTTCAGGCCAAGGGAGCCAGTGTTTGTCCACAGACAGCTTTCCGAGTCATGTGGCCAGCATGACTAAACCGCTTTTGGCATAACGGAAGCCAGAGCGCACGGAAACATCATTTACCTTCCCGCCGCAGCAGTACCTATTTATCTACTTGCACTTGTGTGCTTTCGAACTGCTAGGTTGGCAGGCGCTGGGACAAAGCAATGGGAGCTCACTCCGTCGCATGGATTTGAACCACCGGCCATCTGATCGGCAAGCCCAATAAGCTAAGTGGTTTAGACCACAGTGCCAACTGCGTCCCTTTTAAGAAAGAAGCCCTCCATCTTGGGAAGGAGGCTACTCTGTGGTTTACAGGGAAATTTGTGGCTGGCAGCCAGCGCTGGGGAGCTATAGCTTCCTATCGATATTTCTGGTCCAGCCTGGCTGGCTAAAAGCATAACTATTTTCCTAGAAAAAGAGGAGCCAGAACCCACCATGAATGCCTTCCTTGTTCTCTTGTAATGGCAATGGCACCCACCTGAGAGATGCGGGAACGGAGTTCCGGCAAGTTCCAGCTGCAAAAATGCCCTGGCTAAAATTCTACCCAATCTCAGCTACTGTATGTTGCCTTTGGGCCAAAACGGAGCTGGCGAAGGTTGTCCACAACCTTAGAAAGACAGCAAACTATGGGGCTTGTGTGAGTTTTAAACCTCCTGCGCTTCTGCATCAATAGCACTAGAAAAGCCAGTTTAAGATCTTTGGGGTTCCCCCTCCCTCCCTCACTGCTTCTTTTGCTGAGCTGCTCTAGGAAGAAGAAGAAAAGGGAAAGGAAAAAAAAAGAGAGCTAACATAAAATGAGCTCTTTGGAGACAACTCTGGAGGGAGTTTTCAGAACTGAAATTGTCGAGTTGTTATGGGCTTACTCACAAGGATTTCTGCGCCTGTGTGTATGGAGGAGTTCAGAAGCAGAAATCAACTGGAAGATAAAACCCATGCTGTGCGAAAAGGTGTACTTTATGAACTTCCCTGGTGTGAGCGATGGGGAGCTGGGGGAGTTAAGCGGTTTAGCTAACAAATGCCGGAGAATCACAGATTAAGAGAATGAAGCTCCCTTGGCTACCCCCCCCCAACAGCCCTGTTTTCTTTAGTGCGGCTGGCAGGAGGAGAAATGTACCACTGCTTCGCTATAGCCTGACGCATATTATACGGAGGTCTCGGTCCAATTACGCAGGAAATCAATGTCAATATACTTTAAGGTGTTGCCTCATATTATAATATTACAAAATCCTACTAATCTTTTGCCATGGGCCTCAATGTGACATTGCAGAAGTAGAACGAAGTTTCTGTTTTGGTCAAAAAAATAGATATCTCTATAGCCTAACTTATTTCCCTGCAAAGTAAGTTTGACTATACAATTAAACTTGATAAGAATTTCGACAGACCCTCCAAGATTTACAGAAGCCGTCGCAGTTTCATGATTTGATCCGGGAATGTCCTGCTTTTCCTTAGGACGTCCCTATTTTCATCAGGGAAATGTTGGAGGGTATGGAGTTATGCGTCTCCCCCCCCCCTCCCCAAGCCAAGGAGATAAGTAACTATATTATACAACCTTTAGAAGACATCTGAAGGCAACCCTGTACAGGGAAGTTTTTATAATGTTTAATGTTTTATTATGTTTTTATATATGTTGGAAACAACCCAGAGTGGCTGGGGCAACCATTCTTGTCCTCAACATGTGACTTTCCATCTAGATGAATTCCAGATCCTGCTGTTTCTAGATACCCGTTTGAAAACCCTCCCACTGGCTGGATTATCTACACCAGTGTTTCCCAACCTTGGGTCTCCAGCTGTTTTTAAACTACAACTCCCATCTTCCCTAGCTAGCAAGACCAATGGTCAGGGATGATGGGAATTGTAGTCTGAAAACAGCTGGAGACCCAAGGTTTGGAAACACTGGTCTACACCTTTTCCTCGCCGCACATGCTGTCCAAGTGAAGGGGCTTCCTATGGGTTTCCCAGTTCTGGTTTCCCTGTATCAACTTGGCGTAGTTTTCAGCATTGCCTTCTTTGGCGATCACTCGTAGCCGAGTAAGATTGTCTTCCATAAACACGATTTAATTTTATAGATTAAAATCTATACACAAGAGGCTCGCCCCTTGGCAGTTTTATACCCCCTGCAAATCGCCTGGGCAAATGCATCCATGCCATCCCTTTCTCGGCCTGCTCAGCCTTTGATTCCTGATGTATGAGGCCGATCTGAGAATTGATTTGCTCTCGGGGCAATTCCTTTCATCTGCTTTGCACAGGTGCAAAGTGGTATCAAAGAAGACCACACAGCTGCAAGGAACGGCAGCAAGGAGGGCAGAATTGCCAGGCTTCTCCCCAGGAGGCAATGGGCTCCCACCAACACCATGCTGAGCTTGGCTGGGCTTTGTTTTCCTTCAAATCGCACTCCTCTTGTTGTTGCAAACTGCCTTGGGACCTTTCAGTGAAGGGCGGGTAAGAACTCCTCAGGAGTACAGTGGTACCTCGGTTTACAAACACAATTGGTTCCGGAAGTCTGTACTTAACCTGAAGAGTACTTAACCTGAAGCGAACTTTCCCATTGAAAGTAATGGAAAGTGGATTAATCCAGTCCAGACGGTCCGTGGAGTACTTAAACTGAAGCGTACTTAACCTAAAGTGAACTTTCCCATTGAAAGTAATGGAAAGTGGATTAATCCATTTCAGACGGGTCCGCGGAGTACTCAACCTGAAGCATACTTAACCCGAGGTATGAGTTACAGGTAGGTAGCCGTGTTGGTCTGAGTCGAAACAAAATAAAAAAATTCCTTCAGTAGCACCTTAAAGACCAACTAAGTTTTTATTTTGGTATGAGCTTTCGTGTGCATGCACACTTCGTCAGATACCTGACGAAGATATACCTGACGTCAGATATCCGAGGTATGAGTGTAATTGGTTCCGGAAGACCTTACTTAACCTGAAGCGAACTTTCCCATTGAAAGTAATGGAAAGTGGATTAATCTGTTCCAGACAGGTCCGCAGAGTACTTAAACTGCAAATACTCAAACCGAGGTGTACTTAAACTGAGGTATGATTGTAGTGTGAAATGAAAGCCTACACTGGCAGGAATGCACATTAAGTTTTTTGTATATGTGAATATATCACACAAATGGTTCCAGGGAGGCTTCAAGGCACATCTAAAATGTGCAGTGTCATGTTCCTACTAATTTCTGACTTGGCCCAGTATACCTGAAGGAGCGTCTCCACCCACATCATTGAGCCCGGACACCGAGGTCCAGCTCCATGGGACAGGTGCCAACATACCTAGCTCGGACCTATTCTTACAGTTATCGGAAAGAATCAAAAGCCACACATTTCTGATTGTTTCATCAGAGCAGGATATTTTGCTTGCCAGTTGGAATGACTACCCTCCCCTTATGGGCTATTCTGGGGGTTGTCTGACCCTCCAGAGAGGATTTTGGGGAGGTGGGAGGGGTATTGGGGGGGCCAAAGCGCCATTGCACTGGCAGGAGCTCTTATGTTGGCTTCTGTTGAGAGGCCAGGTTAGCTAAATCCAGACCCTTAACAGGATCTGAAGGAAGAACACAATAACTGAGTGATAACTGCATTTTGTCTTTTCCATTAAAAAACAAACCAACAGGAAACCAAGCTAACTAGGGAAACAGTCTGACCTCAAGTGAGTAAGGAATGGAGAGGTGGGGATTGGGATAGAGTTGCTGTATTTCAAACAGTGAAAAACCAGACAGAAAAAGTTTTCTTTTTAAAACCCAAATTCTGGCAACCCTAGACTGGGATCTTTTATCAGGAAAGGCGGCCCTAGGCTTTAACCACTGGGAATGGTTTTCTAATCACAGTGATTTGTGGGAGGGATGTTCAAGTGATGTTTCTCTTTCACTCCTGGGAAAGCAGGCAGGATGATGAGCATCCTTTCCAATCACTTTCTGCTTTCTAATATACAATTAAAAACTAATACTTCAATCAGTTTCCTTTCATTCTGCCGCTTCCCTCCCCTCTCAGATTGCTTTAGACTGGTTATGACTAATTAATTAATTAACTTGTTTCTTGTTTATTCTAAACACTTTCTGTCCCCCACTCACCAAACCATGCTTTAGGAATTTTTTCAAAAAAAAATTGTCAACACACTACGTTAGATTTGCGGTGATATTGTGACCCCGTGGGCTAGGGATTTCCCCCCCCAAAATCCCCCCCCGCAGGTTAAGGCGTTGAGGCCTAATTTTTTTGGTCTGTGATAAAACGTGTTTTTGCACCACCAAACCTTGCAGGGGAGAATTTGCAACAGTTTGCCTCCATTTTCTAGTGAACTGCAAACATCAGATTTTTTGTGAAATTGTTACCCCGCGGATTAGGTTTTTTTTAAAAAAAATGTCTTTCCACGGGTTAAGGCACCTAGATCTGATTTTTTAAAATCTATGATAAAATGTGCTTTTTGCACCGTGAAACATTTCAGGGGAGAATTTGCAACAGTTTAACACCATTTTTGAGTGACTTGGATAACGTGAGATTTTTGGTGAAATTGTGACCCCGCAGGGTGGCTAAAATCTTTATGAAACACACTGAGCAAGTGGGAAAGAAGGAGGAGTTGATTCATGGGAGGGGTTTAATTGATATTCTATGTATAGTCCCTGAACTTTGTTCTGAATTAGCAAAGTAAGAAGTCACCCTGTGGATGTGTATACTAAAGAGCAGGGCACAGGGGACCTGGGTTCTAGCCAGGAAGGTCAATGACCAGGGATGCTGCGAGTTGAAATCCAACCACCGTTGTACTGTATTGACCGCGATGCACAGAACAAGGTTGGGTGGTTCACAATTCACATGCACACATTCACCCCTTGATGACCGCCACAACACATCATAAATTGCGTGTGAAGCATCTGCCCCAGATTAAATAACCATTGTTGTTGTTTAGTCGTTTAGTCGTGTCCGACTCTTTGTGACCCCATGGACCATAGCACGCCAGGCACTCCTGTCTTCCACTGCCTCCCGCAGTTTGGTCAAACTCATGTTCGTAGTTTCGAGAACACTGTCCAACCATCTCGTCCTCTGTCGTCCCTTTCTCCTAGTGCCCTCCATCTTTCCCAACATCAGGGTCTTTTCCAGGGAGTCTTCTCTTCTCATGAGGTGGCCAAAGTATTGGAGCCTCAGCTTCACGATCTGTCCTTCCAGTGAGCACTCAGGGCTGATTTCCTTAAGAATGGATAGGTTTGATCTTCTTGCAGTCCATGGGACTCTCAAGAGTCTCCTCCAGCACCATAATTCAAAAGCATCCATTCTTTGGCGATCAGCCTTCTTTATGGTCCAGCTCTCACTTCCATACATCACTACTGGGAAAACCATAGCTTTAACAATATGGACCTTTGCCGGCAAGATGTAAATAACCACACAGCCTTCAAATCACTTAACATCGCATCGGAAAGCTTTTCAGGGGAGGCTGTGGTCATCTTGAGTTGCAAATCCACAGCAGAAATGCCATGAGAGGGTGCATTTGGCCTATCTGAATTAAGCGCCAGCGCGGTTTAAGGGTTATAGCAGGCATCCCCAAACTGCGGCCCTCCAGATGTTTTGGCCTACAACTCCCATGATCCCTAGCTAAGAGAGCCAGTGGTCAGGGATGATGGGAATTGTAGTCCAAAACATCTGGAGGGCCGAAGTTTGGGGAGGCCTGGGTTATAGGTTTTCCCCAAAGAACTGTTTGAAATGCACGTCTTTGAGATGGCTCCGGTGGTATGTAGAGAGACCAAAATCATATGCTTGCTTTTCCTTTGTTGTCCTAGCTAAAATCATAATAAGCGACCGAGAAAGCTGAATTGCATCCAGCCTTGCAAAGACAGGAAACTTTTAATGGCCCTGGACTCTGCAATCTAGGTCTTGTTGGCATGGAGATATATATTTTTTTCAGCTGTTCTGTACAGCAGCGTGCCCTCTCATGTTCCTTGCACTGCTTCTACCAAGCAGTTTCCTGATAATTCCACCCTCAACATCCCCTCAAAGTGGAAACCATCAAGAGCTGCATTTGTTTGATTTCCCTCTTGCCCAGGCTCTTTAAACTTCCGGCAAGCAAATTATGATCAAAGTAATTACCCAGTGGCACATGCTCATGGCCTTAATTGAGCATCTTCCTTGAAGCTAGTTGGGTTCTCTTTTTGTGCAAGAAGAAAGGGAGGGGAGACACCCTCAGTCCTAATTTGGGAAGGATCCTTGGGTAGGCACTCTTACGATCCCAAATCAAAAATGAAAATAAATGATGGAACGGTATTTTTACCTAGGTGGTCAATGTGAATCAAGGACCATTTTAACACAGGATGTGCAGCAAAGGCAATGGACTGCACCATGTGTACGGGTTCTGGGAAGTCATTGCTAAGAGCGGTTGCTTGGCACACATTGCATATACCTACTAGGGGCAAAGCAGTTCAAAACATGCACTTATGTGGACACTTTCTGAACAAAAATTCTTTATCAATGGAAGATCTGTTTGCCTGCAGACGCCTGTAGAGCAGGGGTAGGCAATCTAAGACCCGGGGGCCGGATGCGGCCCAATCGTCTTCTCAATCTGGCCTGCGGACGGTCCGGGAATCAGCATGTTTTTATGAATAGAATGCGTCCTTTTATTTAAAATGCATCTCTGGGTTATTTGTGGGGCCTGCCTGGTGCTTTTACATGAGTAGAATGCGTGCTTTTATTTAAAATGCATCTCTGGGTTATTTGTGGGGCCTGCCTGGTGCTTTTACATGAGTAGAATGCGTGCTTTTATTTAAAATGCATCTCTGGGTTATTTGTGGGGCCTGCCTGGTGCTTTTACATGAGTAGAATGCGTGCTTTTATTTAAAATGCATCTCTGGGTAGTTTGCGTGTGGAGAACCTTTAACCTGGCCTAGAAATAAATTCAGACAGGACTCAAATTTTGGTTTTGTTTTTGGCAGCATTTAGGCCACAACTTTATTGATTACAAATCAAGTGAGTGGTTGCATAGGCTCTGGATCGGCTAGCTCCTGCAGTGTTGCAGGATGCGCCTGACTATAGTTAGCAACCGCCTGTCAGACTTGGGTGAACACCTGGGACAGAAGCAGACAGGGGTGCCTGCCATGCCTCCCCCAGATGAGCCCTGAACTCAGGCTCAGGGCACAACCCCACTCGGGGAAGACCAACCGTGAGTCCTTGGATTCCTTTTACAGGAATGCATAGGGATGGCTAGGAATCCTGCCACCCCTATCGACAAGAACCAGAGCCTATCCACCAACCTTAAAAGTTGTGACGAAAAGTTGTGACGCATTGCGGCAGGCGAAACCCAAGTGGCACCAGCCAATTAGCCAAATGGGGAAAATTCCTGCCGTGCCCCTGTCCCAAAGATGGCATAGCAAGGTCAAGCGCAAGCCCTGAAAATTAGGGAGAGGTGGGCGGGTGTTCCGGTGCACGGTGATCCGAAAAGAGGATCTCAGGGTCATGTGCAGCAGTTAAATAGTGGTCCCTCTAACTTTTGACTGGCATACCCTTAGCCCAATTGCTCCCCGTTAGAGGGACCACCAATAGGGTGTTGTGCTGCTCCATTTGTCCCCGCCCCAACACCTAGGCCTGATTGCTGGGTCCCACCACAACGCCTGCCCTCTCTTTCAGGGAGGACCCGATTTGTGGGGCATAGGAATTCGTTCATATTTTCCCCCAAAAAATATAGTCCGGCCCACAGTCCGAGGGATGGTAGACCCGCCCACGGCTGGAAAAGGTTGCTGACCCCTGCTATAGAGAGTAGGCTTTGGCCCTGCATACCTGAAGGAGCGTCTCCACCGCCATTGTTCAGCCCGGACACTGAGGTCCAGCTCCGAGGGCGTTCTGGCAGTTCCCTCACTGTGAGAAACGAAGTTACAGGGAACCAGGCAGAGGGCCTTCTCGGTAGTGGCACCCGCCCTGTGGAACGCCCTCCCATCAGATGTCAAGGAAATAAACACCTCTCTGACTTTTAGAAGACAGGCAGCCCTGTATTGGGAGGTTTTTTAAAATGTTTGGTGTTTTCTTGTGTGTTTAATATTCTGTTGAGGGCTGCCCAGAGTGGCTGGGGCAACCCAGTCAGGTGGGCAGCATATAAATAAATTTGTTGTTGTTATTGTTGTTGTTGTTGTTGTTGTTGTTGTTGTTGTTGTTGTTGAGTATGGAGGGGGCAATAGAGGTAAGACAGAGCTGGTCCATTGATTTCACTAAGTCTGCATTTGTTTGATCCAGCCCGAATTTTCATCCTGGTTTTGTAAACTGCAAGGCCTCTGAGAGAGCTAGAGGACACTGCTCTGAAAAGGTCATTAGCAAACGAGAACAACATGATACCACAGGAAGGAGAATAAGGAAATTATTCAAGCATTGTAGTGCTGGTCCCTACAGACCTGTGGAAGCACTATTAAGCTGAAGTGAAAGAATCATCGCAAGAGCAGACACAAAAAGACTTCTCTCTAAGCCATTGTGACTCTGCGTTAATTTGCTCATTAAAGACCCTCTGCACTATAGCGAGAAATATAGAATTCCGACCAAGACGCCTCAAGTAGGGATGGACAAATCAAATAAATTCAATTTCTACATGCATAAAGGCCTGATTAGTGGATAAGGAAGAGAAAACTCTCAATAGAACTTTGCTCAGTATTTTCATTTCACCCAGCTGAGACACAGAAGGGCAGAAGGGTGAACACACTCAGCTTTTATTGAGTTTACATCGGCAACAGGGCTAATTAAAATATCAAACATCACACGGCTGGGTTGAGAACATCTTCCTGGCTGAGAAATACCTTCACACCAGTCACAAACATGACAACTGAGTGACAAAAAATTATTTGCCTCTGACTAGTTATCATGGAAAGTCACAGCTGTCTTCATAAAGAAAAATAACTTTATATGTTAGAAATGCATAAAGTTAAGTAAAACGCATTAAGCAGTTTAGTCCTTTATGTACAGACAAACCACGCTAGAAAGCTAGATGTGTGTGTGTGTGTGTGTGTGTGTGTGTGTGTGTGTGTGTGTGTATTTTTACAAAACAGATGACACTTGAGGTAACTACTAGAAGGGAGAAGAAGGAATTCTTTAAACCCGACACATCCTCTTAAATTGATTCCTCTATTCACATAAATGGATAAACTGTTGACAGTTTTCTCACTTGGCTCCATTTCTACCTCATTATAATGTCATCCCAGCCATACGCCTCTCCCCATCCTTGGTGCAGGTATTTTATCTCTTAAAGTGTGTAGAAACTGGAGTACCTTTTAAGAAGTTGCCAACATCCTTCTCCTTTCTGCTGTCTGTTGGTGGCAAGCTGGAGAGTCCCTTCTCTTCCTTACTCCGCAGGAGATGCCTGTTCCCGCAGAGGCCACCTTGACTTTGCTGGTCCCCCTTTCTGGATTCAGCCAGAACTCTCTCATCCCCTGATGCAGAAGCACAGAGAAGTAGCATCTTTTTGCTATTCGGAGGAAGCATTAACCCTAGCAGGCGTTATAAGAATTCTAAGGTCTCAAATATAAAACAAATGTTCATAAAGGCAAACACATACGTAACTATATAAAACCATGTGTCTGAAATAGTACAAGGCGGCAATCCTGAGGCCATTCTGACTCTCCCAAATGGACCTCAATATATTTCTCTGCAAGGAGGGAAGAAACGGGGGAAAGACTCCCCATTGACTTTTGCTTGCTAATCCAGTCTTAAGGGAGTATTTGTGTATGAATAGGGGGAGCCCATGACCTGGATTCAGATCACCACAAAAGAATGGCCAGGCTGTCCAGGTAATGCAATCAGTGACCATTTTCAGGTATCCTGGCAGTTAGGATTTCTGCTGTAGACCGGCTCCTTCTGTGATGTATGTATGATGTTTTGGGGTGGTGGTCTTGGGCTACAGGGTGGGCAATTTCAAAAGTCTAAGGGGCTTGCACATCATTTTTCTGGGTTCTCTCCTCCCTTCTGCATGTGGTGAGTGGGAATCCTGTTGCAACAGTTCCTTGAATAAAGATCAGGCTTACTAGCTGCTTTGCTTCTCTATATTTTCTGGTGGGCCTCTGTTATTTTCTCCTACTAATTACAAACCCACTTAAGGACTCTATACAGGCTCTTGGATACCCCATAAGGCAGTGGTTCCCAACAGGTGGTCCGGGGACCCCCAGGGGTCCGCGAGCTATGCCAGTGGGGTCCTCAAGATCCTATTAGAATAAAAAATATATTAAATATATTTCGTATGATAACAGATTTTTTGTTTTGGCCGCTTCCTGCATGAGCAGAGTCTAGTGCAAAACTAGAATTAGATAGAGGCAGTAGTTCTGCTGTATGCCGCAAGGACTACAAGAACCTTGGAGATAAGGCAATGAAAAAGATCCTTCCATTTGCAACCACATATCGGTGTGAGCAAGCATTTTCTTCCATGTGTTTCATGAAAAACAAATATAGGAATCGGCTCGACATGCGGTCGGATTTCAGAGTGAAAGTTTCAAGTTTGGAACCTAATATTTCAGAAATAATGGACTCAAAGGACAGATTTAACTCATCTCATTAAGAACTGAAAATTAAAACTAACTGTATACTGATGGAGTACTCTGTTGTAACTGTAAAAAACGTATAAATATAAAATATAAAAAGACTCTTAATTTGGCTCTCACTTTTTAATTTTAGGATTAGGAATTAATGGGGGTCCTTGTCACAATAGCGGCTTGATGAGGGGTCCTCGAGAAAATTTTGTTGGGAACCCCTGCCATAAGGGAAAAGGAGCAGTCCCCCCCCCCTATAACACAGGTAAAACCCTGGCAAATTTACCCTTGGTGCTTTGCTCATTTCCTGTGCCGTGCTGGTTCCCTCGCAGCTTCCCTGCTTGTTGCCTTTTCAGGGCTTCCTTTGAAAAAGAGAAGCCACATTTAGTTACACTGTACAATCTATCAAGTTTTACCAGGGAGGGTTACAGAAACCTTTGGCCTCTTTAGTAACTGTTGCATCGAGAGAGGCTTCATAGCCCAGCATCTTGTGCCTAAGAGCAGCGATGAAGCATCGTTTGACAGTGCCCGGGCACGGAGGGTGACCAGAACCTCTTGGGCCAGCCCAGTTGACGCCACCGACGCCACTAGGCGGGTGCGCACTGGGCAGGGGGCGTGAGCCCGCTGAGCCAGCCAAACCCGCGCCACTGGAGCCAAGTGTGGCTTTGTTGCAAAATCCGTCCATCCGGAGAGGGGGGAGCCCGGCCAGCTAGACCGGTGACTGGGAGTGGGAGCCGAGACCATATAACACCGGTCCTGAAAGATCTACATTGGCTCCCCGTACATTTCCGAGCACAATTCAAAGTGTTGGTGCTGACCTTTAAAGCCCTAAACGGGCTTTGGCCCAGTAGACATGGAGGAGCATCTCCAACCCCATTGTTCAGCCCAGACACGGAGGTCCAGCTCTGAGGGCCTTCTGGCGGTTCCCTCACTGCGAGAAGTGAGGTTACAGGGAACCAGGCAGAGGGCCTTCTCGGTAGTGACGCCCGCCCTGTGGAACGCCCTCCCATCAGATGTCAAGGAAACAAACAACTATCTGACTTTTAGAAGACATCTGAAGGCAGCCTTGTTTAGGGAAGTTTTAAATGTTTGATCTTTTATCACTCTTCTTCTTCTTCTTCTTCTTCTTCTTCTTCTTCTTCTTCTTCTTCTTCTTCTTCTTCTTCATACAGGGTCGACTTAAGCATGTCGGGTGCCCTGGCGCCATGATGCGGTGATCGCTCCGGCGCCCCCGCCCCGCCCCGATTCTTGCTGCGGCACTCCCCTGGCAGCCCGGTGCCCTAGTGCCCCGTGCCACCCAGCCTTCCCCTAGAGCCGGCCCTGTCTTCATATTCTGTTGGGAGCCACCCAGAGTGGCTGGATAAACCCAGCCAGATAGGTGGGGTATGAATATATTATTATTATTATTATTATTATTATTATTATTATTATTATTATTAACAACATGGCCCTTAGTGGGTGAATCTCCCCAACACCCACAGAGAGGCTTTGTTTTGTTCATGTTTTTAACTATATATTTTGTATTTTTATCTTGTATTTTTATGCTCTGGACTGCCCTGAGGTCTACAGATGAAACTTTAATTAATAATAATAATAATTAAAAATTTATTTCCTGCCATCTCCAATCCTGGATGTGAAATTCACAACGTCCTTTTATTCTCTCACCAAAAAAAAAAAAAAAAAGGCAGTTCCCTTTTTAATTTTCCAGCCAACTCTTACCTTTCCATCTTTCCATCAGGGCTGACACCTGATTAAAGAAATGTTAATTCTAACTCGGGAGGGGTTTTCCTATTGCCTTGGCGAGGGATTGTTCAGAGGAGCGGGGGAGGGGGAACCACCCTACCCCAAAACTTAGCTTATCTAGCTGAGCCTAGCAAGGCGAGAAGACATGGCTCCGGGGAGATCTGCGCCTGATTAGAATTTAGGAGTCGACAGCTCCCAGTCCCCTGAGCAAAAGTCGCTAGACTGTCTCCCTCCCCGTCCTGCTCATCTCATTATTGCATAACACTTTCTCCTTGGGGTAATAAGCGGCAGTGACAAGAAAATGAGCAAATGAGGTTGGTGATAGATGAAGGAAGGAAAAGACATATTGAGAAGCGATGAAAGAAACTTTTCCAAAGTGAGGCCTTCTGGGGAAGTCCTGAAGACCTTCGCCTTCAGCTCTCATCTTGTTGACAACATTTTATGGGCAGTGAATGAACTTCCACAAGGTTGCTAGGAGAGGAGAGGGCTGTAGCTTGGTGGAAGAGGGTAGGCTTTGTGCCTTGCATGTGGAAGTTTTCGAACTCAAGCCCTGGCACCTCCTATTTAAATGATCAGGGGGCAGCAAGTGATGGGGAAGACCATTCTTCACTAGAGACCCTGGAGGGCCAGACAACACTTGTGCTAGAGGGGAGAAGATCTGCACCATGAATTTAAAGCCACATCAATTTTCCCCAAGGAACCTGTAGTTTATCCCTCACAGAGCTACAATTCCCACACCCACACTACCGTTCCAAGGATTCTTTGGTGGGAGAAATGTGCTTCAAATGTGCTCTGAATGTATGAATTGGGTCTGCTGTCTTCCTGCCCTGGAGTAAGGCAGCTTCCTCTGTTCCTAAGAAATAAACCAGTTTCCTAAAAAAAAAATGCCGCCGCCATCCTGCCCTGCAAGAGGGAATCTATGCTAGGAGAGCAAGACCTGGAATTTAGTTTTCCAGACTGACATATCCTGATTCTGGAAATGTGTCGAAACCAGCTTTTACAACATGCGTTTAAGAAAATTTACCAAACGTATCAACAACACACTTTCTCCAGTTCAGGCATCCATCAGCCCTCTGAGCCATTAGAATACAAAACAATAATATAGATTTCATAGAATTTAGTGTAACTGGTATATAAGACAAGGAACTAAGCAGTGGTTTCATTGTCATAAATTTACCTGTAAATTTTGCAGCTTTAGTTTTGTGAAGATGCCAGGAATTTGTGGCACAGATCATTGGCTCCTACACAGAACTACAACGCCTGAGCTTCCCTTCCTAGAGATGCATTTCCCTTAAACAGGTCTGAGATTGTTTCATTTGGGTTTCATTTGTAGTGTAGACAGACACACCCTGCCTTTGTTTGGTAGACTTATTGAGAGGGCTAAACTCACCAAGCAGAGAAGATATTTTCTGAAGCAGAGACATACCTTAAGGCTTCAGCCTTTGCTGATTTAATTGAAGTCGGGTTTTTATAAACCAAATAATTCATAATATCAAATTGCTTTGGGATCGTGGCCAAAAAAGAACACGCCATATACATTTGAGGTTATGTCCTCATCATAAAACATCTCTGACCATTTTAATAATCTTTTGCAAAGTTGATTATTCCATATATGCTCTCTTTGTCTGTCTCTGCATGTAAATTGCCGCGTAATTATCTCCTGTTTGAACATACCAGCCTTTTATCTGCACATGGGGCATAACCCTCATTCTTCAGCGTAGCAAAGACTTGGATGGCTTCCTAGAATGATAAATACCGCCAGAGACGCACTTGTGGCTCGTTGAGACATAATTTCTATATATCTATGTCATCATGCCTGGAAATGTTCCATGCGCTTTAGCAGTTCTGTCCTATTTATTTACTTACATGCTTAATTGATCATATTATTAGACCCGTTTGGATTTCTGTTAACGTGGTGCTGGCTTTGAAGGGTGCTTAGAAACATCAACTGGCTCAAAGAACTGCAGCCAGATTGTTGACCAGGGCTGGTTATAGGGAGTGTGTACCTGCACTGGCTATGGAGCACCATTCAAAGTGCTGGCTGTTATCAATTAAGCCCTATATGGCTTAGGTCCAAGCTATCTGTACCTGCCTGGGTTCGGAGATCTTCGAGGGATGCCAAGTCTCTCATTCCCACCACCCTCACAGGCACGCTGTTTGCTTCCAGATCAAGCCCACTGTTCTAAAACGTCACCATGAAAGGCAGGGCCAGATTTAGGTTTGATGAGGCCCTAAGTTACTGAAGGTAATGGGGGCCCTTTATATGTCCAGCCATCCTTTGCCAACAACAAATTGTCACTGTTTTGTGTTGAATATAAGCTATATGACTATGGATGTAATAGGTACCTAAAGTCATTTGCTCATAACAAAATATGTATTTTATCAAAGTATTTGTTTTCATCTTATATTTTGGAAATGTACATCCAGTTGGTTTTCTCCTTTAATTTTTTTTGGGGGGGCCCAAGAGAGTGGGGCCCTAAGTTATAGCTTGTTTAGCTAATACGTAAATCTGGCACTGGGTTGCTGTATCCTCTCCCCGGCAAATTATGTAAAAGTAAAGGTAAAGGACCCCTGGGCAGTTAAGTCCAGTCAAAGGCGACTATGGGGTGTGGTACTCATCTTGCTTTCAGGCCGAGGGAGTCGGCGTTTGTCCACAGACAGCTTTCTGGGTCATGTGGCCAGCAGGACTAAACCGCTTCTGGTGCAACGGGACACCGTGACGGAAACCAGAGCGCACAGAAACGCCGTTTGCCTTCCCGCCGCAGCGCTACCTCTTTATCTACTTGCACTGGTGTGCTTTCAAACTGCTAGGTTGGCAGGAACTGGGACAGAGCAATGGGAGCTCACCCTGTCGTGGGGATTCGGACCGCCGACCTTCCGATCAGCAAGCCCAGGAGGCTCAGTGGTTTAGACCACAACAGTATCCTCTCCCCAGCAAATTATGTAATAAACAGTCAGAAAAGGCAATGCCACCACGAAGGGTATGATACTAACATGCCTGCCCCTGTGCTGACTGCGTTGCGTTGTGGGAATGTTTCTGTGTATCGCTGGCAGCGGGAGTTCGCAAAAATGGCCTCCCTCATGCCGAGATGAAAAAGCATTGCTCAGAGGGAACCTCGAGCATAGCAACAGAGACATGTCAAAAGTATACAAGGAAGCGCTTTAACATCTGTAGATAAGAAAAGTATAGATTTCTTTCTCCCTTGGCAGATTACAAGCCTGTTTGCGGTGGTGGGGAGCTAAATTCAAGTGCCAGATAGGCTCCTTCCACCCCCAGCTCCAGAAAAGCGTCCCAACCGCATTCGAAGGACAAATGCAGACGTGGGACCAGTTCACCACACATTCTTTCTATCGCATGTGTTATAAGAATTTTAAGGTCTTAAATATGGAATAAATATTCATAAATGCACACATATCTGAATATATGAACCATGTGTCTGAAATAGTATGGGAGAGCAATCCTGAAGTCATTTTGACTCTCCCAATGACCTCAAATATAACAGAGGCAAATGGAATAAAAAAATTCCTTCCAGCAGCACCTTAAAGACCAACTAAGTTTTTTTATTTTGGTATGACTTTTTGCTTGCAAATCCTGTCCTAAGGACATATTTGTGTATGAATAGGGCAAGCCTGTGACCTGGATTCAGGAACTAAAGTATTGACCATCACAAAAGAATGGCCAGGCTGCCTAGGTAATGCAATCAGTGACCATTATCCGGTATCCTGGCAGACAGGATTTCTGCTGTAGACTGCCTCCTTCTGTGATGTATGTATGATGTTCTGGGGTGACGTGGTCTTGGGCTACAGGGTGGGCAATTTCAAGAGTCTATATAAGGGCTTGCGCACCACTGTTCAGGGTTCTCCTCCCTCCTGCGTGTGGTGAGTGGGGACCCTGTTGCAACAGTTCCTTGAATAAAGATCAGGCTTAATAGCCGCTTTGGTTCTCAATATAGTCTGGTTGGCCTCTGTTATTTTTTCTTACCGATAGGGAACCCACTTAAGGACTCTGTTCGGACTTTGGAATACCCCATAAGGGAAAGGGAGCAGTTTGCCCACACATCACATTGTTGCGATGATTGTATTGGGAAGGAAGATACAGGTAACCAAGCAGCTGCAGGAGAGACAGGATACTTTGCTCATTTCAAAATCAGCAAAGTGGGGAACCTTGCTACTTCCCTACTTGGCCCGCAGAACTCTTCCCAGGCTCTGAATTTCACCTCTCACTCACCCTGCTATGCCCCCTCTTTGTGTGATTTAGCCTGGCTGGAATGTGTCCTCAAACTCTGGATATACCTCTTTGCTTGTATGGATGGATGATAGAGAGCTGTATGTTTGTGTGTGTGTGTGAAACTGTCGTTTGAATTGTAGCCATTATTTCCTAGTCAAAAATATGAGGAATATCTCCGTGAATAAAATTACAAGTAATTCACAATGGCAAATCATACTTTGCCAATTAATAATTCTGCCACATCTCTGTAGGAAACCAACCTTCCCGTGAAGTTCTCCTGTCGCAGGCGGGGTCTCCGGTGACCTTATGGAAACAGCTGCCCTCGTTTTGAGGAATAATTCACCATCCCCTGCAATGAAAACCAGAAGTATCCCAATGATTACGCTTGGTGAGTTAATAAAAACTAAAAAAAAGGTGCCCGCTCTGCTTAATTGCGATGACTCTACCAAATACTGAAAACCAGCAACACCTAAATCATCATACAAGCAAAGCTTCTCCCATGTGAGGCAGAAATATTTGATCATAGTTCATTTTCATGAATTAAGCCAGGCTTCCTCAACCTCGGCCCTCCAGATGTTTTGAGGCTACATTTCCCATGATCCCTGACCACTGGTCCTGCTAGCCAGGGATCATGGGAGTTGTAGGCCAAAAACATCTGGAGGGCCAAGGTTGAGGAAGCCTGAATTAAGCACAGGCAACCACAGAGTTCAGGGACGAAGCGACCTTTCCCTGGCTTTGTGAATGAACCAGATTTACATATTTGTTTTAGTAGTAAGGTTAAAGCTTACTGGGAAATGATATATAACAAAATGAAAAGGATGTTTAAAATAACATTTGTAAAAAACAACAACCCAGAAGCTTTTCTTTTGGGAATTATAGGGTCAGAACTACCTAAAATGTATAGAAACTTATTCATGTACTGTATGCTACTACAGTGGCAAGAATGTTACTTTCCCATAAATGGAAAGAAGCAGAAGTCCTAGCAAAGGAAGAATGGATACAAAAACTTATGGAATATGCAGAAATGGTGAAACTTACAAGAATAAGAAATCAAGATAACAAACTTTTTTTCTTTTTTCTTTATAAAAGAATGGAAATGGTTTATTGAATATTTACAGATAAATTGTAAAGGATTATAAATTGGCAGGATTATTGTAATAGCCTGCAGCTTTATAAGGGTATATATTTAAAGAAGAAGAAGAGGAGGAGGAGGAGGAGTTTGGATTTGATATCCCGCTTTATCACTACCCGAAGGAGTCTCAAAGTGGCTAACATTCTCCTTTCCCTTCCTCCCCCACAACAAACACTCTGTGAGGTGAGTGAGGCTGAGAGACTTCAGAGAAGTGTAACTAGCCCAAGGTCACCCAGCAGCTGCATGTGGAGGAGCGGGGACGCGAACCCAGGTCACCAGATTACGAGCCTACTGCTCTTAACCACTACACCACACTGTACTCATGAATAAATGAGTAAATTAAGTTAATTTGGAGATGCAGAAGATATTAAAAACAAATTTAAGGAACCGCAGAAAGAGGAGGAAGTCAAGTATTGAAATGTCAAAATGATTGTAAAATTAGTGAAATGAATAAACTTGAAAAGAATGAATGAATGAATTGTTTTAAACTATGAGGAAAGTTTGTTTTAGCAGCAATTCCTGCAAAGTGGTTTCACAGGGAGGGGAAAAGGCCTATTATCTGTAGCATTCTATTTGCGAACTGCGAGGAAGAGCTCTGGCGGGTCAAACCATAGGCCCATCTAGTCCAGCGCTTGGAAAGTTCATTTCAAAAAGGAATTAATCCCTCGCTCATCTATCAATGACTACCAGTCACGATGGCTATCAGACCCGTCCTAGCCATAGAGGCTAGTGGTGTGGAGAACCACGGCGCCAGGCGCTGGATGGCGCTGGAAGGCGCCAAGTGAGCACAGGGTTCCGGCGATCTGGCCAGGACTGCGCTCCACGAGCTGAGAGCCTGCGCTGCGTCTCTCTCCTTCTCTGAGGACTCCGCGCTGCGCCTCCTTCTCGTTTTCCCAGCGCTGGGTTCTGCTCAGTCGAACTTCGCCACCAGCGCGCGCACAGCGCCCAAGCAGCCCTTGCTGGTCCCGCGGTGCGCGCGCTGGTGGTGAAGCTTGACTGAGCGGAACCCAGCGCTGGGGAAACGAGAAGGAGGCGCAGCGCGGAGTCCTCGGAGGTGGCTTCCCGCTGCTGCCGCGGTCCGCTTGGCACTCCTGGGTCCTTGGAGAGGCTCTGGAGGGGGGCGCTGGAGGGACCTTAGCGCCAGGGCACTGGATGGGCTTAAGACGGCCCTGATGGCTATGTTCTATCTGCAATGTCGGAGGCAGCATACCTCGAAGAGGCAACGACTTGCACCCAAGATGGAAGGGCCCCGGGGCGCATTGTGTGTGTGTGACATCATGTGTGTGATGCGTGCACAACATTGCATCATTGGGAGAACACCATGCGTGGAGCCCAACCCAGAACTACCTCAAGGGCTGGCGGCTCCTCCTCTCTCACATTCAGGAGGAGCCGGTCACTGAAGCCATGCCACGCTCGGCCTCCTGCATCCCCTCAACGTTGAAGGGGTCTGGCCCCCTCCCAACAGACTGGGGAATCAAAGACACCTCAGCCCCAAAGAGCTGGGGCCCCGATGCCTGGCAATACCAGTCCCTGGAAATCTCAGGTGGGGAGAGGGCAGCTGAACAGCTTGTGGGCTTCCCACTTAGGCGTTGGGTTGGCCGCTGTGAGAACAGGAGGACGCTATGGTAGGGAGTGAAGTGTCCAAAATCAGAAGCTCTTTTGCAATTAAATAAGAAAATAATCTTAATTATAATTTTAAAAATAGCCGCAAACAATCCAGATAATCCAAGCAACTGAGCCACGCAAAATGCTACAAGGGAAAGAGGCATTTCCTCAGATGCACTAATCAGCGTGGCCTCAGGACAAATGTCTTTTTTAACACCCTATAGAAAGAGCAATCAGGGCCCATAATATGTAGGCCTCGCCACAAACCAGTTAAGCTACGTCCCTATCAGTCAAGGTCCTGTTAATACTCCTAGCCTTCTTGACACAATGCTAAAATTAAATTGCAAGCACATTTGTTGCCCTTAGGGCTTAGCGGTGTTGCGCATATTTGCACATAGGTCAGAAGGTCCAACACTTCAGTTCTCGGCATCTTCCATTAAATGGATTCCTGATAACAGGGTTGGGAAAGGCCAAGAGACCTTGGCTTGCCATTACTCTTCAGCAAAGGCAATATTGCAAGGGGTCCCTTTTGCCGATGGTGGTTGTAGTAGCAGGCGGCTAGACTGCATCCTATATGCTCATTTGCTGCTGCACAGCAAAGCGTTCCATATCTCAAAATGATTTAAAAATTAAACGACTGTGACATTCCAATACAGAATGGGGAATAGCCTCAAGTCTCTCTCTCTCTCTCTCTCTCTCTCTCTCTCTCTCTCTCTCTCTCTCTCTCTCTCTCTCTGCACATGGTTGCTAAAAGGGCCATAGGGTATCTGAACTCTCATTATGACTCAAATGGGCTACAAATGCTCTGCAAAATCCAGCTTTTTTCTTCCAAGTTGGTAAACAACTGGAAAAAACCAAAGCGTTTAAATACAGATGCTTATGCTCACAGGATTATAGGGTTTAGCTTGTTCCTGTTTATCTGAATGGGAATATTTGCAACCCCAGGAGTGTGGATAAAGATAACCATGATTAAAGAGAAAGAAGCAGAGAAAGAAAGATTTTGTGTAAATATGTTATTGCTGGATTTGAGAGAACTAACACCATGCTGTGGAGACTTAATTAAATGTTAATTGTTTGCCAAGAGTTCAAGGGCAAATGCTTTGGAGCATGAAAAATTAGAAGAGATGAATACTGAGGTTGGAAGAATATTCTGGTTGAAAAATGGAGACAAGGGGAAAAGCATAAAGAATTTTATTTTTTACTGTGACCAAGCTGCAGAGTTACTCCTCTAAAGAAATCCTGGTAACAGGAAGGCAAAAGTCTGCATACAATTTTAGAGTGGCCAAATGGAAAAATAGAGCTGGGCTCCTGCAGCTTCCTGATACAAGCACTAAAGGAGCAGGGGCTGGGTCTTCTTTTGGATCTGGTCACTCAAATTGAATGCTGTCTTTCGTTTTTGGAAGAATGCTACGGAACTGGCTGGGGACCGTGAAGGAAAATGCCCACACTTCCTCACCTGTGTAGCTTTGCATTTGTTCCCATTGAAAGGGTGGTGGCACAGCTATCTCTGCTATACGAGGACTTCAACCCTCATGTGGACAGTGGAGGGTGCTTTGGGAGTGTGCAACATTGGTGTTAGATGTGTGGCATTTGCCTTGCCGCTGTGCCTCGACCCTGTGTTTGGTTGGTTTCTTCTGTGCAGGGTTGATGAGGCTGAAGGTATGTGTGATGTCAGCCTGCAATCCTATGATCGATAAGTGGAGAGGTGACATCCCCGTGGATGCTGTTGAACCACCTGTGCTTGTTAAGATGCAACTTCTAGACTGTTTTGCTGTCTATTTTGCTGCTGCTGCTGCTGTGTATAATGCATAGGATCTAATACATCGCACAGGTATTATACTAGCATTAATGGCTGCCACTGTCAGCAAGACTAGGAATATTCTGCCCAGTGTGTGTTTGTACTAGACCTGGAGAATGGGGAGTTGGTTTATAAGCCAACAACATGCCAGTCAGATTCTGAAGATTGCATTGAAGTGCCTTTCAAAAGCATGGTGACTCATATTGGCTGGCTAAAACAGTACAAATACCCGACCAGATTATAAATGAGCTGCCATCTCCTTTAGATACTTGCTACAGAGTTGAGAAATACAAGTTCCAACAACAATTATATCTATCCATCTATCTATTATTTATCTATCTATCTACACACACAAACACAAATATTAACTGCTGCTTCTGAGCATAATAAAAATAGTATTGTCTGAAGAAGAAAAACTGTTCTGGCTAAACAAGTCGTTCAGGATATTATCTGACATTTGGGTTATACATATAGAGTTAGATGTGCAATCTGTTCCTTTTGGACAAGAGACTTAACCACAGTAGATTTTTACACCCACCTTACCTTCTTCGTCTGGAATGAATCCAGAGTGCCTGGGATTGTCAGTAGTTTGGACGGATCCCAAGAGTGATGGATACGGGATTTCTGTATCGGGGGGGAGATGGTGGAGTGAGGTGCCATTCTGATGTTCTTGAGAAGAAGGAAGGAGGAGGGGGAACAAGCACGTTATTGAAAGTTAAATGCTAGAAAACAAATTTGCCTTCTTTTGTATGTCTAGAGCACAACCATAGATTTAGTCAACTTAACTCCAGAAATATTTCCCTATCCTCCAGTGCTGTTTCCTTCACTTTCCCTTAGAGTTTATGTCGAGAGCTATTGGCATTCTGCACATCTGTGGGTTTGATGAACCAGGCAGGAATCCACCAACTGGAATGAAACTCAGCATTTTAAGAATTTCTGCATGGTTTTGTTTTGTTTTGTTTGCTTTAAAGGCAAGTTTCTAGCTCTTGTGACTGTGAAGAAACTTGCTTCATATGGTAGTTATAAACTGTAGACTGTCAACTGATGTAACCGTCCACCATTTTGGGTACTCTTTTGTCCATCTGGCTTAGTGCCGTCTACACTGGGGGAAGCAAACCAGGTGACCTCCAAGTGCTGTTGAACTACAGTGTCCATCAGCCCGGCAAGCCTGGCCAATGACCAGGGATTGTGGGAGCTGTAGTTCAACAATTACCCAGAGGACACCACTTTGGCGATGCTTGGTCTACAGCTTGGATTATCAGCAGCTTGAGATACCGTAGGAGTCTTGCACAGCTGGATGTGAAGATGCCATAGGTTGAACCTGAGATCTTTTGCATGCAAAAAATATTGCCCTCCCCCAAAGTGGGCTACATTGGGCGCCACCTACCGTAAGTCGAGGACAGACCTCTTTGATACTGGCTGTTCTTTTCAGAATGCTCTTCTTTCTTTCTCATCTTCCTTCCGTTGAGCAGAAACTCTCCATTATTTATTGGAGGTAGGTGGAAACTACCTTGGGAAGCCTCCAGGATCTCACTATTGATCATCATCCTCTCCTCCTCCTCCTGCTGCTGATTTTTATGTTCTGGCTCTAAAATGAGATCATTTGGCAAAGCAGACAGATGCTCATCACAGACATCGACCTCAGGTCTGGGTTCATTACAACTAGTTCCTGAAAGGTGTGAGAGAGAGAGAGAGAGAGAGAGAGAGAGAGAGAGAGAGAATAAATGAAGTTTATTAACTAACATACAGTGTTTCACCCATCCTCTCACAGGCCCTCAAAGTGTCCCTGTTTTCCAAGGACCGTCCCGGATTTACAGAAGCCATCTCCGTTTCTGATTTGATCCTGGAATGTCCTGCTTTTCCGTAGGACATTCCTATTTTCAGTGGAGAAACGTTGGAGGGTATGGAGTTATGCGAGCCCCGAGCCAACAAGATAAGTAACTATACAACCTTTAGAAGACATCTAGGGAAGGTGGTTTTTTTTGATGTTTAATGTTTTATTATTATTTTTATATATGATGGAAGCTGCTCAGAATGGCTGGGGCAACCCAGTCAGATGAGTGGGGTATAAATAATAAAATTGTTGTTGTCTTCGTTATTGAATAAGACTTTGCTATTTTCATCCGAGAAATGTTGGAGAGGACGCACTATTATTGCAACATCCCCGTTCAGGGGTCCCCAGACTTACCCGCCTTCGGGCCGGTGCCCGCCGCGCCGATCGCGCACATGCGCACACCCATTTACTGGCGCGGTGGCGCGCTTCCAGGCCGGAAAAAATGCCGAAAATTGTTTGTGCGCATGCGTTTGGGCCTCCCCTGACCCGGAAGTGCACCGGAAATGACCTCTTCTGGGTCGGGAGAGGCCCATACGCATGCGCAGAAATGATTGTCGGCAATTTTTTCCCGATCTGGAAGTGTGCCGCCGCGCAGCGCGCTGCAAGAGCAGGCGGCGGCAGCGGGCGGCGGGGGGCGCCGCGGGCCGGATTGGGAGGCCAATTGGGCAGCATCCGGCCCGGGGGCCGTAGTCTTGGGACCCCTGTCCCAGTTGCTTTTATGCACCGTGAGCCTGGACTCAAAACTTAAAATGCAAAAGCTAAAAGTGACACCCCACCCCCACAAAGGGGATTTACCCATTGTCTTATCTACCTGGTACCAGAGCAAAGCACTTTTATATTATAATGCAAATAAGGGAAAGAAACAATTTACTTGGTGATAAATACACATTGCTGTGGTTTTGCTCTTAGCTGCCCTTTTTTCTGGCATTATTGGACAGTACCTAAGCTAGCCTCCAAGGTGGCCCAAAACAGGGATGTGGGGAGCATATGGCAGTGTTTCTTAACCAGTGTGCCTCCAGATGTTTTGGGACTACAACTCCCATCATCCCTAGCTAGCAAGACCAGTGGTCAGGAATGATGGGAGTTGTAGTCCCAAAACATCTGGAGGCACACTGGTTGAGAAACACTGGCATATGGCATGCCAGATGTTATTGAACACATACTCCCATCTGCCCCAGCAAGCATGGGGACTATAGCTTGTAATCCAACACACACACACACACACAGACAGGTAAAGGACCCCTGGATGGTTAACTCCAGTCAAACGCAACTATGGGGTTGTGGCGCTCATCTTGCTTTCAGGCCGAGAGAGCCGGCGTTTCAGGCCGAGAGAGCCGACCCAGACAGTTTTCTGGGTCATGTGGCCAGCCTGTCTAAACCACTTCTGGCACAATGGGATACTGTGACAGAAAGCAGAGTGCATGGAAACACCATTTACCTTTCTGCCACAGTGGCACCTATTTATCTACTTGCACTTGTGTGCTTTCGAACTGCTAGGTTGGCAGGAGCTGGGACAGAGCAATGGGAGCTCACTCCGTCGCCGGGATTCGAACCTCCGACCTTCTGATAAGCAAGCCCAAGAGGCTCAGTGGTTTAGACCACAGTACCACCCACAACACTATCTGGAGAGCAATGGCTTGGCCTACAAGATGTACTCTGTAGCAGGGATGGGCAGAAGGTAGACCGGCTTCTTCTGGTATTGGACTAGTAGATCGCCCTCATGGTCCCTTTCAACTCTACAAGTCTATGATCTTGTTGAGGCCTACTGTTGTTTTACTTCAAGGAAAGCAATATGTGCGCTTTGATTCTGGCAGGGGGAGAACTTTTTGAAGTTAGCAGAGAGACTGCCTTTGATGCGGGTACAGAATTTGAACCTAGCTGGGAACAAGCGTGGGGGGAAACAGTTATTCTGAGGAGATAACGTGACCGATGCTATAACTGGTATTGCCCAGAATGGGGGACGTTCCCCTTTACTGAATGTGCACCTGCCATTTATCTAGCGTGGGGGTGGTTTTTACCTCTCAGGGTTTTTGCCTCAGGATCCCTTTCCAGCTGAACAAGCAATGGGAAAGCCACAGGTTCTTTGGGAAGCTTCCCAGATTTAAATTTTTCCCTATAAGCTCTGGGCGAGTCTTCGGATATCTGAGGCAACCTGCAAATCTCTGGCACCTGGAGAAAAACAAAACTTCAAAATGTTAGTGTTAGGGTGGTTGGGTTTTTTTTTTGGGGGGGGGGATGTTTTTGACAGCACTCATTTTGACGCCACCCATTTCAAATCACCCCGGATGGCATTCCTGAAAATTGTTACCCAACTCTGCTTAGGGAAGGGGCTCTACAGGTGGGCAGAGTTCCTGGTTACATTCTGGTTTTGGAACTATTACGTTTTCCTGCATGCATTCAACTGTAAGCATTCTGAAACAATGTTCGGGAGAATCCATGTTTGTACTTGTAGTTTAAACACGACACTAGGAACCTAGCATGTAGTTAATCATGCTTAATCCCCTTTGATTTCAGTGGGGAAATGCCACCTTGTCCTATGCATGATTACTCAAAAGTGAGCCCCATAAAGATTAATGTGACTTACCTATGGGTAAATGAGCATAGAATTGCAGCCTAAGCCATACTTAACTCCGCTGTGCTACACCCAAGGGTGTTGCCCTCTATTTCACTATTATTCATGGGTATTGTTTTGGGATTATTAACTGACTGTTCATCAGAAGCAGAAGGCTGGTAGGAATGGCATCACCGTTTTCCATTTTGCAAAACAACTTTTTTTTGACAATGTCAAACCAAAAAATTGCCACCTCAATCGTGCTGCCATAGGGCATCATGTAAGACTATGAAAAAGGGTTTTGCTGGGCTTTTATATACTTATACCCTTATATTCAATTACATGGATAATTTTCTTCTTGCCTTTTCCAAGGACCGTCTCCACCCCCATCATTCTACCCGGACATTGAGGTCCAGCGCCGAAGGCCTTCTGGCGGTTCCCTCGCTGCGAGAAGCCAAGTTACAGGGAACCAGGCAGAGGGCCTTCTCGGTAGTGGCACCCACCCTGTGGAACGCCCTCCCATCGGAGGTCAAGGAGATAAACAACTACCTGACATTTAGAAGACATCTGAAGGCAGCCCTGTTTAGGGAAGCTTTTAATGTTTGATGGATTACTGTATTTTAATATTTTGTTGGAAGCCGCTCAGAGTGGCTGGGGAAGCCCAGCCAGATGGGTGGGGTATAAATAATATATTATTATTATTATTATTATTATTATTATTATTATTATTATTATTATTCCTTCCCAGATTATTTTTATTTATTACATTGTTGTTTAGTCGTTTAGTCGTGTCCGACTCTTCGTGACCCCATGGACCATAGCATGCCAGGCACTCCTGTCTTCCACTGCCTCCCACAGTTTGGTCAAACTCATATTCGTAGCTTCGAGAACACTGTCCAACCATCTTGTCCTCTGTCGTCCCCTTCTCCTAGTGCCCTCCATCTTTCCCAACATCAAGGGATTTATTACATTACTACCCCATCTTTCTTCCACCGTGGGACACAAAGCAAATCACATGGGATTTCAGAGTGGTCTTCCATCCAGGCCTGGACCAGACTTGGACCTGCTGAACTTTTGGAGGTAAAACAAAAACGGACCTGCTTCCTATGTTCTTTCATGACTTCACATTGCTCTGGCCTTGTTCCTGGTTGAATAGGAGAGAACAAGTCTGTAGTCACAGGGGTTCCTTCATCTCTCCCATGTTTGCCCTTCAGATACTTTTGGTTAACTGTGGAAACCAAGAGGAGATGAGAGATCAAATACAGTCATCCTGATCAGAGACAGGGAGAAATTTGGTTCTGTTCACATTTTAATGCAAATCTACTTAATCACTGTTTTCTGAAACAATATGCAGACCAAGATGCGGAAATTCAGCAGGTGGAAACATACTGGTGCAATTTTCTACCTTTGTCCTACATTTAATCCTGCATTTTGAGACTGTTGCCCATCGACAAATTATTTCCCTGTGCTTTTAACAGGCAGAAACAATTGCTGCCGTTAGCAATCCTCAGAATACCTGCGGGTGAATTTTGAATGGCTCACAGCAGCCTTAACTTTCTTACCGCTGTATGTGATCTTTTTTCCAGGGAAGAAACCTCCATAGAAAGTCACGTGGGATTTCTCGCACCCGAGCTCAGAAGTATCAATGCTGGTTTTCCCCATTGCTTGATGATCTCTGGATTGGTTCGCGACTTCTTCACTGTGGCCTTGAACCTCTCCGTCTCGGGGAACGTCCACCCATCTGTCCTAGGAGATGACGGAAAAGTACACTTGAAAAGCAGCATTCATGGGAACGTAGGGAGCTGCCTTATACCAAGTCAAACTACTAGCTCAGCATTGTCAACAACAATGGCTGGCAGTGGCTCTCTGGGCCACTTCATGCTTCAGATTTTGGTCGCCATTAACAAGCAGCAAACAGTAATTTAATTAAGTATATATTTACGTGGTGTGGGTGTGGGAGTCCATGTCAGGAGTATGGGCAGGAGTCAGGCTCTGGGGCCTGTAGTGCTTTGCAGGACTGGGGCCTGCCTCAGCTTGTGCTGGAGAGGCAAGGAGTGGTCACTCAGGTGAGGCCACTTGATACCTCACTGCACCTGGTGGCAGGAGCTGGGAGGGATAAAAGCTCAGCATTTCCCTTCAGCTCTTTGCCACAGCAACGCTATCCCTGCCTGGTTGCCTCTGGCCTCTCGCTCCTTGGACCCTTGCCTTGCCGACGCCTTGATCCTCAACCCTTGGACTCTTGCCTTGCTGACGCCTTGCTCCTTGACTCCCAGACCTTCGCCTCTGCCTTGCTCCTTGACCCTGTGACTACCTGCTGCTGGACCCTCAGCCCTGCACCTGTTCCTGCTTCTACACCACCATCTTGCCTCTGGTCCTGACGTCCTCAGCCAGGGCTTCAACTGCCCGCCGACCGGACCGTGACAGTCCACTTACCTTGGGCCATTAAGCAGCTAATAATTAATAATAATGTTTATTGTTTGTACCCCACCTATCAGACTGGGTTGCCCCAGCCACTCTGTATGGCTTCCAACAAATATAAAACCATAATAAAACATCAAACATTTTTAATGCAGGGCTCATAAACTCTGGGATTAAATCAGAGGTTTTCTTTTTTAAAAAAACAAAAAAAGCCTGCTCTACTCACCCACACTTCAGTCTTATGCCAGCAGAGGGAGGCAGGTGGTGCAAAATTCAAAGACTAAAGGGAAGGAACTGAACACTGGAGTTGATTTATAAAGCATCTCGGCTTAGAGCTTTTCCAAACTTAACTTTTGCCCTGCTCTTTCTAGGCACTGTCTGCGATTTAAAGCTGTGTGTCCAAGTGCCCTTTGTTTTGCTCCAGAGCTTTCCCTGCGAAAGCCGCTCTTTTAAAATATATTTTTTGGAAAGTGCACCCCACCCCCGAGACCATTCCATTGTGACTATCCAACCTCCCAAAATTTCAACACCTCTTGCGCTGGCTTGACCCCTTTCCGTTTTAACAGTACAAATACCTTCCATATCTCCCCCAAATAATTTCTCCTGCACATTCCCCATCTTACCTTAATAGCACATGTTAATTTAGCATGAATTGCTATCTCCCTCAACTCTTTATACTGTTCTTCTTCCGTTTTATATTCACCTTGCCCCTTCCAAAACCCGCTCTTTGAAGCTGAACCGTAGCAGATGGCAATTGGTGGAAAAACCCACTACTATGTTTGCTCCGATTGAGCACCAAAGATCAGGTTTTCACAGGGGAAGCTCTGGGGCAGAAAAACAACCATGTTTGGTCATGGAGCATTGTAGACCTCTGCCTGGAAAGAGCGGGCAAAAGGTGGATAAGCCCTTAGGCCAAGGGAAGATAAACGAAGGCTCCTAAGTCGGGACACTATTAGAGCATTACTCTACAATGCTCACAAGGCTTTCCTACATGTGTGTTGCAGGCACACGCACACAGGGCTCCACTTGTGTATCCATCCCTATGTGAAATCAAGGCTCATGAGAGAACAAAGTGGTATCATGTGGAAGAGAGTTGTCCATAATTTGCTTGAAGGGCCTGGGGAGTCTGTAAGTTGACCAGAGAAAGTGGAGAATGGATCTTGAAGGAACTCAGCATGAACTCACCTTGTTCTCTTACAATGGCAATGGCGGCCAACTGAGAAGCGCCAGAACTGAGTTCCGGGGAATTCTTTATGAAAAAAAGCCCTGTTTATAGGCCATGAAGAAGAGGGAATTTCAACATGTGCACCCTCTGCAACAATACCTATGGCCTAACGGTGGAGGGAGGCCCAGCCCATTGGTCATGCTGACTGGGGCTGATGGGTTCCCCATATGAGCATCTCCCACGTCTAGCCTAAAACTTTGGTCTAATTATTAGTACCTCTGGTATCCTGCTGTATGCTGTGTGCTGGCTCCAGGTGGGCTCCTTTGCCTGCTGTCGTGGAAGGTGAAAACTCAGTTTTCTTACTGAAATCCTTAAAGGAATACGAGCTCTTATTCTGGCATGCTTTCCTTCTTCATAGCTTTCCCCCAGTCTGGCTTTTTCCTCATATTGTTTCTGAGATGAGGAAGCAAGGCCTGTCAGACAGGTGAGTATGTGAGTATCATGGCACAATGCAAAGCAGTTGTATTGTTGTTGTTTTGTTTTAATATTACTTTATAATGCCCAGAGGGCTTCTAACCAGTTTACAAAACATTTAAAAAACCTGCACAACATTGTTAAAACACAGAAAAAGACGCCATAATTAAAACACACAATGAAACAAATCGGTCAAACATTAAAATATCAATTGTCATGATTAAAGTGTGCAATAAGACAGTACTATTAAAACAGGAGTGGAAAAAACTTTCACCCTCCTGATGTTGCTGAACTACAACCCCCATCAGAACCGGCCAGCAAAGGAGGATGGGAGTTGTAGTTCAGCAACATTGGGAGGACCAAAAGGTTCCCCACCTCTGCATTAAAACAACACAGCAATTAAAACAGCATTTAAAACAGGAGACTTGGGTCAGGAGATCAAGGGAATGTCCATATAAAAAGGTGCCTCTTCAAAAGCCAGGGGAATGCCAATGCAGATGGGGGCATCTCGCATTTCAGCAATGAGTGAGGGCCGCTTGAGAAGGACGCAACAGGCATGCGCCCTGCCAGCCCTGCATCGTTTTTGCGAGTCTCACAAAGTAGCACTAGGCTCGCAGGGTGCTGTGAGCACACCCCTCAAAGCAGGGCAGTGTTGGCCGTGTCGGCTGGCTGGGCTCCCCACTGCACAGCCAGGCAGGCATTGCAGCGCAGCCCTGCTCAGCTCTAGTGGGTGGGGCTTGCTCCGGCAGTAAACCCCACCCCCAGAACCGCTGTGCACGCCCTGACGCATGCACACCCACCCCGGGCACCAATGAGGAACGCTCTGCCATTGCTCAGGCTTAACTATTGCTGGGTTCCATGGCATGGGCGTACTCAGGATCAAAACTGGGGGGGGGCAAGGGGAGGGGCCAAGACACGGAAGGGGAGGGGCCACAAAGTGGGCGGGAACGGCGAACTCGCGCTCCACCGGGCTGTGCCCCTCCCTAGAAGCAGGGCTGGTGGGCGGAGGCGGAGCCCAGCCCAGCGGAGCGCGAGTTCAGCGTTCCCGCCCGCCGCGCTCTCTGGTTCCCCGCCGCGCTTGGCCTTGCCAGAGGGCGCGACGGGGAGCTGGAGGGAGGGTGCGGTGCGGCGCGGCGGGAATGGTGAACTCGCGCTCCGCCGGGCTGTGCTCCGCCTCTGCCCACCAGCGCTGCTTCTAGAGTAGGGCAGCTGCCCTAACTTGCCCCGTGGTGGGTACGCCCTTGTTCCATGGGCCTTCGGCAGTTTCCACAAGTTATGTTTACATTTTTGTTTTTCGGGGGCTTGCTCTACTGGCTTCTCACTCTTTACCACTGAATCAGAACAAACATCCACCGGGTGTTCCTCAGATTGATGTTTGCTCCAATTTATCGCTAAAGAGCGGGAAAGCGGTGGGGCAAATGGAAAAGTGTTTGGACCTGTGTTTTCCAGACACAGGACAAGTGGAAGTACAGTGGACCCTCGGGTTATGTACCATTCTGGATACGTAATCTTTGGGTTGTGAAAGCAGCAAACCCAGAAGTGTTTTCACCGCTTGCGCATGCGCAGAAGCGCTCTATCGTGACTCACGCGTGCGCAGAAGTGGTGCCTCTGGTTACTGATTTTTCGGGGTGCGCACGGACCCCTGAAACGGATTACATTCGTAACCAGAGGGTCCACTGCATGGGTGAGCCCCAAGATTCCATCCAGATAATTTTCCCCAGGGCAATAGAAATGTGCATTTGATTTTAATTTTCCACTTTCTCCTCTGCATTAATAACATTCACACATACACACACTCAGCATAATGAGAGTGGCCCGGAGAGAACTTTAAAAATGTGGAAGCAGGACCTCATGATGCCTGAGGCAGAAAATCTTAATGGTTTCCCTCAGTTAGCAACTGGATACAGGTAAAATCTACTGGGAAGTTTCCCCGAGCCGCCTAAAATGGCCACAAAGACAATCTGTCTCTCTCAGAGCATGTTTGCCCTTCCCACTGCTACAAAATTCAGTGTGAGGTGGCCAGAAGAAGGCATGGGCAGCACAACCTCACAGTCTATGTAAGACCACAGCCTTCTGTTGTGTATTGAGTCAAAGGATTTTATATCTGTATTATTATTGTCTGTATTTGCATTAGGATAAAGTAACTGCCTTTTGGTTCCAGAGGGTACAGCTACTATTGGTTCATTTAAGCTGCTGTATTTGGATCCTCTGTCTTATTGGTTTCCTCCAAAAGGCAGCACTGTGATTGCTTGATATTGTTCCCTCCAAAATGTATCCCTTCCTAGCTAGTCCCCTGTCCCTATAAATGTAGCTTTCCTCTCCTCAGTCTTCAGTCTTGTTCACTTTAATAAAGAGCTGTTACTAGAGAACTGTCTCCAGCATGTTTTGTCAAGAGAGCTGAAATCACAAACCCCACGTCACAACAACTGGCGACGAGGATGGGATCCGGAATGCTGAGGAGCGGTTAAACACAACCCTGCCTCAGAGTCCGGATTGCAGCTGAGAACAAGACTCACTGGCCAGCTGAGAAGACGACCCTGCCCGCTAGGACAATGAATAGTCCAAGGGTATTGGAGCCCTTCCAGCCATCAGAGCCCCACACCTGGGAAGACTACGTCGAACGCTTTGAGTTCTTCGCAGTGGCTCAAGGGATCACCGATGCCAACAAAAGAAGGGCCACATTCCTGAGCTACTGTGGGCCCGAGACCTTCAAGCTAGCCAAGGCATGACTTGCTCCAGCGAAGCTGAGTGAGACATCTCTCCAAGATATTCTTGCCTGCCTAACAAGCCACTTGGCGCCTACTGAGACCAAGATGGCCCGGCGGATGGAGTTCCATAAGAGGCAGCAGCATGCTGGGGAGTCTGTATCCGCATTTCTGGCTGAACTCCGGAAGCTCGCTCAGCACTGCGGCTTCCAAAATCTGGAAGAGACTCTCCTGGATCGGTTTATTGGTGGTCTGAGCAGCAAGAAAGCCAGAAGACGCATCGTGGCTAAAGAAGAGGTTACCCTTGCTTCAGCCTTGAAGGAGGCCACCGCCACGGAGAATTATGAAAGAGAGGAGCTTGATGCCAGTCGCAAGGCCACTAAGCCACAGATAGAAGTTGCGCATGCCATGGACGAACTAGAGGCTACTCCGAGCCAGAGCCCAGTCCGTGGGGTCGAGTTGGTGCGTCAGGCCTGCACAGTGCACAAAGATCACCAAGGCAGTTGCCCAGGTTGTGGCGGAAACCATGGGCGGAAGAGTTGTCGTTTCAGGGATGCTATGTGCCGGATGTGCGGGAAGACAGGTCACATCGCCAGGGTCTGTAGATCGGCGGCGTCGGGAGCAACAGGAGCACCTAGACTGGAGCATCGCAGACCGCCCACAGCAACTCGTTTTCTAAAGGACTGCCACTACGTAACGGAGATCAACGGGAGGGCCGTGCAGTTTCCAGCGCAAGGCAAGGCACATGTCAAGGTGAAGATTGAGGGTCAGCAGTGCGACATGGAGGTGGACTCCGGATCTGCATTCACCATCGTGTCGGACCAGACCGCGAAGACATTCTTCCCCAGGGGTAAGTTGCCCCCTCTGGAGCCCTTCCCGGCAACCTTGCAGTCGTACTCAGCAGGCCGCATCCATGTTATGGGAATGTGTGCCGTGAGAGTACAGTTCCGGGACAAACAGGCTGTACTCAAACTGGTGATTGCGAAGGGCAGTCGCCCCAGTCTCCTGGGCACTGACTGGTTCCCCGCCCTGGGACTGAGTATCTCAGGGCTTAATTCAATCCAAACCTGCCCTGAGATGAGCGAGGCATTATGCAAGGAATTTGCTGGTCTCTTTAATGGAAAACTGGGTTGTTATAAAGGGCCCCCAGTTGACTTCGAGTTGGACCCCGGTGTGGCCCCAATCCGACTCAAACCAAGGCGAGTGCCATTTGCACTGCAACCCAAGATCGAGGCAGAGCTGGATAAATTGGTCAAGCAGGGAGTTCTCTCACCCGTGGACTCTGCTAAGTGGGAGACTCCAATCGTCACGCCCCTTAAAGCAAATGGGGAAGTCAGGATATGTGCAGATTACAAATGTACTATCAATAAGGCACTCAGGGGAAACTCATACCCCATTCCAGTCGTATCACATCTGTTGGCTAAACTGGCTGGGGGCAAGGTGTTCGCCAAAATTGACCTGGCACAAGCTTACCAACAGCTGCCAGTAACCCCACAATCAGCGGAAGCACAGACTATTGTCACACATAAAGGGGCGTTCAGAGTTAACAGATTACAGTTCGGAGTTTGTGTGGCCCCAGGGATTTTTCAAGGGCTCATGGAACGCCTGTTAAGAGGTCTGCCGGGGGTCTTGCCATTTTTTGATGACGTTTTGATTGCTGGAAAAGACCCACAGGAACTGGTTGCGCGTGTCCGTGCAGTGTTGCTCAAGTTCAAGGAGGTGGGGTTGCAACTGAAAAAAGAAAAATGCAGTTTTGGGGTGCCAACTGTGGATTTCTTGGGGTTTAAAATTGATGCATCAGGCGTCCACCCCACAGATGCTAAGATTAAGGCCATCATCGAGGCACCACGACCACAGAACAAGACGGAGTTGCAGTCATTCCTGGGACTTATTAACTTTTATCATTCGTTCTTACCCCAGAAAGCTTCGGTAGCTGAACCATTACATAGACTATTGCAGAAAAAGAATGTGTGGCGATGGGGGCGGGAGCAGCAGAAGGCTTTTGACTCCTTGCGAGGAATGCTGAGTAGCAGGAGCGTCCTTGCTCATTATGATGAGTCAAAGCCGCTGGTCCTGGCATGTGATGCCTCTCAATACGGTCTGGGGGCTGTGCTGAGTCATAGGGAACCGGATGGGTCGGAAAAGCCCATCTCTTTCTATTCCCGTACGTTGTCGCCCACAGAGCGCAACTATGCTCAAATTGATAAAGAGGCACTGGCTATTGTGTCCGGAATCAAAAGGTTCTATGATTATTTGTACGGTCGCCATTTCTCCATTGAAACGGACCACAAACCACTGTTAGGGTTGTTCAACCCAAACAAACAAACGCCACAAATTCTCTCCCCCAGAATGTTGCGTTGGTCAATATTCCTGAATGGGTTCCAGTACACCTTGACCCATGTGCCGGGGAAACAGTTGTGCCATGCTGATGCGCTGAGTCGATTGCCCCTTCCTGGCGGGAGCAATGAGGATCCTGCTCCAGCGGAGCACATTATGATGCTAGAAACACTTCCGGGGGCTCCTGTAACAGCTACGGATATAGCTGAGAAAACTAGGAAAGATGCTGTTCTCTCCCGTGTGCTCACTTGGGTGGGGAGGGGGTGGCCAGGTGGTCCGCATGAAGAAAAATTCAGGCCTTATGCGACAAGGCAGCACGAATTGTCCATGCATAAGGGTTGTCTCCTATGGGGAGATAGGGTGATCATCCCAGCACCACTGAGAAACAGGGTTCTTGAGACGCTTCACATGGGACACCCGGGAATGGTCAGGATGAAGTCGCTAGCCCGATGTTATGTGTGGTGGCCTGGAATGGACCAGAACATAGAACAATGGGTACGAACATGCAAGGCATGCCAAGAGGTGCGGCCAGAAGTGGCCAGAGCACCAGTCCACTGGTGGGAGCAGTCCAGGACTCCCTGGAGCCGGCTGCACATAGATTTTGCTGGGCCATTCCAAGGGAAGGTCTTTTTGGTTATCGTTGATGCATATTCCAAATGGTTAGAAGTGGCGATGGTCCCTAGCATGGCATCAGCTGCCGTAATCAAGGTGTTGAGGCAGCTGTTTGCTACCCACGGGTTACCTGAGACCATTGTATCAGATAATGGGGCAGCTTTTGTATCCCAAGAATTCAGGGCATTCTTGGCTGATAACTTTATAAGAGGGGTCACATCCGCGCCCTTTCACCCATCCTCCAATGGGCAGGCTGAGCGCATGGTAAGAACAGCCAAAGAATCCATTGCGCGCTTAATGGAGGGTAACTGGTCGGCTCGCATTGCGCGAATGTTATTTTTGCAGCATGCGACGCCGTGTACTGTGACGGGCAAGTCGCCAGCCGAGCTGCTCTTAGGTAGAAGACTGGTAACGGTGCTGGATTATGTCCACCCAGATAAAATGCCAAACCGTAATTCAAGAGCAACCCCCCAGGCTGAGACTGACACAACAAGGTATCTCGCCCCTGAAGATCTGGTCTGGGTGAGGAACTATTCACGAGGTCCGCGGTGGGTGGCCGGTGTGATCACCCGGGCTAGTGGACCTGTGTCCTATTATGTGACCTTGGAAAATGGGCAAGTTTGGAAGAGACATATAGATCAGCTGAGGCGCCGGGCGCTCAGCAGGGAGGAGTCAGATAATTCATCCCTGGCTAATGACGCACAGCTGCGAGACCAGAGTGAAGATGGCCCAGAGGTGCAGTCACCAGGGGCTTCAGCAAATGAACCAGGGTCTGCTAGTCCTCAGGATGACGAGGTACAGGTCGGGGACCCTGAGATGTCTGGGACTCCATCTGTTCCTGACGAAACCCCTATAGCAGCCCCTCCACCACAGGTAACACCCAATCCAGAATCTGCAACACCTGTTGTCAGGAGATCAGGTAGAAGTTGTAGGACCCCACAGTACCTGAGGGATTACGTCTGCTGTGCTCACTAGGGGGGGAGGGGTGTTGTGTATTGAGTCAAAGGATTTTATATCTGTATTATTATTGTCTGTATTTGCATTAGGATAAAGTAACTGCCTTTTGGTTCCAGAGGGTACAGCTACTATTGGTTCATTTAAGCTGCTGTATTTGGATCCTCTGTCTTATTGGTTTCCTCCAAAAGGCAGCACTGTGATTGCTTGATATTGTTCCCTCCAAAATGTATCCCTTCCTAGCTAGTCCCCTGTCCCTATAAATGTAGCTTTCCTCTCCTCAGTCTTCAGTCTTGTTCACTTTAATAAAGAGCTGTTACTAGAGAACTGTCTCCAGCATGTTTTGTCAAGAGAGCTGAAATCACAAACCCCACGTCACAACACCTTCTTTGTGTTATTATTTATGACAATGGTATCTCCTCCCACTTTTCTTCTATGGAAGCTAAAAGTGGCCACAGACATAGCGTCCCCACTTCCAGGCATAAGCCTTGAGGTACTCTGGGAAGCATCAGTTCGAGTAATGTTTTTAGGACCTACTCTAGTTGCAACTGTAATTTGCTTTAAGTTGTTTTCAATGCTGTGTTTTCTGGTAAATGGCACTATATAAATATAAATATTCACTGTGCAGACATTACAATAAAACCATAAATATCTGTATGCCACGTTAATTTAATTTCCTTTCTTTCCTTTACTGTAACTCAGGCATCCCCAAACTCGTCCCTCCAGATGTTTAGGAACTACAATTCCCATCATCCCTGACCACTGGTCCTGTTAGCTAGGGATGACGGGAGTTGTAGTCCCAAAACATCTGGCAGGCCGAGTTTAGGGATGCCTGCTGTAATTGATATAAGGAGAGGGGAATAAGAAAATACTAGTTGTGAGATGATGATAGATGGATAGATAGATAGATAGATAGATAGATAGATATGATAGACAGACAGACAGACAGATGATAGATATTCATTCATTTGCTACTGTACCTGGCTTAGCCTGTTCTTCTTCTAATTCAGCCTGTAAGTATTGGTACGGTGAACAGAAAATATGCAGAAGATTATATTTCGGCGGAACAGCTGACAGATCCTGATTCTTTCTGTGATCTGGTGTGTCTTCCTCTAGCAACAGGGGGTCCCTGATAGAGCCTGCAAAATGTATACATAGCATTCATATATCACTTGGAAAAAGACAGGAACAAAGGTAGATTCCTTATTCTGAGGCAGGCATCCCCAAACTTCGGCCCTCCAGATGTTTTGGACTACAATTCCCATCATCCCTGGCCACTGGTCCTGTTAGCTAGGGATCATGGGAGTTGTAGGCCAAAACATCTGAAGGGCCGCAGTTTGGGGATGCCTGTTCTGAGGCAACTCATTGGTCCATTTGCCATAGTCTCAGACAGGAATCTTCCCCAGCCCTTCCTGAAGACTCATCCATTGGCCCCTTTTTGGTGTGTAAAACATGTGTATCTTCAGCCTTATAAGACTCAGGAGCCACTTTTAACCCAAACATGCATTTGGGGACACGGTTTCTTAATCTTTCCCCTTATAATTGCACAGCGGTGGTGCTCCTGCTGTAGCCAACCTTGGAGCAGGCAGCCGTGACCTACCAGCTGAAGACCATTTTCTGAAATTTGAGTCCCCCACAATAGGGGGTGTCTTATACATGGGGGTGTCTTATAGATGGAAAAGAACGGTATTTCTGCACATACACAATAAATTTTCCCCATTCCCCATTACTCTGGTTTCTCTTCCGATTGTATAAATCTTTGGCCCTTTAAGTCTAATTTCAGCAAGGGAAGGGACCCTGTAGACACCATGAAAGCTCTCTGTGGGCACATGCATACCCTTGGGCACCACGTTGCCGATCTCTGGGGTGGACACAGCAGGTTGAAATATCTGGTGATATATCTGCTTGCACATCACCCATAAATTTAACACTTTGGTCCTATGTACTTATCCCTTGATATCAGTAGGATCTCCCTCCCCGTTTATTTTAATTAATAAATGTTAAATTATTCTATAAACCTGTATGGATCTTTATTTGTCTTTTAAAATATATATTTTATTAAAGATTTATTGGTTTACAAAAATATGTGCATTGTCTCTTTTTTCAAGCTGAGTTTTCCACAGATCAGTTTCATTTGTTGTGAGACATTAGTGTTACATACAGTGTTAGGTTAGGAAGTAAAGAGGGGGGGAAGGGGGAGTGGGGAGTGGGGTCGGGTGGCAATGCTTCTATTCTTCTACTTAGTCTATGTGTGGGGTTTTGTGTCGGCATCACTTGTGTGGGTTCTCTTACTATTCACTTCTTGTATTTTCTTGGTGGTGAGAGAGGTTGGGGGTGGCGTAGGGTGTGGTTGGTTGTCTTTGGTTGGCTGTAGTGAGATTTGCTTTTGTGTGTGAGCAGGATATGTGTGTTCGTGTGTTTTTGTTTTTTTAAAAAATATTTTTTATTGATTTTTTGACATATAACAACAAAACATACATCACCCACACACCAACCCCGGCATTACCTAAAATAGAAAACAAGAAACACAAATAAAGACATTAACATATCTAAACATAATAAAAAAACAAAAACATACATATATAGTTCAAAAACCATTAATCTTTTCTGACATTGTAGGTTGACCTCCTCAGCCCCCCTTACTGTGGTTCATCTTATACTCTCTTTGGGAATTTCATAACCATCATCTTAACATTGTTTCTTTCTATCTTAAACATGTTTATACCTTTTAAATTTCACACCAAAATTCTATAATTATCCTTTTCATTATAGATTACATTTTTATCATCTATGACAACATCATACTCCTCTTTCCTTACATATTATATTTCTGCCTTAAACATACTTCTTCATTTAATTCATATTATAAAATTATTTATCTGCTTTTATACAATACTAAACTAAAAATTCTCTTCCTTACACCCACGCCTCTCTTCTAAGAACTCCCCATCTCAGTCAAAACCATATTTCTATTGTTAACCCTTCTAATCACGTCCCCTTTTACGGTCGGCAAGTCTATATAAACAGTCCTATTTCGATCCGGGTTCGTGTGTTTTTGGATCAGATTAGCCAGATTGATTTGTATGCTGTCGGCATAGCTGCCAAGTTATCCCTTATTTTAAGGGATTTTCTCTTATGCTGAATAGGCTTCCTCGCGAGAAAAGGGAAAACTTGGCAGCTATGGCTGTCGGCGGATTCTTGTTGTCGTCTTGTTTTTATTTGTCTTTTTGAAGATCATTATTTAGTTGGAAAACATGTTTCCTACAATTGTTTTCCCCCAGCGGTGGAGGAAGCCGACCGGGCATCTGGGGTGCCACGCATGCCCTATGCCAGGGGCAGGGCCAGCCGCCCGCAGGGGGTGGTACCAGCCGCCCGCAGAGCGGTGCCAGACGGGGCAGGCTGCTCCCCAGGACCTTCGAGGACTCTGCCTGCCTCCTCCCACTCAGCAGCCCTACAACCAAGGTGGCCCCGCGGTGAGTGCCACCCGCTATTTTGCCACCCCCCTCAGTGGTGACAGACGGGGCGGACCGCCCCCACCGCCTCCCCTCCCTCTGCCCCTGCATCCTTATAATAACTTTCCAACCATTTCAAGTAATTTTTATGATTTTGTTTCCATATGGTGCCCAATGTTCTCTGCACTATTCTTGTTTCAAGTCATACTGACCTGCACACTGAAGCTTTCGTAAAATGCTCGGGTCCCAAGTCTGAGAGAGTTTGAGGAGGTACCTCTTGGGTGAATAGCCTGGTCTCATCTGTCTGTCAGTCCGGATGTCTGGTTCAGTTAGGAAGTGAAGGTACGGCTGCCAAGTGACCCTGTTCTTATCCTTGCATAACCATAATATAGATAACAAGGTGTTAAAAAGCTTTAAAATTGCAACTGGGTAATATTGGCAATTGACTACTGTTAGTAAATCATTTCCCCCCCAAATATCTGTGAAGCCAGACAGATAAGTGAGACCCACAAATTACTTAGAAATATCCCCAGATTCTTTTGCACAATGAGGGTAAATAATCATGGTGTATTTAGAAAGCAATCTGACATTATTCAGCGCAAATGTAGTATATATATTTTCTGTCCACCTCTAACCCCCAGTTCTGAATGTTTTCAGTTTACTGAGACCTCTGGGTATAGGGCTGTATATAAATTCAATAAATAAAATAAAGTAAATAAATACTTAAGTCTGAACGGGAAAAAGCCAGCTCTGCAGGGTGCCTATTGGCTAGTACTCTGAAATCACCAACACACTTGTCTCCGAAAGCCCATGAGAAGTTTTCCAACTGTTATTAAAATGCTTGCATTTTAAAAAAATAAGATAATGAATGAATTGAACATACATACATATGAACATTTATATGCCACTTTACTTTTTTTAAAAAAAGTAGGTAAAGGTAAAAAAAAGTAAAAGAACCCCGGGACTGTTACGGTAAGTCCAGTCAAAGGCGACTATGGGGTGCGGCACTCATCTCGCTTTTCGAGTCATGTGGCCAGCATGACTAAACCACTTCTGGCGCAATGGAACACCCTGATGGAAACCAGAGCACACAGAAGCACTGTGTTCCCGCCACAGCGGTACCTATTTATCTACTCGTGCTGGTATGCTTTCAAACTGCTAGGTTGGCAGAAGCTGGGACAGAAGCTCGGAAGGGAAGGTTTGAGAACCATTCCACTGTGGTGAAGGACTTCTATAAATACTCTTAAAATGTTACATCTATCTTCGCTCCGACTCACCCATGAGTAAGATGAGACAACAAAATTTTACAATGGACTTCTAAGACTTCTTATTTTCTGTTTTGAAGCTGATGACTAACATTTACAATTTTGGGCAGTAAACAAGATTATATTAAATAAAACTGAATTTTAACTTAAACCAGATGCTGGATCAAAGAATTGCGTGAATCACTTTGCTTCATTTTTTAAAAAGAAAAATATTGTCATTCCAGGCCGAGTTTCAAACTAAGATTGAAAACAGTAAGGCTGTAAATGTGCATGTGGGTCACACAGACCCTATTTTGCCTTGTGCACAGGAGCGCTTTCAACTGACCTGCACATCAATGTTTCCCACACACACTAGTGTGTTTTTCTTTTTTTAAAAAAATATTTATTGATTTTATAAAAACACAGCATAAAAGACAAAGAAAAAAAGAACACAGAATATACATAAGAAAACAAAACACCAACATTACAATAAAAGAAAATATCAAATCAATCTTATATCACCATTCTTAATCGACTTCCTCCATTCCCTCCCTACTACGCTTCACTATCTTACTTCCTTAATACTTTCTAAATCTTAATTTACAATCTTATTATCACTCTTAATGACTTATCAATACTATACATCTCTTATACTTATCTTAATTCTATACTACGGTAGTAAATCTTAAAATTCCATACAATAATGGCACGTAACTAAATCTTAATACCAAATAAACTTAACTATCACTCTTCTACAACCTCCTTTTACTTCCAAATCTTTTGCTAAAAACTACTAATCTTACAATTCTTTTCTAAATAAACTTTGAATTTCTTCCATTCTTCTTCCACCAATTCTTCCCCCTGGTCCCGGAGTCTCCCAGTCTGCTCAGACAGCTCCATAAATTCTATCAGCTTCATCTGCCAGTCGTCCACCGTGGGTATATCTTCAGTTTTCCAATACCTTGCTAATACAATTCTAGCTGCTGTTGTGGCATACAGAAAAGGCGTAATATCTTTATTGGGTAGTTCCTCTCTAATCATCCCAAGTAAAAATGCTTCTGGTTTCTTAACAAACGTGTTTTTCAACACTTTCTTCAATTTATTATAAATCTTATCCCAGAAGCTCTTTATTTGGGGACATGTCCACCACATATGGTAAAAGGTTCCTTCCACATTCTTACATTTCCAACATTTATTATCCTGTTTATGATAAATCTTAGCTAACTTTACCGGTGTAAGATACCACCTATACATTATCTTCATCATATTTTCTTTCAATGCATTACACGCGGTAAACTTCATATTCTTCTTCCACAACCTTTCCCAATCTTCTATCATTATGACTAGTTGTCACGGTCCGGTCGGCAGGCGGTTGAAGCCCTGGCTGAGGACGTCAGGACCAGAGGCGAGATGGTGGTGTAGAAGCAGGAACAGGTGCGGGGCTGAGGGTCCAGCAGCAGGCAGTTGCAGGGTCAAGGAGCCAGGCGGAGGCGAAGTTCTGGGGGGGTCGAGGATCAAGGCATCAGCAAGGCGAAGGTCCAAGGGTCGAGGATCAAGGCGTCGGCAAAGCGAGGGTCCAAGAGTCGAGGATCAAGGCGTCGGCAAGGCAAGGGTCCAAGGAGCAAGAGGCCAGATGCAACCAGGCAGGGATAGCGTTGCTGTGGCAAAGAGCTGAAGGGAAATGCTGAGCTTTTATCCCTCCCAGCTCCTGCCACCAGGTGCAGTGAGATATCAAATGCCCTCACCTGAGTGGCCACTCCCTGCTTCTCCAGCACAAGCTGAGGCAGGCCCCAGTCCTGCAAAGCACTACAGGCCCCAGAGCCTGACTCCTGCCCATACTCCTGACACTAGTGTGGTATTCTTCTCTCCCTTCGATTATGAGTTGTTGTCCTATCCTCTGATTTTGTACTTTCCTATTCTCCCTGAGTTCCAAAAACTTGAGGTCTACTGCAGACATTTGAATGTCCATTGTGGAACTTTTGAGTTGCAAGTTTTCTGATATACCGGACTTGAACAAAACAGTGGGTTAAAAAAGGAAAGGAAAGTGTGTGTCATGTCTGGCCGCCACCTACTGAGAAGTGTCTTGTCAATGGAAGTAGGGGGTGGTGATAGATGGCACCCAGTATAACATAGTACACAATGTGCTTCAGTATGTCCAAAGTTAGGTAATGTGCGACTATATGTCAGACTTCCGCCTGATCGAATCACATCCATGCACCAGGAAAATCCAAATGAAATGGGATAAAGTGAGGGCTGCCACTTGGATGAGGAAGATGTTGTGTGGATCATACAAGGTGTGACCAGAAAGTTCGGTGAATGGTCACCGAAATCAGACAGCGAGAGAAGGCCTCTTTTCGTACTGCTTTCAGTTGCCCCCCCGCCCCTCGCTGAGTACGCCCATGGGTACATTGGTGGCCCGATGAAGTGGCAAGCCTGTGTCTCGGCTGTGGAACCCTTTCCTCCAACATTACATCTAGGATTCATTGATTTTTCAGTCTGTAGCAGCGTTCAACTAACACCCCGTAGTGTGAAATGGCATACCCCAGATGAAAGCTTGCCATCCCATAAGCTGTTTGTGAGATCTTCATGTCAAGCTACACCTCAGCAAGTTCATTATCAGGATATAGATTTATACTGCTCTATCGGTGAGTGGTTTCATTGTCTCCTGCTGGTTTGGTGTTTGTTTTTTTGCAGCACCTTTTTAGTAGAACAGATGAAGTAATTGGTGATAGCCGTGTGGTGATTGAGGTGGAGATATTGGAGTGATGGAGCATTTGTGTGTGTTGGCAGATGTGTGAGAGGTGTAAGAAAAGAATGGGATGAGGGATAGTTGATTAAAATAGGGACATACAATTCAATAATACTAATACTAATAATAATTTTTATTTATACTGGGTTGCCCCAGCTACTCTGGGCAGCTTCCAACACATATAAAACGTAATAAAACTATACAGGGCTGCCTTCAGATGCCTTCTAAAGGTTGTACAGTTACTTATATCCTTGGCTCGGGGGTCACATGGCATGATTTATGTTTCGATAATAGGGGAACCAGGAGTAGATATGAGGCAGAAACTGGGTGTGAAGTGTTCAGGTTAATGGGGGTGAGTGCTGCATATTGTGTGTCAGTAATTAAGTGGTATATGTATGGATGAAATAAATTTTAAAATGAGAATGAACAAGGAAAATTCCTAAAGAAGAAGAAATGGCTGCCTTCTCTTGGTGCATAAACACCTACTTGCAACGTGATACAGTTAAATATCTTAAAAAGTTTGAAAATAATTGCATTAAAAAGCAACTGCTGGAGCAAACATTTATTTTATTGATTTATTTGCCACATTTTATGTCTCAAGGAGTTCAAAGCAGCACATATTGTTTGAGAGCCGCTGGTTTTAAACTTGCTCTATTTTTGTATTTCTGCTTCGTTTGATTAAAAACACTTTAGTCTTCTGAAATATGTCAGCCTCCTGAAGATAAGGATATGGTGGAATACAAATGGGAGAGGGGGAGAAATAAATAGCTTTAAAACGCAGCTGGAAAGGTGAACGGTGTTATATGAAAACAGCAATTCATATGCCTCATTAATGGTAAATAACTTTTGTTTCTCCTCTTTACCATTTTGTAGCCGTTCTCCCGCTTTTCAGCCAAAGCAAAACTTCAAATTTAGGGGAATTGATAAAGCTTAAATTGGTCTTGGTTTCTAAATGAGTCGAATGCCATTGTGTTGTATTATATTAGCATGTCCTGGTGCCTTGTTATGAAAACTATTGAAGTGCTTCGAGTAATAGCAGGCATGCTGAGACTTGTCCGTTTTCTTTGGTACTGCAGCTAGTTATTCTATATATTCACCCTGTTCCCAGGTTCCAATTTACACACTTCTGCTCAAGGGCATTCGGGTAGACATTTCTAGTTTCACTATATAGTCGTACCTTGGATCCCGAACAACTTGGCAGCCGAACGTTTCAGCTCCCGAACGATCAGAAACCGGAAGTAGTGTTCCAGTTTTCGAATGTTCTTTCGGAAGCTGGGCGTCCGACGGGGAAAGCCAATCAGAAGCCGCACTTTGGAAGTCGAATGGACTTCCGTAACAGATTCTATTCAACTTCCGAGGTATATTGATTTCCCCAGCAATGGCGATTAAAACAGAACAAAAGAACATGATGAAACAGGTCCAAGACCATCCAGTCTACCATCTTGTTTTCACAATGGCCAGCCAGATGCCTAGAGGAACCCACAAAGAGGAGGACTTGAGCACAACAATGTTCTCCCCACTTGTGCTCCCTGGGGCTCAAGTCTGGGCAGCGTTTATGTAGGTAATGGGCTGCCCAGATGAAAAGACCCTGCTCCTGGCCTTCCCAATGTGGTCCAAAGGAAAGCGGAGCAATACGTTTGTCACCAGTTTGGCTGCAGGAGTTGCTGGAAGGCGCCACCCAAGAAATCCCACAAATTCTGGATTTGTGTAGGGTTTACTCCTTAGCTTTTTCTTCTCCCAAAAATATCCCACAAAGCAGTGGAGGTTTTACCAGAAACAGTTAAATGGGGGCAGGATGAATTGTGGTTTGACGGAAGGGTGGACTTTTCAAAAAGACTTTTTAGGACTCGGCTGCTCTCCCAATAAAAAAAACATCCATATGCCTGATCAGATGAAGCAATGGGTTAACTCAGGGCCGGATTTAGGTTTGATGAGGCCCTAAGCTACTGAAGGTAATGGGGTCCTTTATACAGTATGTCCAGCTGTCCTTTGTCAGCAACAAATTGTCACTGTTTTTGTGTTCAGTAACCCCAGGTGGCACCCACAGAGTCTAGGGCTTGCTGATCAGAAGGTCGGCGGTTCGAATCCCTGCAACGGGGTGAGCTCCCGTTGCTCGGTCCCAGCTCCTGCCCATCTAGCAGTTCGAAAGCACATCAAAGTGCAAGTAGATAAATAGGGACTGCTCTGGCGGGAAGGTAAACGGCGTTTCCGTGCGCTGCTCTGGTTCGCCAGAAGCAGCTTTGTCATGCTGGCCACATGACTGCGGACAAACGCCGGCTCCCTCGGCCTATAGAGCGAGATGAGCGCCGCAACCCCAGAGTCGGACACGACTGGACCTGATGGTCAGGGGCCCCTTTACCTTTTTAATTTATGGACCTAACAGGTATCTAAAGCCATTTGCACATAACCAATACGATCCTACACAACACAAAACATTGTTGCTGTATGGTTTTATTTCATTTGTTTTTTAATCTTATATTTTGGAAGTGTACATCCATATTTTTTTCCTTTAATTTTTTTGGGAGCCCCCAAGAGAGTGGGGCCCTAAGCTACAGCTTGTTCAGCTTATACGTAAATCCAGCACAGGGTTCACTCCACCTTCCTTTCCTGCCATCTCCGACAGCAGCGTGATTTGCAAAAGCCTGCGAATATCCCTGCTGGATTCTAATTGTCCGTGGCAGTCGGCACACGATTTCATGTGTTTGGTCACAGCAGTACCCCCTCTCCTTTAATCTTTGATGGATGTCATGCTTGGATACACTGATGCGGCTCGTACCACAGGCAGTGATTCCAGGGGTGTCTTTTGTCTTCGTTCTTCGGTCATGGAGTCCTTATTGGGTCAGACAGTATTTAGTAAAGGATTCCCTTCCCAGCTATGTGAAACAGGGAATTCTGTTGGATGTAGACCATAATGGCCAGTGCTTTTTTTTCTGGGGGTACGCATACCCCTAAACATTTTGTGAATCTTAAATTTGGCCTCATTGAGGGGCAGTATTTCAATATGAGTAGGAAAATGACGTGATGGCAGAAAGCGAGGAGGAATTAAAGAACCTTTTAATGAGGGTGAAAGAGGAGAGCGCAAAATATGGTCTGAAGCTCAACATCAAAAAAACCAAGATCATGGCCACTGGTCCCATCACCTCCCGGCAAATAGAAGGGGAAGAAACGGAGGCAGTGAGAGATTTTACCTTCTTGGGCTCCTTGATCACTGCAGATGGTGACAGCAGTCAGGAAATTAAAAGACGCCTGCTTCTTGGGAGAAAAGCAATGACAAACCTAGACAGCATCTTAAAAAGCAGAGACATCACCTTGCCGACAAAGGTCCGTATAGTTAAAGCTATGGTTTTCCCAGTAGTGATGTATGGAAGTGAGAGCTGGACCATAAAGAAGGCTGATCGCCGAAGAATGGATGCTTTTGAATTATGTGCTGGAGGAGACTCTTGAGAGTCCCATGGACTGCAAGAAGATCAAACCTATCCATTCTGAAGGAAATCAGCCCTGAGTGCTCCCTGGAAGGACAGATCGTGAAGCTGAGGCTCCAATACTTTGGCCACCTCATGAGAAGAGAAGAATCCTTGGAAAAGACCCTGATGTTGGGAAAGATTGAGGGCACTAGGAGAAGGGGACGTCAGAGGACAAGATGGTTGGACAGTGTTCTCGAAGCTACGAATATGAGTTTGACCAAACTGCGGGAGGCAGTGCAAGACAGGAGTGCCTGGCGTGCTATGGTCCATGGGGTCACGAAGAGTCGGACACGACTAAACGACTAAACAACAACAACAACAGGAAAATGACGTACCCCTAAACCTCTTCTTTAAAGAAAAAAGCACGGATAATGGCTAGTTTAATCTATCCATAGGCCAGATACTTCTAACATCCGCTTCCTTAAGTGCACAGAGTAATATTCCTCAGTGGTTTGAAAAGTTCTCATTTAGAAGTCTTGTTGAAGGAAATTTATTTATGTGAGTAAATCCACGTTACAGGCTTGAGTTGGTTTAATGCTCTCTTCTCAGAATTATTGCACTTTGCCTGGGAATTAAGGAGCTTTAACGAAGACATCTCAAAGCACCTCACCCAATTACAATTCCCAGGATGGTTTGGGGAAAAGAATGGCAGTTAAATGGCTATGAAATAATAATAATAATAATAATAATAATAATAATAATAATAATAGTTTGGATTTGATATCCCGCTTTATCACTACCCTAAGGAGTCTCAAAGCGGCTAACATTCTCCTTTCCCTTCCTCTCTGAGAGATTTCAGAGAAGTGTGACTAGCCCAATGTCACCCAGCAGCTGCATGTGGAGGAGCGGAGACGCGAACCCGGTTCACCAGATTATGAGTCCACCGCTCTTAACCACTACACCACGCTGGCATAGATGATATCGAAATAGCCACATATGTGATCTATCAGATGTTCATTCCCCCCCCCCGGATTTTTTAAATGTATAATTAGAAATAACCTACTAATTCCTGAATGCAATTGGGCTGTGCTCTCTTACCTGTTTGCGTCCATATGCCAAGATGGCTCGCACCAGATCTTGGAGGGTGTGAAGTTCTATGTGTAGTGTCTGGCTTCTGCTTCTAAATCTTCGCCACGTCTTCCTGATTCCTTTCAGTTTCCTTGATGGTTTGGCTAGATCTTCCGAATAGAGAAGTAACGCGCCTGTTCTCGTGCTGTAGGTTTTAGGAAGACACAGTCCACCGTCTCCCTCCACATGATAGTCGTGGAAATTGGTTTCAAGGCACTGCCAGTTCAAATAATCCTAACAAGTAAAAAAAAAAGCCCAAAAAAGTGTATTATTAATTTATATACCGCTAAATGGCAGAACAGGCCTCTAAGCGCTTTTACAAAGCATAAAAACCAGTTACGCAAACATATAAACGTAAACACCCATAATTAAAATAAAGGCAACCCCCGATCTGTGCGGAGGTTGCGTTCCGGGTCATTGCGCACTATCGCATGCAAGTGAAACACCCCCTTCTGCCCCACCCCTGCCCTTTTAGTGACATCTTTTATGACATTTCCGGGTTCAGCGCTGCATACATGTGCACAATTGTGCACATACTGATTGCGCCTAAAATGGCGGTCGCCCGTACAAAATAGAATAATCCCATTAAAACGTCAAAATATAAACATGGGCATCAAGAAGGGAAACTCAACGAGGTTTCCTACTTCTGCACATGCAGCTGGCATGTTCATTTCTCACTGCTCACTTCTCATCCACTACACTGCCCCCTGCTACTTTTTGAAGCCTAGTACACATGGCATTAGCCACAATCCACTGGTATCCTGTAGCTTGAGAAATAATGTACTCCTGTTTGATGTCCTTACCCTCTTACAATAGCCATGGTGTCACTGAGGCCCCTTTGCATTACGTGTTTTCTGGTTCTGCTCAAACTAAACCAATTCTGTTTCATTAATACAGTAGCTGTTCTGGGTGACCGTGTGGAGAAAGTGTATAATGTGCTCCTTGAGCTGGACTTCTTTTAAACTTTCTACAGCTCAGAACATGTCATCTTGCTTCTAAATACAGTCATACCTTGGAAGTCGAATGGAATCCGTTCCGGAAGTCCGTTCGACTTCCAAAACGTTTGAAAACCAAATCGCGGCTTCTGATTGGCGGCAGGAAGTTCCTGCAGCCAATCAGAAGCTGCGGAAGCCCTGTTGGATGTTCGTGTTCCGAAAGAACGTTCGCAAACTGGAATAATCACTTTGCAGCGTTCGGGAGCCAAAACCTCCAAGTTCCAGGGTGTTCAGGATCCAAGGTATGACTGTTTGTGAGACGAGGCGGGAACAGCAGCAAACTTGTTCCCCATTACGAAGCACCATAAAATACTGGTAACTTTCACAACCCTCTTTATTACATTATGGGGGGGGGGCTTTACAGGGCAGCATGACTGACCTCGTGTGAAGCACAAACACGGTATGCAAATCATAGAAGCCTCCAGAACAGTACTTCAGAAAAGAGGACCTGCAACATTTGTCACAACCGAATCCATTGAATTTTGCACACAGAGACTTGAGTGCAAAATGAAAAGGTATTCCACAACACAAAATGTTTCCCCCCATCTTTGTATTCTTACAGCTTCCCTCCCTAGACAAAAGGTTTCTCCAAAAATATTATTACAGAACCCTGTGTCACAATGTCGGCAGCTGCTGAGTGATAATAAGAACCCCCCACATGGTTAAAGAGAACTGATCTCTGTCATGTTTCTGAATATTTTTAGACTGAGATGGTTCACCATGCAAACTATCTGAATAAGGTGAAATGTATTTGAGGAGTCTGAAAAGAAAACATTCGTACCATAAATATATTCAGGTACTTGCATGAATGCCACATGTGACTGACGGCTAGCCTTACAACCAATTAACATGAAGGAATTGGGAAGTTTCTGACTTCTAGCAATTAAGCTGCTCTGTCACACACAAACACTGAATTTATCATTGAAAGTGGATTCATGTGATGGGCTCAGCATCTTCTGGGAGCAGCTGGAAGTCAGCGAAGGCGAGGCCTTTCCTGTGGCTTCCGCATGATGAAGCGGTCATGAGATCAAGGCCTCAGAAACACGGGTTATACTGTATTTCAACCTCGACAGGGGACTACTGTAATCCTCCAGCGTCGACCGACATGGACTGTAGAGAAAGTCTTGGGGCGGAACCATGTGATGAGTTTGCCACGAAAGTAGGCTTGCTCCCTTTACAAAGAGGGCAGTCTCTCTCTGAAGAGCTGCCTGGTCCAAGTCCAATTTAAAGATAAAATTTAAAGATAAAAAGGGGCCTTGAAGTTGCCCACCAACAGTTAGCACCCAGACAGCAAGCTAAGCGGCCACAATGGCGAGATGTATTGTACAGTGGTACCTCTACTTACGAATAACTCTACTTTTGAATGTTTCTACTTACGAATGGAGCTCCACCCGCCATCTTGGATGCGGTTTAGATAGGATTTTTTCTACTTACGAATTTTTAGATAGGGTTGCTTCTACTTGCGAATTTTTTCTCCCAATACATTCCTATGGGATTCGACTTACAATTTTTTTCGACTTACAAATGTGCATTCGGAACGCATTAAATTCGTAAGTAGAGGTACCACTGTATTTCTATTTGAAGCAGAGTAATTATCTTTACATTTGCATCTGCACGTGCATACACACACACACACACACACACACACACACACAGTGGTACCTCGACTTACGAATGACTCGACTTGCGAATGTTTCGAGTTACGAAACATTTTGGATGCGGTTTAGATAGGATTTTTTTTAATCCCCCCCCTTTGTCTTCGACTTAAGAATTTTTTGACCTACGAAGGTCCGTTCGGAACGGGTTAAATTTGTCCATCTAGGTACCACTGTATATATATATCAGCTCATGCAAATGACATGCAAAATTATGGCTCTTTTTTTGGTGCTGCATCTCTCCTTTCTGTGCAATGTCAATGCACTGAAGGCTTTCGCTTCCAAGGACCTCCTTGACAGCGAGCGTTTTACAAAGTTGCCCATTTTACATATGGGATCCATCCAAGTCATCTCTTCTGAGGCAGCAGGGGTCTGGTGTGGGTGGTGCCAGGGGGCACAACTTTTGAGTGGGCTCGAACCAAGCGCCCCCCCCCAGGCCCCTCCAGTGTGGTTCAGCACTTCTCTCTGCCCGCCAAGGGCCACGTCGGCCTGCCGGGCTCCCCCTTGCCTGAGTGGGCAGGTAGTTTGTTGTTGCTAAACGTGCTGTTTAGAATGTAATTCCCCTATCAATTATGTTTCTCAGCTGAGAGGATAGGCCAGGATTTATTGCAGGAGGAATCTAAACAGCTGGCTTCTAGATTTCTCACCCTCAGGTAAAGAGTCACAGGGAACGGCCTCCCAGCAAGACTTGCCTCCAGAGTTTGATTTTATTCGCCTGCTTTTTGGTGTACAAGAGGCTGCAAAACATTTGGGAATGTTGTGAGGTCAATGGCAGTTGTCCTCTTTTGCTCCTGCACGCCGATCAGCTTTTTCCTTTCTGGGGGGCAATCACTACTCTACCAAGCTGCCTATCCTGAATTCATATTCCTTTAGATTTTTATCCACCATTAGTCCTTTAAAATACTAGTATAACTCAATGTAAAAAGCAGAGACATCACCTTGCCGACAAAGGTCTGTATAGTTAAAGCTATGGTTTTCCCAGTAGTGATGTATGGAAGTGAGAGCTGGACCATAAAGAAGGCTGATCGCTGAAGAATTGATGCTTTTGAATTCTGGTGCTGGAGGAGACTCTTGAGAGTCCCATGGACTGCAAGAAGATCAAACCTATCCATTCTGAAGGAAATCAGCCCTGAGTGCTCACTGGAAGGACAGATCATGAAGCTGAGGCTCCAATACTTTGGCCACCTCATGAGAAGAGAAGAATCCTTGGAAAAGACCCTGATGTTGGGAAAGATTGAGGGCACTAGGAGAAGGGGACGACAGAGGACGAGATAGTTGGACAGTGTTCTCGAAGCTACGAACATGAGTTTGACCAAACTGCGGGAGGCAGTGGAAGACAGGAGTGCCTGGCGTGCTATGGTCCATGGGGTCATGAAGAGTCGGACACGACTAAACGACTAAACAACAACAAATAACTCAATGTCTATTTCTCTAACCTGAAAAGGTGTTTCCTAACCCTTTGAGAGTCCAGTTAGTCAGGGCTGTCTTAAGCATATGCGGCGCTGGGGTGCAAAGATCCACTCGCCCCCCCCCGTTGCCCAGAGTTGTCAACCTTTATTTAGAGGGAGGGGACCCCAAAGTTTTTGACCTTTTTAAGGGTGGGCCAGTGAGGCGCGCATGGCAGAGTGCCTGGGGGTGGTGGGCAAGCAGAGCCCAGCTCAACAACAGTTGAGCCCGAGGCTCGTGTGAGCAGCGTGCACTGGGTGGGCCTCTTGAAGGCCCGCCAATCCCAGGCACGCAGGAGGGCAGAGCAGGCTGGCTGCCTCAGCGCCTCGCTTGGCCACAGCAGAAGAGCTGTGGCGGGTGCTCCGACAGGCTCTGTTCTGCTCGGCGGCAGCTGCTGGCTCTTCCCAATCCCTGGACTCCAAATATTGGCCCCAGACTCTCGGCCTGCAGCCCCTGAGAGCCCAGTGGCCGGGTGCCCCGCACCTCTAGCGCCTATGGGTAAGACGGCCCTGCAGTTAATATAGCACTACAGTGGTACCTCGGTTTGCGACCGCAATCTGTTCCGCGGAGGCGGTCGCTCCCCAAATCGGTCGCTCACCGAAGGCACGCTTCTGCGCGTGCGCGAAGCACCGATAGAATGCTTCTGCGCACATGCGTGCTGCACAGATCACTTCTGTACATCCGAGCACCGTGGAACCCGGATGTAAACACTTCCGGGTCCGCGGTGCTCAGAAACCGAAGCGGTCGCTCCCCGAGGCAGTCGCAAATCGAGGTTTGACTGTACTGTATATTATTCAGCCAAAGATCCTTCTATGTCTACTCACCAAAAATTTCAATACAATTCCAGAACTGGTATGTTTGAATTTACATTAACCTCATTTGTCCTGCATTAAACCGCACAACTAAGAGGCACCAGTAAGATGAGGAGTCTTCAGTCTAGAATTATTTTTGATAAACCGTATTTCTGCTTGGGACTGCCACCTTACATCTTGAAGCAGACATTTGCACAAGATTATCTTGGCTGCAACAAATTGTGTACACATGGGGGAGGATTCATAGGCAAAACATCTCTTTTAACACTAGTTAAGGAGGGCAGATAGAAAATAACTGCGCCACGATTTCTGTATTAGCAGCTAAGTGTCTACATCGCAGCCTGGGGACAAGGACTCACCTCTGGATTGAAATGCACCTCCAGCTTCTCCTCCTTTTTTCGGACCACCTGCCCAGTACCACGACTTAATATAGACAGGTGCGACATTTTAGAATGAGTGCGCATGTGTACAACTTCAACAGCCTTTTCCTTTGCTCCTATCCATTTTAGGAGATCCTCATCTAAGCAGAACTCCAGGCAACATTGTTTAAGCTTGGCTCATTTTAATGGCATGCATTGTTCCGTAAACTTGCTCAGCATCCAGGTATGGATAACATTCACAGAAAAGCCCACTTGAAGCTGAGCCCTCTTGTTGTTTTCACTTTTCTGGGTGGGACTTTTTCGACCGCCTGTCCTGTGGCCTTTTCTTCCGTTCGGGTTGGTCCAAGGATTTGTGAAACGCCACCACGATCCCGATTGCGCTCTGAGGTTGTTTCTGTGTTGCCATGGCAGCAAAAGGAAATTAAGTTGTTGAAAGCAGCAAGAGGGAAGGTCAGGGAAGGGAGAGAAAGAAAGCCAGAGAGCAGATTTCGAAAGGATCAGACTCAGATTTCGAGGGTGGTTTTCCCTGCAAATGTCCCCAAACTATGAGAGTAACATTATCCTTCACAGAACTTCTTTCATTGTCTCCCTGCCTCCCCCCCTCAATTTTAAAATTGCAGTGTTTTTCCCTATTAAAAAGAAAATGGAGCAGTATACTGTATGATCTGTAGCTGATAATCATTTGGAGAAGGGGTTCATTCTGCATTTGAAGATCTGTCACTATTTCTACTCCACTTCCTAGTGCTTTTTTTTAAAAGTTGTGCAAAATGCTTTGCCTCAGGTTTAATAAAAAAATTCCTTCAGTAGCACCTTAAAGACCAACTAAGTTTTTATTTTGGTATGAGCTTTCGTACCAAAATAAATATCCACCTGATGAAGTTAAACAACAGATCAACAGAGCCAGACAGATACCTAGAGAGAACCTGCTGCAAGACAGACCCAAAAAAGAAAATAACAGAACACCACTAGTCATCACATACAGCTCCCAAGCTAAAACAGTACAACGCATCATCAGAGATCTACAGCCTCTCCTGGACAATGACCGCTCCCTTTCTCAAGCTCTGGGAGGAAGACCTTTCATTGCCTACAGACAGCCACCCAATCTTAAACAACTCGTCACCCACAATAATACAACCACCAGACTTAACATGGACACTGGTACCAGAGCCTGCAATAAACCCAGATGCCAACTTTGCTGCCACATACACCCAGACAACACCATTACTGGCCCCAACAACATCCAACATACCATCTCAGGACTATTTAATTGCTCATCCTCTAACATTGTGTATGCCATCAAATGCCAACAGTGCCCTTAAGCTCTCTATATTGGACAAACAGGCCAAACCCTACGCCAAAGGATAAATGGGCATAAATCTGACATCAGGAACCAGAAGACAGAAAAACCAGTAGGAGAACACTTCAATCTCCCAGGACATTCTATACAAGATCTCAAAGTAGCTGTCTTACTACAAAAGAATTTCAGAAATAGACTGGAAAGAGAAGTTGCTGAATTGCAACTTATCACCAAGCTCAAAACCATGGAGGGACCTGGTTTGAACAGAGATATCGGGTTCTTATCTCATTATACATGATAAGCGATCTTCAGCCATCTCAACCCTTGCTTTTTCATGCAAAACCATTTGCAGTCGTTTGCGGTCATCAACAGCTATCAGTCAGTCAATCACCCATTTCCACCACCCTTCTGAGTGATCCCCCCTCCCCATCCCCACCCCTCCCCACCCCTTCTCTACATAAGTGCCTGGAAACTTCCATTTCACTGTATCTGAAGAAGTGTGCATGCACACGAAAGCTCATACCAAAATAAAAACTTAGTTGGTCTTTAAGGTGCTACTGAAGGAATTTTTTTATTTTACTTCGATCCAGACCAACACGGCTACCTACCTGTAACCTGCCTCAGGTTTGTTTGCGATTCATCTGAACTGAAAATCTCTTGATATTCCTGTTCGTTGTCCTGATATTAAATGCTCCTCCATTCCACCTTGATTGTTGGAGCCTTTGTAATACTCCTCGATCAGCATTTGTCACTGGTAGTAGTACCCCTGGTGGGGGGGGGGATAACACATACCTCATGCTCCTTCTGGGGTAGTTTGCCCATCCTGCACACAGCTCTCACCTGTGGCTCCTAGAAGCTGTCTGCATGCCAAAGCGGCCACACCCCAGGTACAGATTCAACTGGCTGGCTAAACCAGGTGAGGGTGGCTGATGGGTCTCAGCCCATCAGTGAGTTAGGGATTTCCCCTGCATGTGAAGACAAGGCTCGGGCAGATGTGACCAAGAGAGGGTCCTATGGTCAAAAAGGAGGTTTCTGCATCAGCTATAGAGGGAAATGAGGGGCAGGTGGGCTTGTCAACCTGGGAAGGGAGCTCACCTAGATGGAAAACTCTGACCCTAAACCCCGGCTTCCTTGAGGGATATCTTCAGGAGAAGAAAATGCTAAGGAGTAAACTCTACACCAGGCATCCCCAAACTGCGGCCCTCCAGATGTTTTGGCCTACAACTCCCATGATCCCTAGCTAACAGGACCAGTGGTCAGGGATGATGGGAATTGTAGTCCAAAACATCTGGAGGGCCGAAGTCTGGGGATGCCTGCTCTATACCAACCCGGAGTGGAGAGCACCCTGTATGCCTCCTTCTGGCAACTCCCACAGCCAAGCTAGTGCCAAACATATTGCTCTGCTTTCCTTTGAACCACATCAGTGAGGCCAAGAATCTTGTTGTCTGGGCAGCCCAGGACCTCCATACACACTGCCCAGACTTGTGCCCCAGCGGGGTCACTCTGGTGCTGCTAATGCAGCAATTTGACTTCACCTCTGGAGGTACATTGTCTCTCGAGACATATGTAAACCAACAGGATACCAACAAGGAGCGTGTGCCACTGTGGTCTAAACCACCGAGCCTCTTGGGCTTGCCGATTGGAAGGTTGGCGGTTTGAATCCCCGCAACAGGGTGAGCTCCCGTTGCTCTGTCCCAGCTTCTGCCAACCTAGCAGTTTGAAAGCACACCAGTGCAAGTAGATAAAGAGGTACTGCTGAGGCGGGAAGGTAAATGGCTTTTTCACACACTCTGGTTTCCGTCATGATGTCCCACTGCACCAGAAGCGGTTGAGTCATGCTGGCCACATGACCACAGAAAACTGTCTGTGGACAAATGCCAGTTCCCTCGGCCTGAAACAAGATGAGTGCCACAACCCCATAGTCACCTTTGACTGGACTTAACCATCCATGGGTCGTTTACCTTTTTACCTTATACCAACAGACTAACTTCAAACAAACTAATTTTCATTTGTGGACCAAAAACAGGTTGGGACTGTAGGGGGAAATCAGTAGCGGGGGGGGGGGGTTAAGCTGAAGCTGTGTAAACGAGCAATATACTTATTTATATGTTGGCTTATTAAGCTAAAATCACCCAAATGAGGTATTTCTTTTAATTTGCAGAGCCAGCAAGGGCATGTGTAGAGACTGTGATGTAATCACCTTAGCTGGATCACAGGACTGAGCTGCTCGGTTTCCCATCATGCAAAGGATACTAACCGCCGAGAGTGTGACTAAGGATTTGGAAATCAGTGGGACCTCAAAATAGAACTAAAATAAACTGCACACATTAGCAAAATGTATATACGTTGTTTTCAGTTTATACAGTGTGTATGTCTCTAATGGGGACCCAGGTGGCGCTGTGGGTTAAACCACTCAGCCTAGGGTTTGCTGATCAGAAGGTCAGCGGTTCGAATCCCTGCGACAGGGTGAGCTCCTGTTACTTGGTCCTAGCTCCTGCCAACCTAGCAGTTTGAAAGCACATCAAAATGCAAGTAGATAAATAGGAACCGCTACAGTGGGAAGGTAAACGGCGTTTCCATGTGCTGCTCTGGTTCGCCAGAAGTGGCTTTGTCATGCTGGCCACATGACCTGGAAGCTGTACATCGGTTCCCTCGGCCAATAATGCGAGATGAGCACGCAACCCCAGAGTCGGTCACGACTGGACCTAATGGTCAGGGGTCCCTTTACCTTTACCTTTTTATGTCTCTAATATTCTTTTTCTTTCCCCCCCAGAAGAAACTGTGCTGAAAATCCTCATTTTACGGCAGGATTGCATCCTTTCCTCCTGTGTTTGCTTCTAACGCTAAGTTGTCCTGTGAATTCAATTTAAACAGGCAGGGGGAGCGAGCATCATCTTGCTTGAGGAGGGGGGGCGAGGAGTGTTCAGCTTTTATACTATACGGGTGTATTCGCTCCAGAAACCGGTGAAGTCTGTCAAGTGCACTTGAGCATCAATCTTCTGAAAGTGCCCCCCTGCTGCCGTGTACAAAGTTATACAGCAGGCTACTTTCAGCTAGATTTTGTAGAATGCCTTTCACACAACATGTCCTCAGAGTGATTTTCAAAATACAAACAGCAATAGAAAACGTACAAAACAAATAAGCGTTCAAACAGACGGTCTGGTTTCCCAAGCAGACCAAAAGAAGCTTTTCAAAGCCAGGCATTAGGAAAGGATTAGAACTCCCAAGTTTGATGCACTCAAAACGGGGCAGGGGAAAGGATATGGAAATAAATACACTTATAGGCAAAGGCTGGAGAGTCACAAAGTGGTCCTAGATCAGCATAATATGGCCTTGTTGTTGTTTAGTCGTTTAATCGTGTCCGACGCTTCGTGACCCCATGGACCAGAGCACGCCAGGCACTCCTGTCTTCCACTGCCTCCCGCAGTTTGGTCAGACTCATGTTGATAGCTTCGAGAACACCGTCCAACCATCTCGTCCTCTGACGTCCCCTTCTCCTAGTGCCCTCAATCTTTCCCAACATCAGGGTCTTTTCCAGGGAGTCTTCTCTTCTCATGAGGTGGCCAATGTTTTGAAGCCTCAGCTTCACAATCTGTCTCTTTGACATCTGATGGGAGGGCATTCCACAAGTTTGAGAAATCTTGCTATTGACTCTCTCTACCTTTTCTGGTCAAAAAGCAGCATAACAAACTGATAAAAACAAATGAAGAAAATTTGTACCATCAGGCTCTACCCCAATGATCCCAATCACTATAGTTTGCATTGATTGATTGATTGATTGATTTGCAGATTAACTGCTTCACACAACCCAAAGTTGCAGAAGAGGTATGCAATAAAATAAATTAAAATACAAAAGATTACGAACTCACTAAACAGAAGGCACCTGCAATTGTATAATTATTATTCCAGTTTGAATGCATTCTCCCTGCCAAACATAGTTGTGCTAGATGAAACTCTTAATTCCAAACAAGGCTTTATGCTTTATATGCAGGTATTAATCCTTTCCTGACTTTTTGCAAAAAGTGGCTCACCTAATGCATTTTTTAAAAATTGCCTTTCAACTGAGAGCATATTCAGCAGTTAGGGTGTTTGCAAAATTACCTTGGGCATGTCTGTCAGTTATAGCAAAGGTCATACAGTCCGTGCAGCCACGAAATAAATATTGCAGAACGATGCACCGCCACATTCCACCTCTGAACTCTCACACTTGGCACCTTAAGACACTGCTGTGTGAATTGCTTCTCTTTCAACAGTTCTATTCTTTCAAGTGAGTATTAGCTCCGGCGAAAGTTGCTGAGTTGATATCCTTGGAGGTGATGGCTCCGGCTCTGTACACAAATTAGTTTTAGCAAAATGCATGTGCAGCGCAGCGCTACCAGCCGAAGTGTCTGAACCGCATTTATCAAGTTGCGGGGGGGCGGGGAGGGAGAGAGAGAGGAAAGAGAGTCGCTTTGCTCACGTCAAAGGACTTCTTCTGAGGCTGTCAATGTGGAAGCCAATTAGCGCCAGTTATGGCAGTGTGGTGTTTTTGTGCAAAATAAATAAATAAGTTGTGGGCATAGGACGTCTTATATTTTATTCCCACTTGCCAGGTTAAGCAGGCATCAGGCAACTAAGTAAGTTGCGCCAACTAGTGAGATAACTGAGGAAGGCTCTTCCTGAATCCCACGCACATTATCCAACGCTAGAACTGGTAAAAGGAAGGAAGGAAGGGCCTTCGTGGTGGTAGAAGCCAGACTCTGGAATGCTCTCCCCCAGGCAATGCAAGACAAAAGATTAGAACCAAATTTTCATAAATATCCTATGAACTGAAGGCTGACTCCATGCCAGTGTTTTTTTAAACTGCCATGGCTTGTACCATGAAGGGATTCCGAGAGCTCTGTTCTTCTGTACATACGCTTTCCTGAGCTACAGAATCTTATGAAGCATATATATTTGGGGAAAGGATTCCACAAGAGGCAATAAAGCTCTGTTCCCGTCCTTAAAAAAGTTAATTACATCACTTATGAATACGATAATGCTCCTTTTAAGCATTTTGAATATTAAATTAGTACCATGTGTACATATGTTAATAGAAAAGTGCCGTCAGGGCATAGCTGCCAAGTTTTCGCTTTTCTCGCGAGGAAGCCTATTCAGCATAAGGGAAAATCCCTGTAAAAAAGGGATAACTTGGCAGCTATTATGCGTCAGGGGCGGGGTGAGAAAGTCAATTTACAAGTTGTTAATGGTAAAAATATATTTCCAGGTTACATGAAAGACCACTTCCCCCTGCACAGACCTGCAAGATCACTTAGATCAGGCATCCCCAAACTTTGGCCCTCCAGATGTTTTGGACTACAATTCCCATCTTCCCCAACCACTGGTCCTGTTAGCTAGGGATCATGGGAGTTGTAGGCTAAAACATCTGGAGGGCCGCAGTTTGGGGATGCCTGACTTAGATTATCTGGGGAAATTTTACTCATGGCACTGCACCCTACAGATTACCATACAGCAATGACATAAAAACAGGCGTTTTCTCCTATTGCCCCTGTACTTGTGGAATGCCCTTCCTTCTGCATCAACCATCAGTTGCTTCTGATGCCTTTTGCCCAGGCTTTCCCTATCCTGTTTCATGTGACTGAGTCCCTTGGATTTTGTTGTTGTTTGGTGTTAGTTTTCTTTGCATTGGCATGGTTTTTATGCTGCTATGCTGTTGGTTTTAGCTTGCATTTTTGTTTTAATGGCATAATGGTTTGTTTTTTACATGCATACTGCTGAGAAATTTCAAAAAATATTAAGTGGTTTATAAATGCTTTAAAAGAACATAGAGCAACACAATCCTGTCTGCTCAGAAGTTAAGAATACTGTTGAATTGTTTGTGGCTGCACGAAAGGCTTTCACTAGCCAAGGTTCAGATGTCGCTTCAGAGGTGAAGCTAGTTTGTGACATCCATTGATCATTAGATTAGCGTGGATGTTACTGCTTCAGCACACAGTCCTGAAGGATGATGCTCAAGCACGAGGGCTGAATGCCACCCTCCAGGTCTCTCTATCGTGCCCTTGGGAATCTGGACCGCCCTTCTGAGCCATACCCCTCAACAACCTTGCTTTGCGTCCTCCTTGAGTGTTTCTGTCTTTTTAGAAGATGCCCTCAGAATCTGATTCTTCTTGCTTAAAGGTAAAGGTACCCCTGACCGTTAGGTCCAGTCGCGGATGACTATATAGGCTGAGGGAGCCGGCGTTTGTCCGCAGACAGCTTCTGGGTCATGTGGCCAGCATGACTAAGCTGCTTCTGGCAAACCAGAGCAGCGCACGGAAACGCCATATACCTTCCCATCAGAGCGGTACCTATTTATCTACTTGCACTTTGATGTGCTTTCGAACTGCTAGGTCGGCAGGAGCAGGGACCGAGCAACGGGAGCTCACCCCGTCGCAGGGATTCGAACCGCCGACCTTCTGATCAGAAACCCCTAGGCTCTGTTTAACCCACAGCGCCACCCGCGTCCCTCAAACATCTGGGTAGGCTTGTCTAAATAAGATGTTCAGCAGGCACCACAAAAAATACATCTTATATTTGTGCAGCTGTATTTGTAATACTGTAGAGCTGTATTTATCTCTGTTGTAAGGATAATAGAGATAAAGCACCTGAAGCATATTGAACATGCTAAGTGGGAGAATTAAGCACTTACTAAACTTTTGGCTGGATTATGCCCCATATAAATGGAAAGCCATTTTAATGATAAACTGGTGCACTGTTTTGCCTGGATGCAGTTGCTGAAGAAATCTGTTTAAAGCACCCTCTGCACGGCAGCCGTTTTAAGCAACTCTTTTACTTTTAAAAGACAACTGTTCAGGGAAGTTTTTAATGTTTGATGCTGTATTGTTTTTAATATTCGGTTGGAAGCCTCCCAAAGTGGCTGGGGTATAAATAAATAAATAATAATTATTATTATTAGGGGACTCAGTCTCTTGGGGAGTTGGGCAGCAAAATCCAACCACCCCTATTTTTTCTATATCAAAGGGGGTCCCGAATTTTGGGATGGGTCATTAATGAAGCTGTTTATTGCAGCCTGGTGGCGTTGGATTCACTTGATTCGCCTTTCACTTTGTGTGTGTGTGAGCGCGCGCGTGTATTTGCGTGTCCGTCTGAATGCTTCCCAGGGCTGGAACAGCCACCCCCTTTCCGAGCTGGCCCTTCCCTCCCCTCTCAGCCCAAACCCTGGCCCTGCGCTCCCTTCCTCCCATGGCGTGGCCGATTCTGGCACAGCGTGTCCATAGCATTTGGTTCCCTGGCAACAGCTTCCAGGGGCTCATTCAGGGCCTTTTCTCCTCTTCACAAGGCCCCCGCGGCGACACCCCACCGCCGCCCCTAATCGCCATCTTTACGGCGTGTTTGAGATGCAGCTGGCAGGGAAAATAAACGCTCGTGAGCTGAGAGGCCGGGGAAGAAAGCACATACCGTACTCCCTTCCTCAGCAGCACCTGGTATTTTGTATTTATTTACTTGATTTAGCTGGGGAAGCTGCTCCCCCCCCGCTTCCCCCCTGGCTACGCCCATGGGGAGGGAGACGACCCCGTTTGCAGGTCTAGGAACAGCCCCCTCCCCCATTGTGTTCAGCAGAGCAACCCCCATCCCTCGCCATTCATAAATATGGTAACTTAATTCTCCCTTTGCTCAGCTTTCACACACACACACACACACACACCACAGGCTGGGAGCTGAAGAAGGAGAGATTGGCCATATACTACGTGACACTGAAAAGCATGTGCATTCCAGAAGTGTGAGGCAAGGGGCTAGCAGCCTGTGGGGTGGAGAAACTTCACTGCCCAGAGCTTGCACCATCTCCCATCGCATTTAGCAAAGAGGCACCCACGTCATGGTCTTTCACAGCGAGCCTGTTGGGGGAGGGGATGAGAAACCCAAAACTTTCCGCTAAAGCTGTGAAAAGTATGATTTGCCTTTCAGCGCTTAGTGGGTCGGTGGGTGATGTTTGCAGGGGATAGATCCGTTATTAATCCCATAGAAAGCGCATGCACCGTTCTCTGGCTGCTTGTCATCGTTCTAGCTGTCAGCTGATAAAATAACTTTCACCTGACATTTGACCAGTTAAGCCTTAAGGGCTGCAGTTCTGCTGTGCACGCTTATAATTTATTTCATTTATTTCATTTCTATGCCGCTTTATATTTTTAAGAAAAATTTCAAAGCGGTTTACAGAATATTAAACATCAATAAAACAATCTGAAGAAAGTCAGAGTATACAGTCAAAGCAACATACCGGTAATAGAAAGTGAAAACTAAAACATCATCTTAAAGATTTCAAAATAAAACAATAAAGGAGGTCAACTACAGAATCTACAGTATCTGAAGATACTGGGGCAGAGCTGGGACAGAGCATCTACCTCCCGTTGCTCTGTCCCAGCTCCTGCCCACCTAGCAGTCTGAAAGCACGTCAAAGTGCAAGTAGATAAATAGGTACCACTGTGGCGGGAAGGTAAACGGTGTTTCCATGTGCTCTGGCACTCGTCATGGTCCTCCATGCACCAGTAGCCATTTAGTCATGCTGGCCACATGACTCTGGAAGCTGTCTGCAGACAAACGTCCGCTCCCTCGGCCTGAAAGCAAGATGAACGCCACAACCCCATAGTCACTTTTGACTGGATTTAACTGTCCAGGGGTCCTTTACCTTTATTTTTACCTTAATGGACCAATGCTGTTCATGTGTTCCAGTGGATTGAAGGGAACAAAAGATGGCAAACCCTTAAGGTGAAGGCCTTGAAGAGAACAAGGAGGAGATCGTGGCAAGACATCCTTTGAGCTTGCCATGCTCCCTTTCATTTTCAAAAGGCACCTTTACACCAACTGCCTCTAGGGAAAATAAAAAAAAAATTCTTTCAGTAGCACCTTAAAGACCAACTAAGTTTTTATTTTGGTATGAGCTTTCGTGTGCATGCACACCATCACCACCGCTGGACTGAGAGCTATGCATCAGCTTTTTGGATTTTTTAAAATATTTTTTTGTTTTTTCAGATAAAATTTTTACAATCACATATCCAACATACAACATAAAAAACAAGATTCCAAAGAATCTCCCGTCCTCCCCTTTGTGGGTCCTATTGTTAATCATTTCCTCCTGCATCTTTTATGACAATCCAAAACTTTTACATCTCCATTGTGTCCAAAATTCACCATTAAACTGCAGGTGTTATTCCAATCCTACTAACGATTTCAGCTGTTTACAATGGTTTTTTTAAGATAAATTATAAATTTCCCCCATTCCTTATTAAAATTTTGGTCGTCCTGAGGTCTGATTCTTCTGGTCATTTTAGCCATTTTGGCATAATCCATCAACTTGATCTGCTATTCTTCTGTGGTAGGGACTTATCTTCTTTCCATCTCTGGGCCAATAACATCCGTGCTTTTTGGATTTTGAGTGCAACATCTAAAGTGAGGTATGTGAGCTTCCTCCACACCTGGAACCTCCCTTCTTTGGATATTCCACAAGTGATGCACAAGTCACATCTCTGCCTCCTGGCGCCAGCCCACCCATGAGACAAGTTGAGGCAACCTTCATCTTGATACGTGGACACGCGTGGCGCTGTGGTCTAAACCACTGAGCCTTAGGCTTGCCGATCAGAAGGTTGGCAATTCAAATCCCCGCGATGGGGTGAGCTCCTGTTGTTCGGTCCCAGCTCCTGCCCACCTAGCAGTTCGAAAACACGCCAAAAAGTGCAAGTAGATAAATACAGTAGGTACCGCTCTGGTGGGGAGGTAAATGGCGTTTCCGTGCACTGCTCTGGTGTCGGTGTTCTGTTGCGCCAGAAGTGGCTTAGTCATGCTGGCCACATGACTCAGAAAAACTGTCTGCGGAGCAGACAAATGCCAGCTCTCTCGGCCTGTAAAGCGAGATGAGCACCACAACCCCAGAGTCATTCGCGACTGGACTTAACTTTTAGGGGTCCCTTTACCTTTACCTTTGCCTTGATGCAGCTGGGCCATTATTAGGTTCTTAAATCTGTTGGAATACAGTCAGTGGTACCTTGGGTTACAGACGCTTCAGGTTACAGACTCCGCTAACCCAGAAACAGTACCTCAGGTTAAGAGCTTTACTTCAGGATGAGAACAGAAATGGCGGCGTGGCGGCAGCGGGTGACCCCATTAACTAAAGTGGTACCTCAGGTTAAGAACAGTTTCAGGTTAAGAATGGACCTCCAGAACTAATTAAGTTATTAACCAGAGGTACCACTGTATAAGAGTACGGTCTTGGCGAGAAGCAGGCAGAGGGCCTTCTCGGTGGTGGCGCCTGCCCTGTGGAACGCCCTCCCATCAGATGTCAAAGTCAAAGAAAAAAACAGCTACCAGATTTTTAGAAGACACCTGAAGGCAGCCCTGTTTAGGGAGGCTTTTAATGTTTAATATATTATTTTATTTCATTTTTCTGTTGTAAGCCGCCCAGAGTGGCTGGGGAAACCCAGCCAGATGGGCGGGGTATAAATAATAAATTATTATTATATATTATTCTAATATGATACACAAACTACACACATGCTGCCTGCTACCTGCCCAGGAATATATTAAGCCAGACCGCCTAGCTTTACTGTTTCAGAAAGAAGAAAACCAATTTTTGATTCTGAGATGGTTCTAATTTTGATGACGGTGGTCGATCTGCTTATACTTCCCCATACGTGGCCGTTTGACCTCCATGCTGCAGGGACTCTGGTGATACTCTTATTTGAGCAAATATTAACATCTTGCTTCCTGGAGAGACGACATTCTGAAATAAGATTCCCTGGTTTCTTTCTCATTAACTTCCACTTTCTGGAAACTGTTTCATGGTTTTGCTGAATCAGTCCAGTAGGGCTTCAAGTATTGCACCAATTAGCAATCAGTAGGAGTGCAAGCTATCCGTCTCTCAGCTTTTGCCTGGTCCTCCTGGAGAAAGAAATTTAATTTTCATGCCTCTCCCTGGGCAAAAGAAGAAGAAAAATGGAGAAGTAATCTCTGATATGTTAAAAAAAAACATGCCCCCCCCCCACCAATATTCTGAGTGCTGTAGTGCTTCCGTCTCTGGAGATCATTCAATCGTCTCTATTTTTCTTGTTTTAAAAACACCTCCAGTCCCAGGGTCCAATTTAATCAGTCTCCCTGTGCTGTAGAATAACATATATATCTTTCAAAACCCAGCCTGCATAACTTATGAGAATACCATCAATTCTGCACTGAAATATTTTATAAACCCTCTAGGATTAGGAAACCACTGAGCCCTTGTGCAGCCCTGGTTCAAATGCACATACTTGTGCACATAAACACCCATGCACATAGACCTTGAGAATTGCCACAGACCTGAAATCAACTTTGCACCAGAAAGCAAAGGCAGGCTGTAGAAGGAGCTGGACTGGTCTTGTTTTCTGAGTTGTTGCTGTAAATTTTCCATCCTGCTTTTTTAAGAAAACGGCAGGAATCATTTCTCTCTCCCTCTCCCTAGGAGTCAATTAAAGAAACCCAAATTATTACCATTTGAATAAACAATAATTCCTTTGCCTCCCTGCACAGAAGCTCATTACTAGTAACCAAAAGCCAGAACTAATTAAGTGATCTGATAGCGTAAATCCTATTAAGAATGTTTTTTATCATAATTAATTAATTCTCTCCTGAAATCATAGCTACTTTTAGAAAATGCCAAGTGATTTTATTTATTTATTTTAAAAAATACCCTTCAGTATATATCTCTCTCCTCCTTCCACCCCAGGCTCTGCTAAGGCTTTCATTCTCTCAAGAGATGTGTGAGAGTCTTGTAAGAAATGCTCATATCAAGGAAGGGCTTTGCTGGAAAAAGAAAGTGAATCAGATTCTCACACGATCCAAAACAGATGCATGTGCTGATTTAAATATTTTTTTTAAAAAAAAAAAATGCAGGAAGGGGCCACCTCTGGCTAAGGCATGTGATGATCGCTTCTTTGCTAGTCAAGAGAAGTACCCTTATGAAATTGCAAGGCTTGCTGCCATCCAGAGACAGACCCAGAGGCAATATCTTTGCTACCGCTTCCATTTCGGATTGAATTTAAAACTGGAGATTGAAAAATTATTAACATTTCAGGTGACCTGTGGAGAGTTTCAGGCTCAACAACTTCCATAAAGACAATGATGTAAACCAGGGACATCCAACAGGTAGATCGAGATCTACCGGTAGATCACTGGATGTCTGTGGTAGATCACTGGTATACCACTGGCTCCCCCCAAAGAAGCTCAACAACTTTGACTCCCCTAAAAAAGGCTAAACATTTTTGTCCTGCACCCCCCAAAACAGGGCTTTCCTTCCCCCTAAAAAAAGCCCTACAACTTTGATCTGAACCCCTAAAAAATGGGCCTTCCTCCTTCCTAAAAAAAAGCTCAACAATATTTTTGACCTGAACCTCCAAAGGGGGGTAGATCACCGCCAGTTTTTTAAACTCTGTGAGTAGATCACAGACTCTTGGGAGTTGGCCACCCCTGATGTAAACTAAATCAATTTGTTACAGGATGTCCTGATAAGCAGCGAACCTGACATTTGTATACGTATACACACACACACACACACACACACACACACACACACACATGTCAGGTTTGCTGCTCATCAGGACATCCCTGATTTTATTATTATTATTATATATATATATATATATATATATATATATATATATATATATATATATATAATTTTATATATATCTATATATTTTTTATTTATTTTCCATTTAATAATATAGATTCACATCATTATTATCCACTTTACCTCCCTGGCTCTTTAGAGCCTCTCGACTTTCTTCCCTCCCGCCTCATGGCTTTCAAAATTAACCTTTAAATCACTGCATTTTATACATTTTCCAATACTAATAAGACTCATTACGAAATAGCTCGAAATTTAAACAAATATAGAAAGGTAGAAAACCTCTCGTTACAAGTCTTCAGATAACCCTGCTAGTGATGTTAATTGCTTACAAGAATCTTTCAGCTATCGTATAAATTAACTCCAGTCCTTTTGGAATACTTGATCATGCTGGTTTCGGGTTTTTGCTGTCCGCTTCGCTAGTTCTGCAAAGTCCATCATCTTCGTCTGCTACTCTTCTTTCGTTGGTACTTCTTGTTTCCATTCCGGGGCTAAAAGAATTCTTGCTGCAGTTGTTGCATACACAAACAGTCTTTTATCTTCACCCACTATACCCAATGAAAAGGCTTCTGGTTTTTTAACAAAAGTATTTTGAAATATTTTCTTTAACTCATTATATACTATTTCCCAGAAAGCGCCAACCTGACTTTTGGTTTGGGCATAGTTCGGGGGCATCCTGCCTTTACCAGAGAGTGCCAACCTATGCCCATTTTGTCCCCTCACTATCATTTTGGGTCAAAAATCTCCATTTTAGACTAGAGCAGGCATCCCCAAACTTCGGCCCTCCAGATGTTTTGGACTACAATTCCCATCTTCCCCAACCACTGGTCCTGTTAGCTAGGGATCATGGGAATTGTAGGCCAAAACATCTGGAGGGCCGCAGTTTGGGGATGCCTGGACTAGACACTTAACGGCCTTACACCACCCACCCAACGTTTAGGTGATAATGTGTATTGCTTCGTTTACTTTAAAATGTAGTAAACCGGCCCATCACCTTTTGGGGACCCAGCTGCTCATTCTGCTGTCAGAGACCAGATTGAGGATGACAGCTCTGAAGAGGAATGGTGGGGACCCCCCCCTTCCTGCTCCTGACCAAGATCCTGAAGCTGCTCAGGAACAGTGGAGCAGTATAGATTTAGAGAATTGGTTTGCAGATGGACATAGTTTGGAAAACAACAGCTGGGCAGAGCTGAGTAAGGAACAGCTGGAAGAAGCAGAACAGGGAGAGAGAGAGAGATAACTGGCTCCCCTTCGCTAGAGAGTGTCCAGCCTATCTCTCCAAGGGCAAGGAGAACTGATTAGGTTGCTACGCAGAGGGCTCAATGGTTGCGAGATCAGGTGGCAAGAAGGGGAAGTGAACGGCAGGGGTGGAGGAAGGGGGATGCGGTAGGGGCAGTTCGCCCCGGGTGTCACCACTGAGGGGGTGACAAAATGCTGGGCGGCACTGGGAGCCAGCGTGGTGTAGTGGTTAAGAGTGGTGGACTCGTAATCTGGGGAACCGGGTTCGCTTCCCCACTCCTCCACATGCAGCTGCTGGGTGACCTTGGGCTAGTCACACTTCTCTGAAGTCTCTCAACCTCACTCACCTCACAGAGTGTTTGTTGTGGGGGAGGAAGGGAAAGGAGATTGTTAGCCACTTGGAGACTCCTTCGGGTAGTGATAAAGCGGGACATCAAATCCAAACTACTACTCTTCTTCTTCTTCTTCTTCTTCTTCTTCTTCTTCTTCTTCTTCTTCTTCTTCTTCTTCTTCTTCTTCTTCTTCTTCTTCTTCTTCTTCTTCTTCACCATGGGGCCTGGGAGTGATGTGGTGGCTCGGGTGCCCGCAGGCTTCGCTTTGCCCCAAATGCTCTGCCCGCTGTAGGGCAGCTGAGTGGGAGGAGGCAGGCAGACTCCTCGGAGACCCCGGGGAGCGTCCTGCCCTGGCTGGCCCCGCCCCTGGGCTCAGGGCACGCACGCCGCCCCAGGCGCCCAATTGGCTTGCTCCACCACTGGACTGGTTACGGGAAGGACTCGGGGAGAGGGAGGAGGAAAACTTAATTGGGAGCACCTTCGCTGCTATGTTCTTTTGCTGTGATCATTAAACACTCTTAAACTGGTAAGGGACTCTACTTGCTTTGTTCTGCTGATGCACGGCCAAAGGGGAGGGAGGAAGCCGTTTTTCCAAAGCCTGACATCTGCTGAGTGGGTCCCTGGAAAATCCTGCCCTGCTACCAGATCTCTATCTTGTCTTCGGCAGTTAGCTGGCATGAGTTGGTGAGCCAGGACAGGTGTGATTGCAGGACTAGTCACCAACCTCTATTGACCTGGATAAGAGATCATCCATTCTGTATTGGTGTTTCCATTCCACCAACACGGAATGCAAGCTTCATTTAACTGTGCCTGTGTGTTTTACAGTTAATAAAGGCATATCGAATGACAAAGATCCTCCTAAGGGAAATGTTGGGAAAGTCTGAAACCTCAGAGGCACCATTGAGAGCTGACACTCAGCAAAATATGATTGCCAGCATTCTCTGGCCTTTGTCCAAAAAGTTGAGAAATACACATTTATTTTTGGACATGCATGTTGCAAAATTGATGTGGGATTGTTGACGCCTCCTTGTGTCACACCTCCCTTACACCTGGGGGGGGGGGTCCCATTGTTTAAGAACATAAAACAAGCATTGTTCCCAAAGTCTCAGCAATTACACATTCCCGTCACAGGCACAGTGGTTTTGATGTTATTTTTTTTAAAAAAACCTTTTCACATTGGTCCAAGAGGAAAGTGTATTTAGGGTCTGGGTTTACACAGAAAGATGGTTAGTTGAGCTGCAACTAGGTACCTAGCAACACTGGAATTGGACCCCAGGCATTAAGGAGACTTCTGTTGCCAGGCTCAACAGCCTGGAGAAATTCCACTCTGCCTTTTGGGTCAGAGTTCTTTCACAGATACACCTGTATTATTATTATTATTATTATTATTATTATTATTATTATTATTAACCACCTTTCCTCTGAAGATCACAGGGTGGTTCACAACATAAACATACAAAATGAGAACACAAAACACATAATAAAACAAAAACGAAGACAAACTAATAACTCTCCTCCCACAAACACATTTTGAAGGCCATAAAGTGTTGATCAGTAAAGGGCTGGTTACAGAGAAATGTTTTCACCTGGTGCCCTAAAGAAATGCAATGAAGGCGCCAGGCCAGCCTCCCTGGGGAGAATATTCTTCCACAAATGGGGAGCCAACACAGAAAAAGGCCTGTTTTCATGTTGCTGCTCTGTAGACCTCTCGTGGAAGAGGCACACAAAGAAGGGCTTCAGATTACGATCGCAGGGTCCAATTGGTTCAAATGGTCACCCACACATGGGAAGACTTGCTCTTTTGAGCAGCCAATGCTAGGATGAGGATTGGAATGTTTTTTTTTCAGCCTCACTATCATCTTGCTGCTAGGAGAGGTGATTTCTGCCATCCGTTGCAGCACCAAAGCACTAAGGACCTTTCATCTCTTCAGTTTTGAGTTATGAATGGGTTACTGTACAGCAGGGGTTCCCAACAAAATTTTCTCGAGGACCCCTCATCGAGCCGCTATTGTGACAAGGACCCCCATTAATTCCTAATCCTAAAATTGAAAAGTGAGAGCCAAATTAAGAGTCTTTTTATATTTTATATTTATACGTTTTTTACAGTTACAACAGAGTACTCCATCAGTATACAGTTAGTTTTAATTTTCAGTTCTTAATGAGATGAGTTAAATCTGTCCTTTGAGTCCATTATTTCTGAAATATTAGGTTCCAAACTTGAAACTTTCACTCTGAAATCCGACCGCATGTTGAGCCGATTCCTATATTTGTTTTTCATGAAACACATGGAAGAAAATGCTTGCTTTGTTTACAAACACTACTGTTTTGCAAAGAGGCAGTGCGCGCCAGGGAGGAGGGAGGGGAATGGAGAAGACAGGGTACCTGCGCAGTAGCGCACAAATGAAGCCGACGCGCGCAAAGCATCTTGGGGAGGTGAGCGTTAGTAGAATGTGTGCGCTGCCTCTTTGCAAAACAGACTCTGCGCTAGACTCTGCTCATGCAGGAAGCAGCCAAAACAAAAAATATGTTATCATACGAAATATATTTAATATATTTTTTATTCTAATAGCATCTTGCGGACCCCTCTGGCATAGCTTGCGGACCCCTGGGGGTCCCCGGACCACCTGTTGGGAACCACTGCTGTACAGTATTAATAATAATGAATGCTTCCGTGCACCTCTGTTTTTTCCCTCTTTTCTTGCAAGGAAAGAAAATATTTCTTTAGCCTGGTTTGGATCTACATTTTTTGAGTTATGTACTGATCAGGCCCATTCAGGGATAACACCCCACCCCCACCCCCACCCCGTTTATCTGTATTCCCGCTCCGCTCTAGGAGGCATGTTTAAAGGGCTACCCGCACACACGAGATTCAAACATGAGAGCTCCCGGGGAAACATTACTATAGCTTTCGGTGGATATTCAATTGTTTTGTTGTTGTTTAGTCATTTAGTCGTGTCCGACTCTTTGTGACCCCATGGACCATAGCACGCCAGGCACTCCTGTCTTGCACTGCCTCCCGCAGTTTAGTCAAACTCATGTTAGTAGCTTCGAGAACACTGTCCAACCATCTCGTCCTCTGTCGTCCCCTTCTCCTAGTGCCCTCAATCTTTCCCAACATCAGGGTCTTTTCCAAGGATTCTTCTCTTCTCATGAGGTGGCCAAACTATTGGAGCCTCAGCTTCAGGATCCGTCCTTCCAGTGAGCACTCAGGGCTGATTTCCTTCAGAATGGATAGGTTTGATCTTCTTGCAGTCCATGGGACTCTCAAGAGTCTCCTCCAGCACCATAATTCAAAAGCATCATTTCTTCGGCGATCAGCCTTCTTTATGGTCCAGCTCTCACTTCCATACATCACTACTGGGAAAACCATAGCTTTAACTATACGGACCTTTGTCGGCAAGGTGATGTCTCTGCTTTTTAAGATGCTGCCTAGGTTTGTCATTGCTTTTCTCCCAAGAAGCAGGCGTCTTTTAATTTCGTGACTGCTGTCACCATCTGCAGTGATCAAGGAGCCCAAGAAAGTAAAATCTCTCACTGCCTCCATTGGAGGCAATGGAGGATATTCAATGCATCCATTCAAAGGACTTGCGGGGCAAATGGTCCCCGCCTTCACCTGGACTTTGGTCCTACCGAAATGAATTCAGGTCCAGGAATTATCCTCGCAGAGATGGGAAAGTAATTGTGGGGTCCAAAACTGTCTCGCCCCCTTCAGAGTCCTGATTATGTTTGCATTTCTGCCCTCTGTGTCTGAATATATTCGCTTTATGAGAATGGAGGGATACATTTCTTTTTACTACAGTAACCTTAGGGGGGAAATTCTGGGTGGATGTTAAAATGAGAAGGAACATGAACAAAAAACAAGCTCTAAATTGGGTCCCCCCACCCCCACCCCCACCCCACCCACCCACCCACCCACATAAATGCCTCTCAGTTCCAGACTGCTATGTGTACATGTCGAAGGGTGTCAAATGACGTCCCTTTTACTGGCTGCCAGTTTCTGCTGGAACGCTGCTATGCACAGCTCATAAAACAAGGACAGGAAATGCTGCTTGAAACTTCTACATTTACAAAGAAAGAAGGATAGCATTACCAGGCCTTTTTTTAAAAAAAAGAATTTTGAAAAATCACTTTTCATCACGGATTATGTTAAAAAAACAACAACCTATCTTTTCATTTAGGAGGGCTTGCCTTTCTGAAACCTGACTTTTGCTTCTGGCTTTGAACTTTTTCGAGAATATGAAAAATTCCAAGGAAAATAGCGTGCTCATAAAGATCTCAGAAGCAGAGCAAGATGCAGGCAAACCATGGCAATGAGCACCCATGTTTAATTAGTAGCAAGCTGCATTTTAAGTAAGCGTTTCTGGTTATGATATTGATTTTCCCACCTACCCACCCCTTTTCTCTTTTTTACGAATGCTGGAATTCTGGCTACTGCTCTCCTTGTACGGCTGTGGGTTAGGGAGGGTGTGTGCAAGGAATTCTTGGAAAGGGTCCACAGAAAGACACTTGATCTGGTTCAGAGTTTAGACAAACATTTGGGAAGCAGTTCAATTTTACTGTCTCCAGTTCAGACTCTCTGAAAAACAAGAAGATGATTTTGGGCCAGGAGCACGCTTTGATGTGTATGGGGGGGGGGGAAGGAAAGGAAAGGAGGGGGGAAGGAACTATTGACAATTAGAAGTCTAGAGAAGTGTGGGTGGCGTAAACTTCAAACGAGAATGTGCACATTTTTACCGCGGACAACGCAGTCATATTTGTTTTATTATGAAGATAGGTCACCAGCTTCAAGTTTCTTGGCCTCATCCTCGCAGATTTGAATATACGCAGAGGATAACCTCAGAGCAAAAAAATGTGTTAAGTAGATGCTTTCATGGTAAGCTTCCCTAAGTGGAAAAAGAAAGAAAAGAAAAAAAAAGCCTTTGAACTTCCACAGAGACAATCTGGAGACTGGCAGCTAGGCTCATCACAGGAACGTTTGCCCACTGCCAGGTAGATATAAAAACAGAAAAACAAATGAGGAAAGAATTGGAACCAGAACCGTTGTGAAATTGTGGAACACTTTAAAGCTGGGCTATACAACCACATACCCTCCAAAATATATCTGATGAAAATTGGGACATATTTTCCATAATGATAAAAATTTTACTGGCTTCCAAGATATATAAAAACATTTTTTAAAAACCTTCCCTATATAGAGCCGTCTTCAGATGGCTTTGGGGGGGGGGGTGTCGGTCCATGGCATCCAACATTTCTCCAATGAAAATAGGGACAGCCTTCCATACCCTCCAGCATCTCTCTGATGAAAACAGGGGTGTCCTAAGGAAAAGTGGGGCATTCCTTGATCAAATCAGAATCTGGGACGGCCTCTGGAAATCCAGGACTGTTCCTGGAAAATATAGAGAGTCTGCAATCTATAGGATCTATATATGCAGTGCTTTTTATTCTAAAAAAAGAAAATTGTTTAGGGGTACTCTCATTTTCCTACTCATATTGAAATATTGTGAGGCCAAACTTAGATTCACAAAATGTTTAGGGGTATGCGTACCCCTGCATTCTCCCCCCAAAAAGCACTGTGTATATGTACAGTGGTACCTTGGTTCTCAAACTTAATCCGTTCCGGAAGTCCGTTCCAAAACCAAAGCGTTCTAAAACCAAGGCGTGCTTTCCCATAGAAAGTAATGCAAAATGGATCCATCCATTCCAGACTTTTAAAAACAACCCCGAAATCAGCAATTTAACATGAATTTTACTATCCAACAAGACCACTGATCCATAAAATGAAAGCAATAAACAATGTACTGCAGTCACACAATCAATCAGTAGCTGGACTGGGTTCCACACAGTCACAAAAAAAGAGCCACAAAAACGCAAAATAAATACTGTAGCAAAAACAGACAGACCTCAGCGTAACACTCCAAGCGGAAGTGTGGCGCTCAAAATGGAAGCATAATACTCAAAACGGAGCATGTTCAGCTTCTGAAAAAAGTTCACAAACGGGAACACTTACTTCCAGGTTTGCAGTGTTTGGGTTCCAAGTTGTTTGAGTCCCAAGGCATTTGAGAACCAAGGTAGCACAGTATAGTATTCAATTGATCACCACTGGGAGGCAAGAGAGTTCGTTTTATGCTGTCTGGTGTAGTTGATTTGTGTGTTTCCTTATGCCAACCTGTCTGCAAAAAAAAGAGAGGAAAGGCAGGCTCAGTGGTAGTGGCCCAAAAGGCCATAATGAATGTGATAATGTGAACCCCTATAAATCCTAGAATATGCTTCTAATAGAGAAGTTATGGTAACCTGTTGCTTTATGAAACTGATGATTTGGCAAGTGCCGCCCCCCACTGGGACAGAAGGACAGCTAATACCTACGTAAATCAGGAAAGATACAGCTCATAAGCTAGAACATAAGTTGATACATGGTACAAATGGCTACACGTAACACAAGTTCCCAACATGCATACTAACACAATGTAACAGACCGCGGTGAGAATCAAAGTTTAGTTAGCAATGCTTATTGCGCATGCGTATTAAACATGAAATGAGGTAATGATGGACATTTATTGGTTAAAATTGAAGTCCTTTGTTTGAAATGTTATAAATACCCCTGCCCGGACCTTTGGGCAGTTTTGCGAAAAGATTCGACTGTAACCTATCGCTTTGCAATAAACAACAATGGATTCCTAACTCCTCTTGTCTCTTGAGTTTTATTGGCGTAACTCAGAAGACCAGCCGTTTTTTGGCTTACGACAGTAGAGTGCCATCTTTGCCTGCAAAAGGTCCCAGGTTTCAGTCCCCGGCATCTCCCAGTAGGAAGAGGTTCCTCGCCTGAAGATGTTGCTTTGTCAGTACTGACAATACTGAGCTAGATGAATCCCGTGGTCTGTCTTGGGATATGGCCGTTTCCTGTTCTCCCATGAGAGGGGATTAAAGTGATGATGGCATTCCACTGCTGGCTGCCAGATTGTTCCCAGCACCATGGCCCAGCGGGCATGAACTTTTCTGACCTTCCTACGAGTGACATGCTTGGCTGCTGGCAAGACGCTGCTTTCAATTCCTTGAAGGATGACTAGAAGTTAATTGTCCCTTGTTTGGGCTCAATGACGTTTGGATAGCACAGCAATGAGAGAACCGTCCTTCGGTGAGTGTGCCCCAGTCTTGCATCTTCTCCTAAGAATTTCTGTGTACCCTTTACGAAAATGAAGAGAGCTTCCAAAATACCCTGGGGTGTCTCCAAGTCCAGCTCCTTTTCAACTTAATTACAGTACTGGCAATCCTGAGTCAGTACTAAAGCTTGAAAGCCCAAGTGGTTCGAGTAATATAGCATAGATTTAAAAATCAAAATGTTTTTTTTAAATTGTATGTTTAATATATGCTATATGGTAGTTTATGCACCTAATAAGTATCTCAAGCCATGTTTCCTTTAAATTTTTTTGGGGCCCCCCAAGAGAGTGGGGCCCTAAGCTATAGCTTGCTTAGCTTATACGTAAATCCAGCACCACTCAACCCTATTGTCTATATGTAAAACACACACTAAAACAAGATTGATCTCGGCAAGCCATAGTGTGACACGTTAGCGTACATTTGTTTAGTGATGTTAAAGCCTAGAAAACTCCCAGAAAAACGGAGAGGGGAGACATGTAATTCTCTCCAACCTAATTTTTCTGTTCCCCCCACCCCACCCCGAGATTTCACATCTGTTTGTTTGCTACGATCCCAGTTTTTGTTTTCATGCAACACTTAACAGCAAATAAAAACCTACCTATAATCAAACCTAGTTGTGACATGGGCTTGGCACCCAGGCTGAACAAGCCGTTGCAAGTCAGAATTTCCCAACACCAAGATGAGTCGGTTCACACTTGTCAGAAGTCAGCCTTGTAAGCCCTAACTACTTCATCTGCGTTTCTGTATTCAAATATATAAAAATCAGCTTTCTGGTACGGTTTCAACTGGGGGTGGGGTGAGAGTTGAATTTTTGCCCTACATTTGTGCTTTGAGAGACAATGTCAGAATTATTGTGGGGAAAGTGGATTTCAGAGTTGAAAAACGCCATTTCTCAGTGCTTATTGAAATTGGCAACATTTTCTGGTTGTTTGGGGAAGCCTGTTAACAGCATCAAAGTCACGGTGTGGAGCCGTGGGGGACAGATTTCTGTGCAACGGAATCCATAATCCGTGCTACATTTCGCCCTCACACAGAAGCAGTGTGCTTAATAAAAAAAAGTGCCACCAAATCTTACATATGGACATAGGAGTCCCAACGAGTTCAACAGGGCATTGGTTTGAGCATGGTGCTGACAACGCCAAGGTTGCAGGTTCGATCCCCATATGGGACAGCGACATACTCCTGCGTTGCAAGGCGTTGGACTAGATGATGCTTGGGATTCCCCTCCAACTCTACAATTCTATTATTATTCCGTACAATTGCTCCTAGTCATTGCAGCAGCACAGCCCATTCCTGTACGCTTACGCTGAACTTCTTGAAATCAGAATTTAAGCGCATACGGTTGCGTAGGTCTCAAGCCATACTATTTCCACACAGTTTCCCACCCCCAATTTTCTCTACGCATGGCAAAGCTGCTTGTCCACAGAGCAGGAGTTTCCTTTAAAAGCCACACACACACGTATACCCAACGTGACTTACACAGATGGAAGAGACATGAGCTCAGTGGATTTTAAACAAAACAAAAAAAGCTCATGGCATTACCCTCCTACCAGTTTCCCTGCCACAAATGTGCTGTGGTTGGTTACTGGTGATAAGGGCTGTCCGAGTAGAGATGTAATAATAATAAACAACAATAATAATAACAATAACAACAACAATAATAACAATACCCCGCCCATCCGCTCTGGGCAGCTTATAGCAGAACATAAAAAATAATAAAATGTCAAACATTAAAACTTCCTGAAACAGGGCTGCCCTCAGATGTCTTCTAAAAGTTATGTAGTTCTTTATCTCCTTGACATCTGATGGGAGGACGTTCCAAGGGGAGGGTGCCAATGCCAAGAAGGCCCTCCACTGCTTGTGTGGCACCAGCAAAGACCTTTTTATTTGTGCAGACTTTTGAACATCTGCTTTATTTGGATGCTGCTTTCATGGAGTTCCTGATCGTAGCTCAACGTATTAGGGATACTGAAGTGTTTTTAAAATTTTCATTGCAAGCTGTCCTGATACAGTGGTACCTCTGGTTGCGAACGGGATCCGTTCCAGAGGCCCATTCGCAACATGAAAAGGCCGCATCCTGAAGCGCCGCGTCTGTGCACACGCGTGACGCAATTCTGCGCATGCACAAAGCGCGATTTAGCACTTTTTTGCGCATGCGCGTGCACCGAACCCAGAAGTAACCCGTTTCGGGACTTCCAGGTTCAGCGCGTCCTTAACCTGAAAAGACGTAACCCGCAGCGAATGCAACATGAGATATGACTGTAATGCAGTTAGAAGGTGAGGTGCAGATCTAAATAAATGCACAAATATTCCCACCTTTAAAACCCCCCAAAAAACACAACCCAACACACTCTACACTAGGGGTAACCAGTGTGGTGCCTGTCAGATGTGGGGGGGATGACAACTCCTCCCATCCTTGACCAGTGGCCATGCTGACTGGGAACAGTGGGAGTCCTGCAACATTCACTTTGATGAAAAGCAAAAAGGGTTGATTCCCCATTATAGTGAATGGGGTGCTGGTGGTGAAACAGAGCGTTGTCTTTAACAGAGATAATTCCGTCTTGAACATGGAGTCGAGTTGGAAAGACACAAAGCAGCTCTGAAACAGATCGGGCTGCTTCCCAAAGTTACAGATACAAGTCGAATCTTGCGGCTGGTACACACACCCCTAATATGAATGTGAGATAGCAAGACAGATACCTTAGGGAAGGTGAAGGCTGGGAAATGTCATTTATCTAGTTGGATCCACTGCCAGTATTTAATATTACTGTTCCCCTGCTTATAAAGATATGCACTGGAATGACCAAGCGGCCACAGCAGCTGAACATCAAGTTTCTAATATAAATTCTGGAGCTGAGCTGAAACATACATTTTTGAAATATACTGAGCAAGAATAAAACTTATCATGCCTCGTGAAAAGTGGCAGAGTGTCTAAAACGGTCTAGAGTCCCAATAAAATGTTTCATTGCACCAAAATGACATTTGATGCCAAGAATTCTGGGAGCAATGCTTTTTATAGGAAGTTAAGCGCAGGTCCTCTTCTGCCTAATAGAACTGCAGCAAACCCAGAGAAAAATAGACACAACGGCTTGGAAAAAAACCACCTTTCTGAACCAAATACTGTCAAACATGACAATTGCTTGTTCCCACCCACCCCCGTTTTCACTATTGAGAAAGATCCTCTCTCTATACGCAAACATACTTGGGACAAAATTTAGGAAGTGGTCAAGTTTTTACATCCTTTACAGGAAAAGGGAAAAATTGATCATGCATTGAGCAAAGGAGGAACAAATTTTGAGACAACAATATCCTCTTTTGTGTGTGCAGAGAATTACTTCATTTACAAGTAACTCTCCAGTGATGGGTAACTGAAAGACTTGACCACCATCTAATCTGTCGAGAAGTATTCTTTCCTTTCATGCCCCAAATTTTCTTTGGCAAGCTCAAGGCAGCATACACGGTTGTTCTCCCATCCCTTGTGTGATCCACAACAACCCTGTGAGGTAGGTTATAAGCTAAGAATGGATCAGTTCAGGCCTGAATGGGGTTTTGAGCCTAGGTCTGTGTTGGTTCCAACAGTCTTACATTATACCAATGTGCTTGATTTAGCCCTAAGTGTCAGATTGTGACAGTAATGCCCAATGGGTGAGCATGTCACAAGCAGAGAGTCCCAGAATGCTTTGCAACTTTGCAGGTTTCCAATGGCAGACAATATGGTTATAGTCTTTAAATGTGTTTTTGTTTGGGTTGTGAGAGTTCTGCTTTCGTTACAGTTGCTTTCATTTTGAATCTTATTTTGAACATAAATTGTTTTCTTACTTATCGTAAGCCACTTGGAGATCTTTATGTTACGGGAAAGCATACAAATTCTGCAAATCAATACAGAAAGGATTAACTGGAGGTATACTGTTGGGAAAACCACTGATTTTAAAAAAGGAAGTTTGTTTCTGCAAAGCATTTTGTGCCCTCAGCTGCCACGGAAAGAAGTCCCCATTCAGCCACGATGTCCTGGGCTGGTCACTCTCAACATTACCTGCTTCACGGAGTTGCTTTCATAGAATTTAGAGTTGGACAGGGCCACGAGGGTCATAGAGTCCAATCTCCTGCAATGCAGGAATCTTTTGCCCAATGTGGGGCTTGAACCCCCAGCCCCCCATGCTCTACCAACTGAGCTAAACTGCTCTCTAGAGGAAAGATGGGGTCGAAATGTGAAACTGTGGCTCTCTCAAAATGTTGCTGCACTACAACTTCCATAATTTGTGGCCACGGTTTAGGGAAGTTTTTAACGTTTGAGGTTTTATTTCTGTGTTTTTTTAATAAGTCGTACCTTGGAAGTAAAATGGAATCCGTTCCAGAAGGCTGTTCCGACTTCCAAAATGCTCGGAAACCAAGGCATGGCTTCTGATTGGCTGAAGGAAGCTCCTGCAGCCAATTGGAAGCCACGTCGGACGTTCGGGTTCCAAAGAACGTTCGCAAACCGGAACACACACTCCCGAGTTTGTGGAGCCAAAACGTTTTGACTCGCAAGGAGTTCGGGATCCAAGGTACGATTGTATTCTGCTGGGAGCTGCCCAGAGTGGCTGGGGTATATATTATTTTATGATTATGATGATGGCTGCCATGCTGCCTGGGGCTCATAAGAGCTGGAGTCCAACAACATCCAGAGGGCCACAGGTTGCCCATTCCTCTACTAAATGCATCAATTGAAAGATGACCACCAGGGCCGTCTTAAGCATATCTGGCGCCGTGGTGTGAAGATCCCTCTGGCGCCCCCCCCCCCATTTCCCAGCGCGGCGCCCCCCTGGCGCCCAGCGCATTGCGCCACTCAGCCTTGCCTTAGGGCCGGCCCTGATGACCACAAAGTCCCAAACATGCTTATTTGGTAGGAATTCCTCAATGACTTCAGCGAGATAGATTACTAGTAAGCAATTACCATACTAGTAAGCAGTCTAGAGCTGCTAGCTCTAACCTACCCTATTGGAAGCTGGCCCTCTTTGAAATCATTTGGGTTTAGTCTCAGGCCTGAATATCCCAGATTGTGCAGCCTGACCCAATCTAGCCGTCATTTTTAAATAAATACAAATGACATGAACCCGCACAAGGACTTTTGCTAATGCAAAAGCTTCCCTTGCAAGCTACACAAAATTGGCTCTGGGAGAGTTAGAACCCCCAGTATAGCATCATCCGGGGAGAGAAGAGACGGCAAAATTTTGCCCGGCAAGCCAAAAAGCTTGAGCTGAAGGAACAATTGCCACAGCTCTGTACTACATTTCTCCCTCTGTATTCAGAATGATGCTTAGTTTGAGGCCACATTCATTAACCATTTAAGACACCCAATAACAAAGAAGGTGAGGCAGGGGGGGAAGAATATGAGAATTAAGATAGAACTGTAAAAAAAGTTATATTGTATTAAAAATCCATTTATTTTTGTGTTCTGTACATATGAATGGGTCTTACACAGACCATTTGAAGACAAAAAAAGTAAATAAAAACATAAATACATATATATATTCTTACAAAATGTCAGATTTACAAAATATACATACTGTACTTTTAGCTGGTCTTCTGTATTTTCTTTTTAAAAAAAGCAAACCACTAAACAAACCAGGATCTCTGAACCAGGGAGACATAATATACTGCAGAATTACTGGGGTGGGGTTTTTTCCTCTTGCTGCCTCATTCCCAAACATTCCCTGCACATACTCACACCCCAATGACCTTCTCTTTCCAATACTTTTTATTAATTTAAAAACTTGGATCTCCGTTCATACATATAAAGAATAAAGTTATTACAGCCATAGGAAGGGTAAATGGAAGCAGAGCTTGTTAAAAGCCTGCAGTTCTCCAATTAGCCTTTCAAGCAAAAATAATTTCAAACCCCTTAGGTTCATAGAAAGCTAAGAGAGAAAACCCCTTAATTTATCTATATGTGAAAAGGTCAATTTAGCATAATTTAAGAGACTTGAGAGCAATGGAACATTGCAGAAAGGAACATGAAATGCTTCTGAAGTGAAACTTAATTTATTTCGATCAATGGCTGTCTGGAGAATTTCACATATGATGAAGATGATCTGAAAACACCCTTTCCCTTTTATTTCAGAAGACTTTCTATTTAATAAGGTTCAAGGAAAGAGATTGACAGCTCCATCCTATACTGGTCTACTCAGAAATATTCCTTACTCCCAGAATACAGCATGGCAGACTCTGAACATGGATTTATTATGCTTTAAAAAAAAACCTGCCCAGTTTAGGAAGAAGATAAACCAGCAACTGCAGTTTATTAATTACAGGCCACTCAGATCCTAAGTAAGTACCACTGGGTGGGACTGTTTGTGGCCTTAAGACAACTTTTGGCTGGATTGTGGTCAAGCACACAAAATTAACACATTCGCCACAGAGTAAGTCCCAGGGAACCCAGCAGAACTTATATCAGCGTAAAAATGGATAGGAGTGCACTGAAAGTCTCGTTTCCAATAAAATCTACGTATTTCTCCATAATAATGGCCACAACCCAGCACAGAATCTATAACACTGGTTTCAATGGGCTTTTAAAACCATGTAAAGAGAGATTGGGATCGCCGCTGATTTAGGTCTGGACTGATAAATATCTTTCTGCTGCAGTTGTCGGTTTCAAAGCCTTTCCCCCTTTTTCAGTATTTAAGGGTGATCTCTATAATTAGCAGAGGAAACTGCAGCCTTGTGACCAAGAGATATTATAACCGCCTGCTTTACGTATTTTGATGGGGCTTGTTTTGTCAAGTGTTCCAAATTAAAACTCCCATTTTTTTATTAAAAAACACACAACAACAGTGGGTGAGAGTCTCAGATTGAGTTAAACAGGAGACCTTTCTGAAACCTCGTGTTCATAAAAGGAATTTGGAGCTGCCTGGGCCAGCAAGCTCCATAGCTGAACCTCAACAAATTCTTTGTTAAGTTTCCCCATAAAAAAACTGATCCCATGCTTATGCCTTGCCGCAGAGAAATACACTTTTGTTTCTCTTTTGTCTCCGCTAACAAAAGGGAAGAGAGTAAAAAGCATTCTACTGAAAATCAACATGTCACTTCTTTTTCAGAGTCCTACACAGAAAGCTCCTCTCCTCCCCCACCCCAGCAAGATACCTTCTGCCAAAGCAGGGATTCATTTGGGGGGGGGGACTTTTAAAGCTGAAATAGAGAAGGAAACTTTTTTCGCAGAGCCTATTTAACATGCATTAACTCAGGAGAGAAGTTTCACAGGTCAGGGAAACTTCCAACAGGGAAATCCTAAACACATCTACTCAGGAAGACCCAGTGGAGTCTTACTCACAAGTAAGTCTATATAGGATGCTAAAATCCTGAACACACTCTTACTTAGGAGTAAGAGCCTTGAAATTAAATGGATGGCTTTCTGAGTAAATCATGCAGAGGATTGAACTGAAGATTCCTAAAGAAGTTTGCAGACAGAAGACACACAAAATAGCAGTATAGGGAGCAAGACTTCCAATTTGCAGTGTTGTCTGAGAAAAATAAAATCTGCCAGGATGCAGATTACAAAGGCTGTGAATCAGGACTCTGGATTTGGAGTGGGGGAGTTAGGAACTTCCAATCTGACAGCAGAGAAATCTACAAATGTGACCACTTTTTTGGGGGGGGTGTATATTGCTTTTCTCCCCTTCCTATGCAGTCTCCCCAGCTTCTATCCTTGGCACAATCCCAACATTTCCCTTTGAACAGATGCTGCAGCACTTTCTTTTTTTAAAGGATGGGAAGTAAAGAAATTCTCACAGGGTTATGAAATTTACTGTCCCGAAGAGCAGTCTTAAGAAGAAGGACACTTAAATCTGCGTTCTTCAACTTAGCCAGCCAGCAAGGAGAAACACGCCGGCAACCATCTTTATCTTTTTGGTGGCAAGAAGAAGAGGCAGAGTTTGAAAGAAAACAGCAGGCATCCCACCAGTTCCCTCTTTCCTTCTATAATCAAGTCTTCTCCACAAGAAGCAAGAGAGCAGCTTTGGGGAGACGACCTGCCTGGATTGGGCATGAGTGGTGGAGGAAAACTCATACAGCAGTCTCCCCTTTGCTCCCGGTGCCGAGTCTGTGGTAGAAACGGCGCCAGGACTGGAGAGTCTTGCCCGTCCAAATCCAGAAGCCAGTGGTGATGCCTACCACCATGGTCATGAGGTACTTGATGACAAAGACCGTGAAGTCGGGGCTCATGGGGGCCACGTTGGCAGGGCAAGGGATGGCGTAGCTGTGGCAGGTCTGCAGGAGCCAGGTTCTCTCCCAGGTGTCCCGGAAGGCCTGCTCGTAGAAGTAGCAGGCCAGCACAATGGTGGCCGGCACCGTGTAGAGGACACTGAAGACCCCAATCCTCACCATCAGCTTCTCCAGCTTCTCAGTCTTGGTGCCATCGTGCTTCATGATGGTCCTGATGCGGAAGAGGGACACGAAGCCAGCCAGCAGGAAGGAGGTGCCGATGAAGAGATAGACGAAGAGCGGAGCCAGGACGAAGCCCCGCAGGGCGTCCACGCTGTAGATGCCCACGTAGCAGACCCCACTGAGAACATCTCCGTCCACCTGCCCCATGGCGAGGATAGTGATGGTCTTGATGGCTGGCACGGCCCAGGCAGCCAAGTGGAAGTATTGGGAATTGGCCTCAATGGCCTCGTGGCCCCACTTCATGCCAGCCGCCAGGAACCATGTGAGGGAGAGGATGACCCACCAGATGGAGCTGGCCATGCCAAAGAAGTAGAGGATCATGAAGAGGATGGTGCAGCCCTCCTTCTTGGTGCCTTGCACCACCGTGCGGTAGCCGTCCTCGGAGAAGCGTTCCACACACACCACCTTGTCTTCCAGGATGAAGCCGGCCACGTAGGCCACCGCCACCATGAAGTAGCACCCGGAGAGGAAGATGATGGGCCTCTCTGGGTAGCAGAAGCGCCGCATGTCCACCAGGTACGTCAGCACGGTGAACAGGGTGGAGGCGCAACACAGCACGGACCAGATGCCCACCAGCAGGCGGGCAAAGCGGACCTCCGCCTCCTTGAAGTACATCAGCCCGTGGGGCAGGCCCGGCTCACAGGGGGCGCCACAGTCCCTCTCGCCCAGGAAGCGGTAGCCCAGGTAAGGGGGCACCTTGAGCTGGCGGGGGCAGGAGAAAGCAGAACTGGCCGGGGGCAGAGGGTGCGACGGGGGGTCGGGCAGCGGGGGAGTGGGGGAAACGGCGGCCGGGTAGCCGCCTCCAGGGGCGCCGCCGCCCGTCCCTCCCGCGCCCCCGGAGGTGTCCGAGGTGTTTTGGCCCACGCATATCTCGTCGGCGCCCTGGACAGGGAAGTTCTCGCAGCGGAGGCGCTCGGGCCACTGGAAGCCGAACTTGTTCATGAGGGCTTCGCAGCCCTGGCGCGCCCTCTCGCACAGCGAGCGGCACGGCGGAATGGCCCGCTCCAGGACGGTGCAGACGGGCGCGTACATGGAGCACAGGAAGAAGCGCAGCTCGGGCGAGCACTGCACTTTCACCAGCGGGTAGAACTGGTGCACCTCCAGGCCCGCGTCCTCCTGGTTCGTGTGCCCCAGCAGGTTGGGCAGGATGGTCTGGTTGTAGGCGATGTCCGTGCACAGCGGGATGGAGATGGGCTGGCAGAAGCCGTGGTCCGGCACGGAGATGCCCTTCTCGCCCTGGTAAGGCTGCGCCCCGGCGCCCCGAGGGAGGCCCCAGACGAGGGCGCACCACGCCAAGGCCCACAGGCCCGCGGGAGGAGGAAGGGGCGCCGCCCGCCTCCTGCTCGACGCTCCCCGGCCCATGATCCGGCGCAGCAGCGGGCAGCCGGAGAAGCCGAACACGCGCGCACCCGGGAGAGAGGCGCGGAGCACAAGGGAGGTCTGCGCAGCCCGGCGCCGCGTGGCTCCCAAGGGAAGAGCCGCCCGGACCTCCACGACTTTCCTCCAACAGGGCGAGCAGCAAAAGGGGTCACACGGCGGCGGCGGCGGCGGCGCTGGCTCTGCTTGCTCTTGCAGCCGCCTGCTCTCGGGTGGGGGAGGCGGGAGGGGTCGGATCGCTCGCTCAGCCCGCTCTCCCGTTGATCGTTCGCCAAAGGACTGTGCAGTGACCCGTCTGCGAAGCAGCGAGGACCGGGAAGCCTCTCCGCGTTTGTCTCCCCCTCCGGGACAAACACACGCCTCGGTTTGTCCAAAAAGTACTTGGATCTCAACAAAATCGCAGGGGCTAGAGTCTTTTCCCCGCCGCGCGAAGTTTCCTTGGAGGCGTTGGGTGTGGAAGAACAGCCGAAGTCCTTGAGAAAGTCCCTCCGTGGCAATTCCGCCTGCTCTCCGTTCCTTTAAAAAAAAAAAGCCTGGGATTTAGGCTTCAGAGTTAAACGGATTACGATTGCTTCTCCCGCTTGATCCGCGCATTTTACTCCAGCTTTCAGTAATTTTTTATAAATCCAATTACTGCGTGGTTCCCCCTCCTCCGCCCGCGCTGACTCTGCTGGTTCTTCACACGCTCTCGACACCCCGGTTTAAGAGGCAGCCAAACAGATCCCGCCGGCGCCGCCGCGCTTGGCAGCTGCAACCCGTCTCTCCAGCGGCTGCGGGAAGGGAGGCTGGAGCAGCCGATGGAACGCGCCTTAGAAAATGAGGAGGAGGCGGGGAAGCGAAAGAAAAGGGAAAGGACGCATTTATGCCCGAGCGTTCCATGGAACGCCGCCCCTTCCCCATTCACAAACCGAGCAGTGGGCGGGGCCACGCAATCCCAGCCCCTGCCAATGGCGCGGTCTGTTGTCTCCGCACCTCTGTTTACGATTGGCTGGAAAGATAAAAGGGCTCTCAGGGGCGGGGAGGAATGTGGGCGGATCTCGGGTGGTGGGATTCCTCTGCGGAAAAGTTGAAAGAAACTTTCTCTGAGGTTTGAATGGACGGAGCGCGCGGGGGGGGGGGTGTGGCGGGGCGGTGGCGGTGGCGTTCAGAGAGCTCAGGACGAAATCAGATCTGATGAGGTCACATCAGATGCGTAACGTTCCTGGTGTTACCCCCAATTTTCCGAAAGCACCAGTGCTGCGTCCCTCATCAAACGTCCGCTGCTGGGAGAGCACCCAATAGGTAAGATAGGAATCCACATCCCAGGTGGTCTGAAACTGCGTCCCGATTCCACGAGTCTTATTTAAAGAAATGTGACTTATTTTACATGTAAGCGCTTTAAAGACCAGGATGTTAAAAATAATTGTACACTACACCCTTTGATTTTTAAAGGGAGAAAGGATAATTTCAAGAATTCTGCAGAGTAAACTGTCCAAGTAATTATTTTGAGGGCGGTGTGTGTGCATCTAAGGGAGAGGCCAGCACTCATTACTGCCTACTCTTGAGTAGCCCCATGAAACTCAGTGGGAATACTTAGCAATTGTTTTCTGAGTGTTTTACTTGCTCGACAATGTTATTCACACACCACAGCAGCTGTTACTAAATGCATACACAGGCATTCATTTGGTTTAGTAGCTTCAGGACAGATTTAAATCCAAATGCTATGAACTATGCACCTTCAACTGGAATTCTTTTTAATCCCTTTTTTTTAAAATGCCCGGGACATTTCCCTTCTAACAACACAACTTTCAAAACACACTAAAGTTTAATGTTTAAAGAAGTTCTGTTAAACTCCCCCCCCCCAAAAGAAAAAGCTTCAGAAAAGAAAGTTGACATCATATTAAAGGGTGGAGCTGCCTGAATTAGCTGAAGTCTCATGAACTCCACTGTGATATGCAATGCAAACGTAAGCACTTTTAACTCAGAAATAAATCCCAGGAATTTACTCCCCAGTGAGTGTGTACAGCAGACAGCTTTAATTAATCTGAAGTAAGCAGTACAAACAACAGACTAGGTTGGCTGAATTTGAGGAAGAGGTGGCAGGAGGATTTTCTGGGCCCAGGACACTGTATGTGGATTGGATTCCCTGCACCTCTCACAAAAGAGGATTCAGATTTGCATTATACTTTTAATTCATAAGGACTAGAAACTTACTTTTTTAAAGAGTAATCAAGAGTCTGATTTCGTTTGTTGGCTCTGGGTCTGGTACAGAAGTACCCCCCTGTCTGCCCCACATTATGGAGTTTCAAGGACTCCATAATAATGCAGTCTCTTTCTTTTCATTAAATAATAATAATAATAATAATAAAAATTTATACCCCGCCCATCTGGCTGGGTTTCCCCAGCCACTCTGGGTGGCTTCCAACAAAATATTAAAATACAATGGTCTGCTAAACATTAAAAGCTTCCCTAAACTTCCATACAAATGAATTGGCGGGAAAGGCTCTTCCCTACACTCCATTCACTTCTATGGAGGGTGGGGGAAGGGCTGCTGTCAGGAGCAGCCTTAAGGAAGAAGAACAACAGTCCCTTCTGCTATTTACAGCAAGATGCAGACGACAAATGGCCGATGGAGTCTGTTTGAGTTCACCCTTCTCATAAGCTGCTGTCCTAACCATATTTCCTAGAGCAGAATTAAGGAGCCCGTTTCAATGAATCAGAGCCCTTACGAGTAGGCATGGTTTTTAAAGGATATAGTACTTTGGAGATCTGAAAAACTTTAATGGCTTGGCTTTCCACGGTCTGCCCAACATTGGATAAATTCTGGTTATGGGGTATGGAAGGAAGCAAAATTTGCCTGTGGGTTCCAATGTGAGTGTGGTTAAGGAACTGCAGTTGTTACACACTCGCATTTGGCTTCTGTCTCAGCCTCTTTGCTTGGCAAGAAGGGCAGGGAAATAACTCTTGGAACAACAACATTTATAAAACACACCCACCCACCTACCCCAGAACAAAACATCATACTGTATATGCTTAAGTAAGAAGCTGGCTAACCTCAGCAACGAAAACTGCCCACCACAACAGCAACAGAGTTTCTGGAAAACACTTGAGACTATTTCATGAGTCTTCAGGGAAAGGAAGTTATGTCTGGACATAACCTCTGGGAAGTGTCAAGTGATCCGCAGTGTTTTAACATCACGGCTCAGTTGTGCTGCGGGGTTAAGAACTGCTGTTGACACACTCTTGCCATCTTTTCTACTCATTTATTTGGTATTTATTTGTTTCTTTTTATTAAAAAAAGCAACTTTTAAAAAATAATAATAATCACAACAACCCTGTGAAGTAGGGTAGGCTAAGAAGTTGAGACTTGCCTGTAGGTACCCAGAAAGTTTCAAAGCACACCCAAACCCAACACGTCTAGACCAGGGTTTCCCAAAGTTGGGTCTCCAGCTGTTTTTGGACTACAATTCCCATCATCCCTGACCACTGGTCCTGCTAGCTAGGGATGATGGGAGTTGTAGTCCAAAAAGAGCTGGAGGCCCAAGTTTGGGAAACCCTGGACTAGACTTTGGACACTATGTCAGCCTTGTAAATAAACCCATAGAAGTTACTAGATGGCACATTGGTTTGTTTGTTTTTTACTAGCCTGCTGCAGCCTGGCAGGAAACTCTGTCCTTCCTGCAGCAGCCCACTGCTGAACATGGGGTTTTCCCTCCTCTGGCAGCCTACTTGCTTCTGTGCTGGGTGCAGAATTATAAAAGAAACATAGAATTATAGAATTGTACAGCTTGAAGGATCCCCAAGGGTCATCTAGTCCAATCCTGCCTGGGTGGGCTCGAACCACCAACCTTTTGGTTAACAGGCAGATGCACTGACCCATTGCACCACCTGTGGACAGAGTGGTCCAGTGCTTGGGTAATAAGGCTTTCATCGCACCATAGATCTGCACCAGTGTCCATAAGGCCCGAGAAATGCCGGCCTTCCATGTAAGAATGCTCATGTGAACCTACCCAGCTTCAGGATTGTCTTCTGTCACACTCTGGTCTCTGGTTCCCCTTTCAATCAAGCTTTTTTTTGGACAAGTACCAAAGATAGGGGTCTTTTCTGCAGCCGCCGTCACAATGCAATAGAATTCCCTGTTTGAGGAAATCTAGCTAGGCCCCTCCATCTCTTTGTGCTTTGAAAAAAGTGTATTTATTTAGGAAGGTCTTTTATCCATCCTTATAGCTTCTCTCTCTTGTTCCATATAGATGGAAAATTGTAAACCGCCTTTTACCTGTAGATCTCAGGGCGATTCACAGCATAAAAATACAAGATAAAAACACCAGATAAAATACATAGTTAAACAAGAAGAAGACAAACCAATAAACATCCCTTCACACATCTCCCCCCCCCCCAAAAAAACCACATTTATAAGGGGCATAACATGTTAGTCAGCCAAAGGCCTGGAGGAACAGTTTTGTGTAATGAAGTGTATAATGAAGGTGGTCACAAATGGGGAGCCACTGCAGAAAAGGCCCGTTCTCGTGTTGCCACCCTCTAGACCCCATGTGGGGGAGGCACAACAGCCCACACTTCTGTCAGGTAACCAGGTATAGAATTGCAGCTTCAATAAATATAAATCGGTATGTTAGGCAAGCTGAATCCACTAGCAGTATTCTTTTTTTTTAAAAAAAAGGTTGGGGTAAAGGGTAACAACACTTTGCAGGGAATGTTCACCCAAATAGTGATACAAAATCATTGCAGACTCCCACCCACACAATTCTATTTTTGCCTGCCCCAATTGACATGCTGCAATATATTTTTAATGTAGCAGGATTTGGCTTGCTTCTGGGTTGAATGCGGAGAGAGAGAAAAAGCCTTGGCCCTTTTTAATTGCAGGACTCTGAGACAGAGCCTTCGTCTGTGGTTAAGCAGGGTTAGTTTTCTTTTTTAAAAAAAACAACACGTATTTTCACGCAGCCACAGAGTGCTTAGTCATGCAAACCCATTTTACCAGAGTTACCACCAGTGACATATCAAGGATGAGGTCTTCCAACTCAATCCATTGTGTTTAACTTCATTCAGTCCGTGAGAGTATTCGTTTCAGCAGAAGCTCTGGAGGGATTAGGCTCAACCGGGCAATATCTGTCATCTGTGCCTGCGCAGATTCCTTATCTCTATCACAAGTTTGCATCTCTGTTAAAACATGTGAGGCACAATCCTAGGCATGTCTGCTCGGAACTGAGTTCAAGGGGCTTATCCCTAGGTAAGTGGGTATAAGATTGCTGTGATAGGTAGCTCAGTCCGTAGACTCTTAATCTCAGGGCTGTGGAAGGGAAGCCAAAGAGTTATGGGTAGATGTATAACATCACAGAACATGGGCAAGAATTGTGTGTTGTCTGGGTGGGTGGGGGGTCGAGCATCATAGTGGTACAACATGGTACCCATATGGACAGAGAGTGGTAACCCCACTTTTAAGAATGAGCAGGAGAGCATTGTCTTGCCAGGACAATGAACCCTCCTGGGGATCCTTTGTGCATAAGGGTAGGATCATTTTTTCTCTTAACCAACCAACCAACTAGAGATTTGGAATTTGCTAGACTTCTCTAGTGAGGCATAAACATGACCGCAGAGGCATCTGCAGGTGAAGATTCTAGCATTTTTAATTGGCAATACAGAAAATACTGTTGGCTCAATCTGTGGGAAACTCCTTCCAAGAATAGGGAAAAAAAGACCTTGACTGATGTGTTCAAGAAAAGTTGAAAAACACCCGGTCCAAGAAGCTCATTCCTCTCCCACTTTGCCAGGGACTTTTGCTTGAAAGAGCTAGTTGGAATCCTTAAGGCACCAGACGGCCACTCTGTTAGGTGTTGGTCTCAAAAAGGAATTTCCCCAGATAAGATAGTGAGGGAGGTTTTCCACCTTTTCTCTTTCCTTCCAGTTACTTTGTGGCGTGACTTATTAATGGCACAGGGCTGTCCATGATAGGAAAATTACAAAGGAGCTGCTGTTAATTAAAGGCCTCATCAGCTTAAAGTGAGAAGGTTAATGGATTGGGATGCATTTGGATTGGCTGGTATCTTGAATGAAAACAATTAGAAGAGAGTGTGTTTTGGGATGCAGAATCTGTGGTTGTTGGTTTGTTGGTTTTAAAAAAGCCTGCAACTTTCAGACCTTAGATGTTTGAATATTTGAGGGGGTAAAGCCTGGCATAATGGATGCACTTTTAAGATTCTGAGAAATCGATTACCTGGAATTATTGCCTGCCAATCTATGATTTTCTGTAAGTGTCCATAAAAATAACCCCAAGAAAGTAAGGCCTATCACATCTTTCCCTTTGATCTTGTGCCTCATGCAGAAATGCAAAATGTCTTGTCGCATCTAAGCCTTTCAATAAAACTAAAGTGTGTTTGTTTTTAAAGTGTATTTGTTATCCATACACAAGGGGGACCATCCTGTACCACTTGGTTCACACATGCAACTTCAAAACTTGATAACTGCAGCAACGAGCAAGGACTCAGCCAGTATAATAGACCCTCCAAGTGTCCCTGTTTTCCAGGGACGTCCCTGATTTAGAGAAGCCGTCCAGGTCTCTGATTTGATCCTGGAATGTCCTGCTTTTCCTTAGAATGCCCCTGTTTTCATTGGAGAAATGTTGGAGGGTATGGAGTTATCCGACCCCCGAGCCATCTGAAGGCAATCCTGTACAGTCATACCTCAGGTTACGTTTGCTTCGGGTTACGTACTTTCGGGTTGTGTACTCCGCAAACCCAGAAGTATTTTTCGCTGTGTGTGCGGTCTGTGCATGCACAGAAACGGCGCGTGTGGTCTGCACATGCACAGAAGTGTTCTGCGCAGTTCGCACATGCGCAGAAGTGCACTTTTGCGCTTGTTCGGGTTACGTACTTTTCGGGTTACGAACCGCACCCCGGAACGAATCAGGTACATAACCCGAGGTACCACTGTATAGGAAATGTTTTTTTTTAATGCTTAATGTTTAATGTTTTATTATTATTATCACTTATATATTGGAAGCCACGAAGGAGCAACCCAGTCAGATGTGTGGGGTATAAATAGTAAAATTATCATTATGGCATGGAACGTCCCTATTTTCATTGGAGAAATGGTGGAGGGGATGTTATCCAGGGGTGGCCAACTTCCAGGAGACTGCGATCTACTCACAGAGTTAAAAACTGGAAGTGATCTACTCCCGTTTTATTGGGGTTCAAGTCAAAGTTGATGACCTGTTGGACATTCCTGGATAGACGATGCTGAACTAATGGACCAATGGTTTGCTTCAGTATAATAAGGCTGTCTACACGTGATAGTACCTTCAAGGTGCATTCAAAACACATTATTTCCCTCGACGAATTCCAGGCACTGGGCACAGCCTAAGGCGGTTTCTTCCTATGTTGCTTCCTAAATACCCATGCCACGGATATCACAAACACCCTACAATCTAGCTCCAGCTGAGTTGGCCTCTGCCTCTTACAACCACCACCACTGCAGGACTACTCAAGAACCAGTTTGGCCTGAGGGGAGAAGAAATATTGCTTTCAAAAGGTGTTTTCCCCTTGTAGTTTATATTCTAATTTCTGCTTCTTCTTTTAAGGCTTGGACTCACACAACAGGACCTCCTATTCCTTCTCCCTGCAGATCCCCCCATATACCTCAAAATGTGCTCTAATAATTATGGGAGTCATAGGGTGGTGTCATAGCTGCCAAGTTCTCCCTTTTTTAAAGGGAAATTCCCTTATGCTGAATAGGCTTCCTCGCGAGAAAAGAGAAAACTTGGCAGCTATGGGTGGTCAGGGCGGGCTCTAGGTAGAGTCCCGGTGGCACGGAAGCCATGCTGCACCCTGCGAGGGCAGGGGCGCCGGAGCGATCTCCGCCCCTCAGCGCCAGGGCGCGCGACCTGCTCGAGACTGCCCTGTGGGTGGTGTTGGTCACAGTGTCAGACTAGGACCAGGGAGACCCTGGTTCAAATTCCCACTCATACATGAAGCTCGCTGGGGGACCTTGGGCCAATCGCTATCTCTCAGCTTACAGGGTGGTTTGCAGGATAAAATGGGGAGGGAGAGAATCATGTTTACCAGCTTGATTTTCTCGGGCGGAGATATACGAATGGGAGCTGTAGTCCACAAGATCTGGACGGCACCGTGTTGGCTATCCCAGCAAGAGTAGTACGAATTTCTGTTTTAAGTATCTGTGTAGCTTTGGTTCAGTAAACTGATGTTATACAAATGGTAGTTTTTCTGTTTAGCAGTCCTTAATCCAATTTACATTAGATTCCTTTCCACAGGAAAGGGAATCCGCAGCTCAACAGTGACTCTGCAAGCCCTCAGGTGATGTTTTTCAGATTACCTGCTTCAAGATTTGCAAGTTACAATTACCCTTTATTTCCCCACTTCCCCTCCTTACAAAGCCTTGCAGACAGTGGCTGTCCCGGGTGATTATCACTGTTTATTGTGGTACTTAAGTCAAAACTTTTCTCCCTCCCCAGATTTATCTGAAACCTGTCTATCAGTTGGTTTACCTTGAACTAAACCTCATCCCCCCCCCCATATCTTTACTTCTAACATTTCATGTGTCTTGTGGGTCACACAGGGTGGCATAAAAGCACAAAGCAAACTTTCCGACTCCCTTGATGTAACTTAGGTGGTTTTAGATGCGCGAGTGCATAAGCTCGCGGATCGGTGTTTCTCAGAGACGGCTCTAACTGTGTTATTGCACTTTGAGAAAGGAGTAAATGTTGTTTCTTGTTTGAATTCTAATGTGCGCAGGGGAGAGAAGCATAGGTGGAAAGATAACAAAGGTCCATTTTCCTGCTTGCCTCCCACCCCCCACCCCCAAGGACCAGACATGATAAACTGATTGACAAAGAGCGTATGGGTAGGAGCTGGGAGACAATAGGAAAGCAATATAGCTCGGGATGCACATCCACACAGCAAGGGGCCTATACATTATTAGACGTCTTGTGAATGACAAAAATGACTGCTGGCCTGCAGAGCAATCTGCCAAAGGATGGAGGCGGGCCGGAATAGGCTCAATGCCTACTATATTTAGTTACATGGAGGCATTGATTTGGAAATGTGAACACGGAGGACGGGTGGCGTGACTACGGCACAACGTGTCTCTGAATTCTAGAAATAAAGCAGGAGGAAATTAACGTGGCTCCTTGGCGCTAAGCATCTTTTGCCACGGGGTGTGTGTGTGTGTGTGTGGCAAAACCTATGGCTCGCCAGCACTGGTGTTTCTGAGGCCTGTATGGAAAGATATTCTGTTCACCCTTGATGGGAAGGCGGGGAGAGAGGTAGCAGCCCAGGGAAAGCAAGGCTTGTGGGCTGGCTGGCAAGGAGCAAGGCGTCAAGGTGGCGTAAATTGTACACCTTGATTCAAAATTACCTGGTGGGCTTTGGGCTGTGCATGGCTTCTTTCTAAAGCCTTCTGGGTAGCTTCTAGGTGTGGGGGTAGAGGGGGAAATATGGGGCACACACTGTCTTCTCCTTAGAGGCTGTTCTATCGCCTGGCAGAGCCAAAGAAACAGTTTATCGATGCTTGATTAAAATTCATAGGCGCCAAGGAGGAACATATAATCGGTTGAAGAACTTGGCTCCGAAAAGCTGAAAGGAAAAGAGCTGTCATTTGATATGGTGGTTTCGAGGTGCTGCTCAAAGGGTCTAAGGAATTTGTAAGCCGTTTTTACAAAATCTTTCCTTAACCCTTCTCCCACTGAAGAATTGCTTAGATTTCCATGGATGGCTACAGTTAGGGGTTGCAGGGAGCTTCTCAAAGTGACTATCTCGAAATCTTACTGTAAAGAAAAGCAACTAGCATTAAATTCTTTTGATTTGCTCCTACATGGCTGGCAGTAGAAAATAAAAATTTTCGCTTTTGGGTCCATGTGGAAGGAGAAAGAGGTACATGTTCGGAGCTCTTCCTGGTTGGGGGGGGTCTGGTTCCCTTCTTGCACGGAGGATCGCTACACATGTGTGTCAGTACACACTTAGAGCCCCTTACCATGGCTGTGGAACATGCAGCCAACACAATGCTGTATCCAGTTCTGGGCGCCACAATTTAAGAAGGATGTTGACAAGCTGGAACGTGTGCAGAGGAGGGCAAGCAAGATCAAGGGTCTGGAAACCAAGCCTTATAAGGAACAGCTGAGGGAGTTCTGTATACTGAGAGGAGATATGGTCACCATCTTCAAATATCTCAAGGGCTGTAGCATGGACGATGGAGCAAGCTTGTTTTCTCCTGCTTTGGATGGTAGGACTCGAACCAATGGCCTCATGTAACCAGAAAGGAGATTCTGACTAAACATCAGGAAGAACTTTCTGATGGTAAGAGCTGTTTTACAAGGGAACAGTGGAATGGCTGGTGGTAGACTCCTTCCTTGGAGGTTTCTAAGCAGAGGTGGGAAGGCCATCTGTCATGGATGCTTTAGCTGAGCTTGCAGGGGGTTGGACTAGATGGCCCTGGGAAGTCCCTTCCAACTCTATGATTCTCTGTGTTGGTGGTGAGATAATGAGGCAGCACAGCATGAATCAGACCACGTGGTCCTTCAGTGGATTGACGGGGTCTAAGTTACTGGAAGCTGCTCCATTAAGGGGAGTGGGGAAATGCCCCAACTTAAGTTCGTCCTCTGCCAGCCCTCAGCTGTCTGCCTTCGAGCTTACATCTAGTGTAGCGGGTGGTACCTCCTTTGCAGAATTCAACAGGGGGGAGAAAGAGGTCAGAACTCAAATTAATTGCCTCTGTCATTGGCTCTGGCTCCACCTACTGTTGGTCCTCCTGCCTTCCACCCTACCACTCGCACAAGCCATCACCGGTCCAAGGGCCTGCCTTTTTGACGTGTCGACTGTAAGCTAAGGGGGTTGCTTTAATCGCAGGCTCCTAGTTTCTGACGACAGGCCCTTCCTGAAATATTAATAGTACTCTGGAAGAGTGAATTTATATGCAGCCCGACGAATGTGAAGGATGGAATCAGAACTCCAGTTTCTGTCACCCCTAGGAGACCGTGTTTGTGCTCTTCCGCGAGCAATCGTTACGAAAACACTATTTGTGTCTCCTTGTCAGTCTCTCTTTGCAGCTGCCAATAATGGGCGTCACAGCGCGGCTGAAATCGCTTTGCTTATTTCCCTCGTGAGCACTGGGAAATAACACTTCCAAGCCTCCCTTGCCCCATTATTGATACTCTGGTGGGGTGGAGAGCCTTCTCTGTTTAATTACGTGGCTGATATTTAAGGCTCTCCTCCTCCTCTTCCCCTCCAACGGACTGCCTTGCCTGGCAGTGTGTGGCGTCTGATGCTAATTGCAAAACTGCAGAGGTTTATTCGGATCCCATGCAGACGGCTCCACGTAGACAGGTGGTGTGATGTACAGTCATGTAGCTCCCACTCTCGAAGGCTTAAACAAAACACACACACACAAAAAAAAAATCTTTATGTGTTGCACTGCTTGCCTTAAAAGAAAAAGGCTCCTATGAATAGGTACTGGAATACATTTTTTATTCTATTTTTTCGGGGGCCAGAAACAATAATTGGAAGCATGTGTGGAGCTGCGCATTGCTTCAGAGGAAGAATGTACTGGGGGTTGCCAGGAGTATGCTGTGGAAACACACAGCTGGATCTCAAATGGGCTTCAGCTGCAAATAAAAATTCCCGTGCACAAGCTAAAATGGAAATAGCCTCACGTTATCCTCGTTATTTCTGCAGGGTTTAAAGGGGCGAATATCAAAGGCAATTAAAAGTTGAGGGTGGAATTCAGTTCAGCCCTTAAAATGTCCCCAGTATTGCAAAGTACTGTTTGAGAGCAGAGGACTTGGCTCGCTTCAGAGTGCAGACCTCAAATGATATACAGGAAGTGAGCGCCTGCATAAGTGTCTGATGACAGGATCCTTATCACCACCCTTGTAATGTATGTGGGTGTCATTTGACTTGGCTGACACTGTGCAGGAAGACCCGAGTTTTCAAATCCCCTACAAAGCCTTGGCCATGTCGTTCTCTCCTAGCCTACCTGAAAGGGTCAATGCGTGGTACTCTCAAGATGAAACCTGCGGTCCAGATGCGATACTCATATACCCAGTGAGGGATTTACGTATAAACTAAACAAGCTATAGCTTAGGGCCCCACTCTCTTGCCCACCCACCCCCAAAAAAATTAAAGGGAAAAAAAACTGGATGTACATTTCCAAAATATAAGATAAAAAAACGAATAAAATAAAACCTACATACAGCAACAGTGTTTTGTGTTGTGGAGGCTCCTATGATGTAAGTAATGGGCCCCACCTGTTAGCCTGCTCCCTAAACTATCACTGGTTTGCTCACTTCTATATACTGTATAGGGTGCCTACATTCTGCATGGACTGGTTGCATATACTTCTTCTTAATTGTATTTCAGTTCAACAATTACTTTGATAAAATACATATTTTGTTATGTGCAAATGGCTTTAGGTACCTATTAGGTCCATAAATTACTATATAGCATATATTCAACACACAAAAAAAGTGACAATTTGTTGTTGACCAAGAACAGCTGGACATATAAAGGGCCCCATTACCTTCAGTAGCTTAGGGCCTCATCAAACCTAAATCCGGCCCTGCATATACCCTATGAAATGTGCAAACCCTTAAGACCAGGGGTCCCCAAACTAAGGCCTGGGGGCCAGATGCGGCCCAATCACCTTCTAAATCTGGCCCTCGGACAGTCCAGGAATCATCCTGTTTTTACATGAGTAGAATGTGTCCTTTTATTTAAAATGCATCTCTGGGTTATTTGTGAGGCATAGGAATTTGTTCATATTTTCCCCAAAAAATAGAGTCCGCCCCCCCACAAGGTCTGAGGGACAATAAAATAACTAATAGGTAGATTGACACTCATTCTTGCTAAGTTAATGGAAGCGTTCAAGATATATGACTGAGTACTCAAACTACAAGATGTTTCAATGTTATTTATTTATAGTACCATTGTTTTTTTAATAAGTGTGTGTGGATAACGTCATTATTTAGTTTAGTCACTAGGTGGCACTGGACTTTTTTGGGTTGAGAGTTTCCTGTGTGTGTTCTGTTCCTGTTCAAGAGAGATTATAGATTTTTTTTGTTGAGCATCCTGGCTGGGCTATTTCCTATGCATTCCTTGACACCTAGACACGTATTTGCTAGCATTGGATATTTATGCTTCAACAGAGAGAAAAATAAGACATTCTCTCTTCTCTGTTGACTATCAATTTCTTTTGGGGGGAGGGAAGATAATAGAAACATAGTCCAACCCCCTGCAATGCAGGAATCTCAACTAAAGCATCCATGATAGAAGGCCATCCAACCTCTGCTTAAAAACCTTCAAGGAAGGAGAGTCTCCCACCTCTCGTGGGAGTCTATTTCATTGTTGATAGGGTTGCCAGACTCAATAGAGGACAGGACTTCTGTGCCTTTAATTGCCCTGCTCTCTTTTGCGTCTGGAAACCTTCAAGAGAAACCAGCAGACCCTTTGCTTGGAAATTAAACAAAGGGTCTGCTGGTTTCTCTTGAAGGTTTCCAGACGCAAAAGAGAGCAGGGCAATTAAAGGCACAGAAGTCCTGCTCTCTATTGAGTCTGGCAACCCTAATTGTTGAACAGCTCTTACTGTTAGAACAGGGTTCAGCAACCTTTTTCAGCCGTGGGCTGGTCCACCATCACTCAGACCATGTGGTGGGCTGGACTATATTTTTTGGGGGGGAAATGAACGAATTCCTATGCAATTAATCCAAAGATGCATTTTAAATAAAAGGACACATTCTACTCATGTAAAAACATGCTGATTCCCGGACCGTTGGCGGGCCGGATTTAGAAGGCGATTGGGCTGGGTCCGGCCCCCAGGCCTTAGGTTGCCTTACCCCTGAGTTAGAAAGTTCTTCCTGATATTTAGTACTGAAAAGACAGAAAAGGAGTCGTGGTGAAATGGATACCAACATATCTATGACAAATCAGGAAAGGATCACCTGGGAGGAAATGTGAAATTGTGCTCCTTCCTTCCTGACCTCCAAGCTGTGACTGACAGGTGAGCTTGGAGGAGCCATATGGCCAAGAATCTTGAAGACCTAAATGGCAGAAGGGAAATGGACACGGGGCGATGAATCGAAACCAGATCTCCAAGGCAGAAACTGGCCGGGGAGGGATGAATGACTGCTGCCAAATCTGATTCCAACCATAATTTTGTCCATGGCTTTCTTCAAGTAGCCAAAGCAGTTCTCTCGGAACTAGACCAGAAATTGGACTGTGACTGAATGATAACGAAGGGCCTTGATATTCATATGGCAGGAAGGGGCCCAAGCTCATTGGTAAAGCATCTGATTCGCATGCAGAAAAACTCAGGTTCGATCCCCGGCAATATTGGGGTCAGGCTGGAAGACTTGTCTACAATCCTGGTGAGGCTCTGCCAGCGGTCGTGGTTGGCAGAGTGGTGCTGCAGTTCCCTGGGAGGGGGAAGGCAAGCGCAGTGCAAACACTGGCAGAACCAGGTCACCTCTGCCTTGCCCCTCTTCCTCCTGGTAACTTGAAGAGTTGCCTGTCATGGGAGCTGTCAGGGACTGGTTGGATGAGGAAGAGTGGTGGGAGCCCCCTGCCCAGGAGACCCCCAGGGGGGGCACAGAAGAAGACGACTTAGTTCCCAGATCCTGGTGGTGGGACACTGAAAAGCCATACCTGCCAAGTTCCTCTCTGAAAAATAAGGGACCGGACCGAAAGTAGCATACCGGCAGTAGCGCAGCGGCCATTTTGGAACTGGGCGGAGCATGCTCAGAAGTGACTTATGATGCTGCTGTGCCCAGTTCCAAAATGGCTGCCGCACCAGAAGTCGCACTGCAGCCATTTTGGAACTGGGAAGAGCAGCATCAAAAGTCGCTTCTGAGCATGCTCCGCCCAGTTCCAAAATGGCCGCCGCACCAGAATAAACCAGGGAAAAACAAAAAAATCCGTTTTTTCGGCTGGGGACAGCTGGGAAAACGGGGGTTTCCCGGGGAAAACGGGAGACTTGGCAGCTATGCTGAAAGGCAGTCTGCAATTCCCCAGACACTGGTATCCAGAAGCACTGGATTTTCTTAGAATCTGTAAGAAAAGTGGGCAAGCATATCCCTATGTATGAGAGACAGAAGGTTAGGTGCTATAAATGACCGCCTTGCTCATTGCCGTTTATCGTAGACGGTTTTCAATATCTGAATCATGGCGTCATTTGCTGCCGGTCAAAAACCGGGGACTGGTATTCGTAGAAGTTGCTTTGGAAATTCTTTTGTGAGGGCTTGTCGCCAAATAATGGCATCAGTGGGCCTTCTCCCAAGTAAGTAATCTGAGGATTATAGCTATAAATAAATGGGAAATGACCACAGAGTTATTATTGGAAAGGAAGCAGCTTGTTTCCGCTATTTCATCTGTCAAATGCTGGAATACAAAATAAGGTTGCCATTGGGTTCCTGTGCCTTTAACAGGTGGAAATTTAGCAGCTGAAGCCCCCCCCCCATTTAATTTCTGCTTCTTGGGCATCTATTCAAGGAGAAAAAAAATCAGCTTTCATATCATCCCATCTGTCTGTCGAGTCCGTATTGAAGGGCCCTTTGTCATCTTGGTGTGTGGCCCTTTAAATTTTAGAAAAAAATGGACGGGGGGGGGGAGGCTAACCCTTTAGTTGTATCAGCTCAGTTTGGTTGAGCATTTCTTTGTTTTACAGCTTCCTAGTGGGATTTTTTGTTTTTTTGTTTTGTATTGCTGGTGGGCTTACAAGCCTGTTTCTCTGGAGAGACCATCTTGAGAATAAGAGGGGGTATTCTGTTGTGGAGCTGCTATTTTAAAACCCTGAATAGCTTGGCTTAGGGTTTCCTATTTACTTTCTTGAGCTGTTTGCTCCCAGGATTGCCTCACCTCAGAAAGGATATTTTGAGAGCTGAACAAGGTTCAGAGAAGGGCAACCGAAACTATCAAGAGAATGGAAAGAGTCTCCTATGAGGAAAGGTTGCAGCGTTTGGGACTTCATATAGTTTGGAGAGAATTTAGTTTTAAGAGGCGACATGGTGGAAGTTCTTAAAATCGTGCCCTGCAGGCAGAAAGTGGGCAGAAAAAAAGTATTCCTTCCTCCCTCATAACACTAAAACTTGTAGACACCCTGCAAAGCTGAATGTTGGAAGATTCAGGACAGATAAAAGGAAGTACTTCGCGTAGCAGATTGTTAATCTATGGAACTTGCTTCCACAGGCGCCAGATTAGATGGCTTTAAAAGAAGATTGGACAAATTCATGAAGGAGAAGGCATAATGAATCATAGGAAAGGCTCTTGTGCTCATGTTCTGCTCCCTGTGAGAACAGGATGCTGGACTTGGCAGGCTCTTCTGTAAGGATATGTGTGGACTGTGAGTTTGCAACTGGAATTAAGTACGTCATCTGCACCATACATCTGTTATGTATTCAGTGGTCTGTGTTTGCCGTGAGTCTGGACTAAGGAATCTGAGCCCTTGTGTTCTGATTCAATACATGATATCCAATCACAGAACATTTCAGGACCTGGGCCTCTGCCATTGGCCCTTAAACTCTGTCTGAGTCATGATTCGCAGCTTGGAAGTTTAGACAGCCAATCATGTTGGGGGTGGGAGTGGCACAGGCCTTCAGAAAAGTATATAAGCAGTTGCTTTGCCCTGCTCTCACTTATGGTCCAGCTCTCACTTCCATACATCACTACTGGGAAAACCATAGCTTTAACTATATGGACCTTTGTCGGCAAGGTGATGTCTCTGCTTTTTAAGATGCTGTCTAGGTTTGTCATTGCTTTTCTCCCAAGAAGCAGGCGTCTTTTAATTTCGTGACTGCTGTCACCATCTGCAGTGATCAAGGAGCCCAAGAAAGTAAAATCTCTCACTGCCTCCATTTCTTCCCCTTCTATCATTCCCCTTCTTGGCCTCGCTGATGTGGTCCAAAGGAAATCAGAGCAATACACTTGACACCAGCGTGGTTGCAGGAGTTGCCGGAAGGAGGCATACCATACAAAATGCTATCCAACCACCTTAGGGACTCCACTCCAGATTTGTGTAGGGTTTACTCCTTAGCCTGTTCATCTCCCAAAGATATCCCACCAGGCAGCAGAGGTTTAGGAGCAGAGTTTTCCTTCTCCTAGATGGGCTACAAACCCCATCGGCCTTCCAGCTAATAACACTGTAGGATGAGCTACAGCTAGGGTCACCATTCCCTCCCCTTCTTGGGCAGTGCTTTTGTGTCTTTAATAACTGCATTACAGATAGAATACTTTCCCTGCACAGAGACGTCACGGGGGAAAGTTTCAGCTGTTGAATTTCTTCCCATTGCAATCTGTTTAAAAACACAAGGAGGAAAAGAAGGCAGCCGGTCTCAGACTCTCTCTCAGCCTAACCAAATTTAGCCCCCCACCCTCTGAATATACATAAGGGTCTGGTGACTTCTGTTTCAGTGTATCTGATGAAGTGTGCATGCACACGAAAGCTCATACCAAAATAAAAACTTAGTTGGTCTTTAAGGTGCTACTGAAGGAATTTTTTTAATCTAATTTACAAAGTTGTTGTGATGATAACACTGAGCTCCTTGGAGAGATGGGCTGTGTGTGTGTGTGTGTGTGTGTGTGTGTGTGTGTGTGTGTGTAAATGCGACTAACCAAAATTATCTGATATTTGCACGAATAATTCGTCGATGGTGGTGGCAGATAGTGTTTGCAGAGCATCATGGGAAATCAGGCACCTCAGAGTATTGATTAACTAACTTGAGCTGAGCTAATGGAGGCAGCCACCTAAGAAAAGTCTGTCTAAGGCTGATTTGGAGGTTTGGGGGCAAAAGTTTGCGAAAGCCCATACCAGTATGTGCACTAATATATATCAGTTATATATAAAGAATGGAACAGAAGAATGGGGGTGGGGGCAGAAGAGATGCTGTTGCTGTTTGGACACTGGGCACCACTTTGAATCAAGATGGGGAACAGAAGCATCACCTTGTTATTATTTTGTCTATTTTTTGTGTGTGCAAAGGTTCATAAGTAGGGCATAACTACCCTGAAAGAACCAGGGCAGTCAGTCCCTGCTTGCTAGCCAGAGGTTAATGTTGCACTATCACCGGGTTATTCATTTAAATCTCTCCTCCAAACATTTCCTCCTCCTGTGATCAGGGGTGCTTTTCAGCTCCTTCCTAGGAACTGCTGTTAGGGGTAATGGTTATGGAAATCGAGGCCTTTTGCTTACTAAATTGTTCTCTGCAGAAGCTGATGGAGATGTCAGCATGGACCTGTAATTGGGGAGATGCCGGAGGTCACTGCTTACTGGAGCCATTCTTTACCAAATGGAAATCCAAAGCAGGCAAATATCCCCTTGTCTGTGTCTACAGGAAGTATTCCTTGGTACCAAGTGGGCATAGCCAAGTCCTGATTTCACCCCATCCCAGTGTAAAATTGATTTACAAATTTGATTGCAGTTATCATAATTCAATTCTGTGGGGAAGAGGACTGCAGGGGTTACGGCTGTGCGAGCGTCTCTTAAAACCTGTTTTTGTACCGGTAGGTGCTGCTAGCTGATGAATTTCCCTGCTGTATCTTAATCATCCCAGCTCTAGGTTGGCGGCTGCTGGATTTGCCTGGGTAAAATCCTAAAGCAAACATATCCTTTGTCAGGCTTATTCTCTGCATGTGACAGGGGGATGGGTGGGTGGCTTCAGTTGCAACAGTCCTTGACTCACAAATGCTATTATACATTTGCCATTACCATTTTATGCTAGCAAGACGAGGCAAAGTATCAGCTAGGGAGACTGACATCAAAACAACCATGCTATTCATATTTCTCATGTAACCATATATTTTTTTAAAAAACTTAATGTGCCTGCTAATATGCTCGTTGGCACATATCCCCTTACATTTGAAAGATAAGCCTGGTGCAAAATTTTGCACACACACACTTTACAGAAAATGTGCTGTTGGAATTAGTAGACTTGACGTCTCTGGTTGCTGAAGTCTAATATAAACTTGTACCTTATTGCCTTACCTATTCCAGCTGGAATCTAATATAAACCCGTACTGTATAGTCTCATCTGTAGTAAGTAAAACACCATCTGTCCTCGCTGACCCTGAACTGCTTCACAGGATAGACGCACCCATTGGCATATCTGCAACTCAGTTTCCTAGTGGTATAATGGTACCTGGCGGTTGTTGCTCCGTGACACCACTCGGTGCCGGATTTACATATAAGCTAAACAAGCTATAGATTAGGGCCCCACTCTCTTGGGGGGCCCCCAAAAAAAATAAAGGAAAAAAAATCTGGCTGTACATTTCCAAAATATAAGATTAAAATAAAACCTACATACAGCAACAGTGTTTTGTGTTGTGGAGGCTCCTATGCTCTAAGTCAGGCATCCCCAAACTCTGGCCCTCCAGATGTTTTGGACTACAATTCCCATCTTCCCCGACCACTGGTCCTGTTAGCTAGGGATCATGGGAGTTGTAGGCCAAAACATCTGGAGGGCCGCAGTTTGGGGATGCCTGGTATAAATCATACAATCATCATCATCATCATTATGGAATAGGACAGGCATCCCCAAACTTTGGCCCTCCAGATGTTTTGGACTACAATTCCCATCTTCCCCGACCACTAGTCCTGTTAGCTAGGGATCATGGGAGTTGTAAGCCAAAACATCCGGAGGGCCACAGTTTGGGGGTGCCTGCTCTAAGTCATGGGCCCCGCCTGCTAGCCTGCTCCCTAAATATCACTGGTTTGCTCATTTCTATACAAAGGGTGCCTACACATTCTGCATGGACTGGTTGCAGGGCAACATGTAGTGTGCAGCGGCAGACCGCAGTGCAGCACAGTTTAATGTAGTTCAAGCTGTTGTCCCTGTTATCTAATATTAGAGAGTGCTTGTAGACTGATGATCAGGCAGCGTAGACTAAGGGTATGAGTCTTATGCCTGCTAATTGACTTCATGTAATACATTATTTATTTATTTTGACCCCCATTATAAAATTACTTTAGAAAAATATTCATCTTTAGGTATCTATTAGGTCCATAAATTTCCATATAGCATATATTCAACACAAAAAAACAGCGATAATTTGTTGCTGACAAAGGACAGCTAGACATAGAAAGGGCCCCATTATCTTCAGTAGCTTAGGGCCTCATCAAAACTAAATCCGGCCCTTAGACCACTGGAAATTTCCCACTAGGGAGATCCCTCACTAAACCTCTGTTCCCTGGGAAGAGAATGACAGTTAAACTGGTGTAAATGTGTTCTGTAATTAATTAAATAAATGCCGGGCATCACCAGGAATAAAACTTCAACTCTCAGGACCTAAAACATGTGTCCCCTCCAAGCCTGTGCCAAAGTTTTGCAATTGTTTTGCAGTGAAAACCCCGCGTTTTGCGGAGCCCCATAAACGGAGTCATTGACACTCAAACCCGGGGGTCACCAAAAACCCGACGCCGTCCGATTCACTCCAAACCAGTGCCAAACTTTGGCAAAGGTTTTGCAGCGTATGACCTGCCCTTATTGTAACAAGAAGGCATGGAGAGTGTGCAAGAGTGAACAGGACTCTTGCACCTTAAACAGGGGATTTCGACAGGTCTAACTTGTCATTCAATAATTACAATTATTGAAGGTGCAAGAGAGCTTCAATATGACTTCTGCATCTGGTTGTCTTCTCAGGTATAGTGCATTGCAGTCAGAGTGTGGCATGCTTTCTTTATTGAGCTTTCCAAAAGCTTCCAGATGTTCATCTAACTGGCTTCAGAATTACACAGCAGAAACTTATTGGATATGTTCATAGTTTCGAGCACATTGGGTTCTTAGGATATTCCAGGTACCAGAAAACGTTACACGTATTTAGAGCTGAATGTTGTTGTTTCATTTAAATATATAGAGAGATCAGAGGTTCTCAAAGCTTCATTTCGGTGGTCCGTGGCATGCCTGTGTCAAATATTCATGTGGATTTTTAATTGTATTTTAATGGTTTCTTTTATTATTTTATTTTGTATTTCACCTTACTGTGTACTACCATCTGAATTCCTGGAATGCAAATTGCAATAAGTGCAATATGCAAGAAATGTAAGCAGCAATAAGAATACAATTAAAAATCATAGAGCATAAAATCATTACAAAACTATTAGCATTTTATTTCAAGTGGTCTGCGGAGGGGGAGTTTGAGAGCCAGCGGTATAGATTTGGCAGACCACATAAAGCATGGACCACACAGAATATTGCACCGTCACTTTCATACAACTCACAGAGTTCCACTTTGTATTTCCTCGGGGAAAGAAGACGTTCCACTTCTTTGAATAAAAGGGGACAAACAAAAGGCACCTTTTGTAATTCTGGGGCTATTAGTGACAGATGCCATTATGTGAACCGAACACTCCTGAGCAGCATCTTCTCTCTTTCCCCAACAGCTGGCTTGCTGTTACACCTGAAGAAGTAATTAGAAAGAGAGGTCAGAACACTAATTTGCTACAAACAAGTCCTCCCAGAGAAGGTATTGCCATCACAAAGGGAAAGAATAGAACTCTTAATCCAAGCAAAGGGGAACTGTCCACAATTTTTCACTCGATTTGCTGGCAGCTCAAGGGTGACCTTTAACCTGTTCCCACCAGCCTCTTAAAAGAAGCTACAAGGTTCAAATGAGGAAAACAGAATACTGTCAGGATACAAAATGTTGAGCACACTTGTCTTTACAAAAGTGGTAATTATTCCGATTCCCAAGCTCTACGTTTCTTTCAGGGGCTTTAAAAAAGGCAACAAATTGTGTTTGCTATATGGTCACTATAAGACATTATATATGGGTTTTTAAAAGAAGAAGAAAATCCCTCAAAACAGGGAGAGGGGGGACTGGAATGGGGAGCTGTTTTAGAACCCAGTGATGAGAATGCTTTCTACGAGAGGTATCAATTGACTTAATAAATGTTAATAAAGCAAGCCTTTCAAAATGCACCCAAGATGTAGTCAAATTTGATGCCATGTGGAAACATCAGGATTGTACCAAAGTTGATTTTGTTGAGAGCGGATTTAAGAGTGCAGTTTTTAGAAGTTCCTCATTGAATGATTTTTTTTTATAAAAAAAGAAACAGAACTCTCTGCTGATGGGTTGGTTTAGGAGTCAAACTGCTTTGATAAAGACTCAGATGACTCCCCCCTGCTTAATATTTGGTCTGCCAGAGGGCAGGCATTAGCAATAATGCTAATCTAGAGATCCCTTCTTAAGAGCAAGGCTCTCAGTAATCATGGTTGATAGTTAGTTGGCAGGAAAGAGCTTGACTTCTTCAGCAGAGAAATGTTCCTTCCGCACCACAAACACTCTTGCTACATGTGACACTATCTGAGAGGCTTAGATGAATTCCAGGAACAGCCAAAAAAACAACAAGCCCAAAACAAACAGTTTTCCTGGCCATCACAAGGATCCAGAGGCCTGCAACCATTTTTCAAAGAGTTCTTTGTTTACAAAATGGCGTTTGCATTGGAAACTCGTTTAGCTAGATTCTTGCGTTTACAATTTCCCGATTCACCAAGTAGAAAAGAAAGCAGATAGAGTTTCGATTGTAAAAGAAAAAGAAATCTAAAGCAATATCCCTGTCTACTTCCAGAATGAAAAACGGAAAATTATATGTCCCGGAGCTACTGTTATAGAATTAAGGAATGCGTTTTTGGAAATATGGCTATCAATAAGCCATTCATAGTTCGAGGGGAACAATGAATGGGGCAAAAGTTCTGCTTATGGCAGGGAGAACTTCGACACATGGAATCTCGAGGTCACACTTGGCCACATCAGAATTAGACAAACCACGGATTGTTCCACTTGAGGAAGGTTTCAGAAGCATGCCCAATGCAATTTCAGTTTACAGCTCACCACAAGCAATCTGAAAACAATTGGCTCAGCAGGTCTTCACAAGTTGTGTGAATCGACTCTCATTACTGTACACACAAGTCTCGGAGGGGTGTGTGTGTGTGTCTGATGCGCTCAACCAGATTTGTTTCACCGTGCCTAAACACACACACAAAACCACCCTGTTCGCAAAGCTGTTTGCGCACTGGCACAATGGCTGTCTCAAATGCGCATACCTCAGCTTAACTGAGAAGTGAATGTGGCTTACGGTTTCAAATCAGATGGAAGCTGGTTTGAGGGGAAATGGACCAGACAGCGGCATTTCTCAAGAAACGATAGGATAGATGTGGGTCGTGGCTGAGGTCATGTGTACTCATGTGTACTCATGTGGCCACGAGCGGTGGGAACACACTGGAACCAAAGTACACTGTAATGTGTACACAGTCCCAGCAAAAGGTGCTTCCTCAAAGGAAACTAAAATTATTCTTCAAAATATAGTTATTATCTAGGCCCCTAAGGCATTTCCTCCCAACCTGGAGTCTTCCAGATGTTTTGGACAACAATTATTTTTGCAGACTGACTGCTTTTGAGATGTGTGTTTTCACGGTAAGCCCTTTATAGGTAAAGGTAAAGGGACCCCTGACCATTAGGTTCAGTCGTGACCGACTCTGGGGTTGCGCGCTCATCTCGCATTATTGGCCGAGGGAGCCGGCGTACAGCTTCCAGGTCATGTGGCCAGCATGACGAAGCCACTTCTGGCGAACCAGAGCAGCACATGGAAACGCCGTTTACCTTCCCGCTGTAGCGGTTCCTATTTATCTACTTGCATTTTGACGTGCTTTCGAACTGCTAGGTTGGCAGGAGCTGGGACCAAGCAACGGGAGCTCACCCCGTCACAGGGATTCGAACCGCTGACCTTCTGATCAGCAAGCCCTAGGCTCAGTGGTTTAACCACAGCACCACCTGGGTCCATAAGCCCTATATAGGTAAAGGTAAAGGTACCCCTGACCATTAGGTCCAGTTGCGGACGACTCTGGGGTTGCGGCGCCCATCTCGCGTTATTGGCTGAGGGAGCTGCCGTACAGCTTCCAGGCATGTGGCCAGCATGACTAAGCCGCTTCTGGCGAACTAGAGCAGCGCACGGAAAGGCCGTTTACCTTCCCGCCGAAGCGGTACCTGTTTATCTACTTTCACTTTGACGTGCTTTTGAACTCCTAGGTTGGCAGGAGCAGGGACCGAACAACGGGAGCTCACCCCGCCGTGGGGATTTGAACCGCTGACCTTCTGATCAGCAAGCCCTAGGCTCTGTGGTTTAACCCACAGCGCCACCCGCGTCCCAGAAGCCCTATGTAAATTTCATTAAATAAATTCCCAGCAGACCTGGGCAGCACTGACAGGGACTGCTTGGAGTCCTCCTTCGAAACAATCTGGAGAGCTCTGAGCTGGGGAAACCTGTCCCGCAGCCTTTCTTTGAGCAGAAGTTGTATAGCTGTTTTTCAAGTTACTTGTAAATTGTCCCTAATGGGGCAAGCAGATGCTTGAAGAATTGTTTACATTGGGCTCCGAGAGGGTTTAAAAAGAAACGACTTCAGTGCTGCAGTCTCAATCCAATTTATTCACACATGCCCATATACCACACGGACTGCTTTTTAATAAATAAAGTGAGGCAAACATCGATCTAATTTACTTGGGTCCTCAGTTGCAGCAGACGATCTACACAACTTTTCAAAGCTGTGCGGATCGGTTGAATTCTCCCCATACTCAGATCGCAGCATTTTGTTTCTGGGAAATGAGATTAAAATTAATCACTGTTGTAAATCCAAGTTTGAAAGTGCCAATATTGTATTGCCAACTGTGTGCCTGTAGTCATGAGAGACAATTTCATTAGATGCATTTCTTCCATCTGTGTAATATCCTACTAATCCACTTCATGGATGCAAAGACTTAAATTTTTGCACTCTTGGATGTATCTTCTCTATTTTCTAGGGAAGGGGAGAGGCGAAACATGCAAGAGAGCAGCTAGGCAAATTTCTTTCATGCCATGTCAGTTCACAAGGACATATGAGTGCATCAAACCAGATCGTTTGAATTAAATAGTCACTATTTTGTGAACCGATGTGTTCCTCACATTACATGCTACATTAAAAACAATTCTGGTAATTTGTGAAAGTGCCTGTAAAACTATAACATGAGAAGGTGCCTACAGCTTCATGGGGATTTCTGTATCTCCGGGCGTTGGCCATTTCTGTTCCCACCATAGCTGCCAAGTTATCCCTTTTTTAAAGGGAAATTCCCTTATGCTGAATAGGCTTCCTCGTGACAAAAGGGAAAACTTGGCAGCTATGCTTCCCATCCCAAGCCTGGTACTTGAAGTCTAAAATGTCTGACTGATCCTGTTTATGAGGGATATCAGTCTCAAGTTCAGTTCACACCCTACAGAAGGGCTCTTCAGAATGCACTCTGAAAAACCCCGAGGCAGCACATTCATGTTGGGGAGTATAGCAAATGAACCTATTTTAAAAATCTATTTCAGGACATTTAAACCCACCTCCCAGAATGGTTCCCAGAATGACTTATATAAGGTCAACAGAAACAAAGTTTGCAATCTAAGAGACACAACACAAAAAGAAAAAGGGATGAGGAGGGGAGAGGAAAAACAAGCAACCTCAAGCACCAGTTCTTAAAGTTACATACCTGTAGTTCTTTTAATGATGCGTGGCATGAAAACAATTCAGGGAGGGGAGGAGCCAAGTGGAGCTGGTTTCTCAGCTGAACTGATGGAGATGCTTCTCGCCTCCTATGAATCCCAACACTGCTGCCCTCACAGGAATTGCCAGCAGAATCCACAGAGGACTCTGCAAAGGCGCTATGAATCTCCATGCCAATGTGTCCCTGGTGAAAGTTGGGTTGCATCAGGTGGAGCCCTTTGTAATATGTAAATGAACAGAATCCAGATAGCCAATTAAACATGAGAACATAAGAGCCTACTGGATCAGGCCAATGACCCATTTAGCTCAGCATCCTGTTTTCACAGTGGCAAACAAGATGCTTGTATACCTGAAGGAGCATCTCCACCTTCATCGTTCAGCCCAGACACTGAGATCCAGCTCCAATGGCCTTCTGGCAATTCCCTCACTGTGAGAAGTGAAGTTACAGAGAACCAGGCAAAGGGCCTTCTCTGTAGTGGCGCCCTCCCTGTGGAACGCCCTCCCATCCGATCATAGCTGCCAAGTTATCCCTTTTTTTAAGGGATTTTCCCTTATGCTGAATAGGCTTCCTCGCGAGAAAAGGGAAAACTTGGCAGCTATGCATCCGATGTCAAGGAGATCAAGAACTGCGCAACTTTTAGAAGACAGCCCTGTATTGGGAAGTTTTTAATGTTTAATGTTTTATTATGCTTTTATATTTATTGGAAGCGGCCCAGAATGGCTGGGGCAACATAGTCAGATGGGCAGGGTACAAATATTATTATTATTATTATTATTATTATTATTATTATTATTATTATTATTAAGCTAGCAAGAGTGCAACAGCACTCTTCTCAGCTGCGATTCCTAGCAACTGATCTTTAAATTTTCTTAGAATTTGTAAGAAGTTGTGCGTGCATGTGGATGTATGAGGGAATAAATGCTAAGTAACTCATCCTAATAGTATTTGTGGGAACTGGATGGAGAGAGAAAACTTTAGCTGGTCACCATGTCACCATGGGCATTTAATTATTCCATTGTTGTTATTTGAGTAATTAGATACAGATGACTCATTATGGATCTTCTTACTCTTGAAGTCTCTTGGCAGTTTTTATTCTCTCCAAGTTTCAGTGTGCACTTATTAATATGTATGCATAGATGCTCAATCATTAAAAATCCTTTGCACATAAAAATCCATTTTTACAGAACTTAAATAGCTAGAAGGAACTGAACCCTCTGCTACTCAAAACATGTTAGTGATTCATTTATATATGAAAATATAAAGTCCATGTCCACATCACATAGCTCAGATATATATTTCAACTTTCAAGTCTTCTTTCCCCACCCCGTCCCTCAAAAGGGTATTCAGAATAAGCATTTCAGTATGGAAAGTGAAATGTCTGAGTGAATTTAGTCAATTTAGTAAAACTAGAACAAATCAATGAACCACCCAGGAATCTAATGCTCTCAGTATTCCCACTGATGGCTCCACAACATCAAACAGTATGGAAAACATTTTCAAGGTAAGCCCTCTGTACTCGGAAACTGGTCCCTAAAGGCAGAAAGATATAACTTTCTTGGCCTACCTGTTTAAAGAAAGGTGATGGTCTGCATTCGCAATAGGATCAAGTTCATGCATAGCTCATGAAAATGTATCTTGAAAAAATGCTGGACTGGCCACAGTCTTCTCAAAAAGGTGGGCAGTTGAGAGAAATGGAGCTGGCCATTGGATACATGGGACATTTGTCCAAGACTGGTGGCCTGCCAAAGGCCACCGGGACACAGGCTGCTGAGCCTTCTCACAGCTCCCAGTGACCTGTGCCAATCTGCAGAACTTCTGCCCCTCCTAGTTCTTTTAACTGGTCAGAGTGGGGGCTGGTCTTTTGAAATATGGAACAGAAATGATAGGGAAATGGGTAAGTACACACAACTTGCTCCCTTCTTTAAAGGGCCATTGAACTATTGGGTAATCAATTAGATGCTTCAGTTAAAACAAACAATGGTCATAGGAATGGGCCAAATCTCTGGCATAAATAAAACCTGTATTCTGGATCATGCAACTCACTTCTCTGGAAGTTTATGAAACAAAGTAAGTTGCTTTCCTTGGTTCTCGAACTTAATCCATTCCGGGAGTCCATTCCACTCCTGAAACCGTTCGGAAACCAAGGCGTGGCTCCCTGCACTCAAGTGGAATACGTGTTGGAGGTGTGGCTTCCGAAAAATGTTTGCAAATCGGAACACTTACTTCCGGGTTTCCGGCGTTCGGAAGCCGAATTGTTCAACAACTAAGCTGCTTGAGAACCAAGGTACCACTGTACACTGGTTTTTATTTATCCATTAATAACATTTGTATCACACTGTTTTCTTTAAAAACAAATAAAAACATTTTATTCTTTTTTCCATAGAGGAAGTTACATTTGTTACTCAACTATTATATTCCAGTTCAACAAAACTAGTGACTTTCCACTCACCCAATATTGATGTTTCTAACTCAAATTACATTGCAATTCATTTCAAGCTTCTGTCTTACCTAATTTTATCCTCTCCAGTCTGTTTCTTAATATATCCTGCTATTTTCTTACACTTCAAACCCCGCTGTGGTCTTTGCATATGGGAAATAACTTTTTCAATATAGACTTGAATCATTTGTATCGCACTGTTTTCTCAGTGACCTCAGTCCCCCATTTTTTCCTGACAACAATCCTGTGAGATGAGCAGGTCCAATATTATTCGTGCCTTTAAGGGGAACTGAACTTCTCCAACTCCAAAACATTGTCCCTGAAGTGGTGATGATCAAGTATCAGGGTAAATGTAATTGACTTAAAAGAAATCCCCAAAATGTTAAATGAATTTCTAAATGGAATGTAGGATAGTGTTTCCAGTATGGGAGGCAGGTAGACTGCCTGTCCTTCCTATGTAATAAAGCTGGATTTAATGTGATACCCACTATATGACTGTGGTTGTTTAGAAGAGGTGTGGATAACTTTTGGTCCTCCAGATGAACTTCAACTCTCATCATGCCTAATCATTGGTCATGCTTGGTGAGACTGATGAGAGTTGTAGTTCAGCAACATCCAGAGGACCAAAAGTTCCCCACACCTGGTATATTGGAAGGAAGCGAATATCTGGAGAGGGGATTGCTGACCAGGCTTTGAGCTGGGAAACAGAACATGCTCCCCGGCCTTATACCCTCGATTTAACAAATCTGCTTCATAGTGAGGAAAATTCACTTGGGTGGCTATAACAGTCAGAAGTAGCCTGCCTGAACTTTGCTCATAGCCCTTTTGAGGTGGCAGTTTCCTGCAATGAACTGTAGCAGACAAATCTTCCCAGACAGTGCCAATTTAGATTGCCGCAGGGGAAATGGATTGTGGTGGATATTGCTGCTGCACACCCCAAGCTCCCTGCATGCAGAATACAAGCAGCAGAGAAGTCTAGATCAGAGTCCTATTCCCTGATATGCTACATTTCTGTTGGATGAGATGGGTCTGGGGTCAGCAAACTTTTTCAGCTGTGGGCCGGTCCAGTGTCCCTCAGACCTTGTGGGGAGCAGGACTATATTTGGGGGGGGGGATGAACAAACTCCTATGCCCCACAAATTGCCCAGAGATGCATTTTAAATAAAAGGACACATTCTACTCATGTAAAAATATGCTGATTCCAAGACTGTCCGTGGGCCGGATTTAGAAGGCGATTGGGCCGGATTCGGCCCCCAGGCCTTAGTTTACCTACCCATGGGTCAAAGGATCAAGGAGAGCATTCAGATTTGCAAAGGCTTCTGTGATATCTGCAAAGATAAGGGTGCACCATGTGTTATTTCTAAATTTGTAGTGTGGTCCTCTTTTCTTGGGAATTCTCTGCCGAAGTTGGGGTGAACATGAGAATACACAGAGTGCGGACTGAGGTGTCCCGAATAAACAAAATGTACCCCTCCAATTAGGGACCCAGGTGGCGCTGTGGTTAAACCACTGAGCCTAGGGCTTGCTGATCAGAAGGTCGGCGGTTCAAATCCCTGTGACGAGGTGAGCTCCCGTTGCTTGGTCCCAGCTCCTGCCAACCTAGCAGTTCGAAAGCACATCAAAATGCAAGTAGATAAATAGGAACCGCTACAGCGGGAAGGTAAACGGCATTTCCATGTGCTGCTCTGGTTCACCAGAATCGGCTTTGTCATGCTGGCCACATGACCTGGAAGCTATACGCCGGCTCCTTCGGCCAATAATGCGAGATGAGCGCGCAACCCCAGAGTCGGTCACGACTGGACCTAATGGTCAGGGGTCCCTTTTACCTTTTTACCCCTCCAATTAAACTGAACGTCACGATGCATCTTATTCAAAAACTTCTACACAGCCTCAAGGGTTAAAACAAATAGTCTTTACTGCTTTCTGAATGCCACTGTTTTGAAATCCCTATCTGACTTCCCTTCAGAGGTACTAAGCACTATGTACAGAGAGTTAAAGCAAAATCTGTGAGCCCGCCCCTTTTTTAAGGAGTTTGTGTTCGTTTCTTTTTCATGGGTATTTCTCCATTTCATTTGTAGGAAAAACAAATCGAGGAAAGCTGCTGAAAGAGGTTTGAGGCAGTGTACACTTTGTGGCGCTCAGCTGGCGGAGCCGCTGGCTGTGGGGAGAGGAAGGAGAGGGATTTGCGGGGGAGCCCCAGAACCATTTTCTTTCTTGGCATCGTTCACCCACCCCTTTGGCAGCCCCAAAACAGGAAGTGGCCCAGGAAGAGATGGGGTGGGGGCGGGTCTTCAAGTGCCCCCTCCCCAGAAGCAGCTAAAGAGGAGGCTGCATTGCTCAATATACACAACAGACAATGGCCTTGGTCCAGTATATCGTTCTGCCTGGACACTGAGGTCCAGCGCCGAGGGCCTTCTGGCGGTTCCCTCGCTACGAGAAGCCAAGTTACAGGGAACCAGGCAGAGGGCCTTCTCGGTAGTGGCACCCGCCCTGTGGAATGCCCTCCCACCAGAGGTCAAAGAGAACAACAATTACCAGGCCTTTAGAAGGCATCTTAAGGCAGCCCTGTTTAGGGAAGCTTTTAATGTTTGATGGATTTCTGTATTTTAATGTTTTTTTGGAAGCCGCCCAGAGTGGCTGGGGGAACCCGGCCAGATGGGCGGGGTATAAATAAATTATTATTATTATTATTATTATTATTATTATTGTGTTACCTCGGTTTATGAACACAATTGGTTCCGGAAGTCTGTTCATAAACTGAAGCATTCATAAACTGAAGCGAACTTTCCCATTGAAAGTAATGGAAAGTGGATTAATCCGTTCCAGACGGTCCGCGGAGTAACCGTTCATAAACTGAAGCGAACTTTCCCATTGAAAGTAATGGAAAGTGGATTAATCCGTTCCAGACGGGTCCGCGGAGTACTTAAACTGAAGCGTTTATAAACTGAAACATGGGTGTAATTGGTTCCGGAAGTCTGTTCATAAACTGAAGCGTTCATAAACTGAAGCGAACTTTCCCATTAAAAGTAATGGAAAGTGAATTAATCCGTTCCAGATGGGTCCGCGGCGTTCATAAACTGAAAATTCATAAACCGAGGTGTTCATAAACCGAGGTTCCACTGTATTATTATTATTATTATTATTATCATCATCATCATCATCATCATCATCATATTACAAAAACACCTTGCTTAATTTAAAAAAGAGAGAGGAAGAACGTGGATGTTTCCATGTGGAGAGGCCTTCTCTATGAGCACTTCGCAAACTCCTTCTCCTGTTCTATGCAGGGCCGTCTCAAGCATGTCGGGTGCCCTGGCGCCGTGGTGCGGAGATCGCTCCGGTGCCCCCGCCCTGGTGGGCGGGCACAGTGTGCAGCATGTCTTCCGTGCCAGCCCGGCGCCCTGGCGCCCCGCGCCACCCAGCCTACCCCTAGAGCCGGCCCTGGTTCTATGGTCTCCTGGGAAGGAAGTTTGTTCTTCTCCTCCATGTTGGTTTTCTTGAGCTTCTTCTTATCAAACTTCTCCACTTTGGAGAGATTGGGTTTGTCACACATCTTGGCCACAGAGAAGCGAGATGACAGCTTGAGAACTTCAACTGTCTCCAACCCTCGAACTGATCCGCACCGCGCTCTCCCATCCACGAGCCCTTTTGACGTCTCTGAAAATCAGATGCAAGAAGCCTCTTGGACCTGCGTGTCCCCAAAGTTGTCACTTTTGAAAACCTTGGCTTTTATTCATTCAGCTGCCACCCGTATTTTATCCTGATTTAGGATTCCCCTGCCCCCCCCCAAGCTAAAGACAGAAAGTCCTGATTTACACCACGGTTAAAGATCATCGCCTCAAGTTTTGTCTCGGGGCGAACGGAGGTATCCTTGTTCCCTAGCTACAACGGGGAATGTACCGTCATGATTTAAAAAACAACCACCCCCCAAACAATGCAAAGAACTACAATCCATTGTGCTACTAGCGCAAAGGTTCTCTCTCTCTCTCTCTCTCTCTCTCTCTCTGTGTGTGTGTGTGTGTGTGTGTGTACGTGTACACACCACCCTTCCTATATCCAGAGTTGCTGTGAAGCCCGGGTATTTTGGAAAACACAGCCCCGTTGTTTAAAGACGAAGTAATGAGATTAATATATACGGCAAATTGGAAGGAAGCAAGGAGATTGGGGCGAGGGGAGGGCAAAGGAAGCAAGCTCTTTGCCTGTTAAATATTTACCACTTGTGTTGAGCTCTGGCTCTTGCCATTTGGTAATCCTAGAGGTGGTTAGTTTTGTGTCAGTAAGGGTGTGTGTGTGTTAATGTATTCCTCCCTCCGAACCCACCTTGCATGGGAAAAGGCCGTGGTAACAAAAAGAAGACTGTTCCTTGTTCATGAATATTAATCGGTAAACTCCCCCTGGTATTTTTAAATCGGGGGCGAAAACTCTCCCTCCCTGCTGCTCCCCACTCAAGCAGGCCCAGAGGAGGAAAGCTCTGAATGTCCTGGGAAAGCCATAGACACAGGCAGCCCTGACTTCCCAGGCAATGGCCATATAAAACTCGGAGGTCACGGGGCCAGCGAAAGAGGAGGAATCAGCTTTGTCTCCGCTGTGTGTTGCTGAAAGCTAAACCTTTATGGAACATTCTGAGCTGCATTTTTGGCTATTTAACCTTCAAAACAAAAGGCTTATTTATTCCCTCCCGCCACCCTCTCCCCTCAGACATTATCCTTCATCTAGGGTTTTTTTCCCCCCTTTTTGGTCCCACGTTGACAGCAGCGGCATACGAAGGAAACCTCCTCGCCTAAGGCTCAGGCCTTGGTCGGCGACACTAGCCGCTGTTTGCCCTAAAAGGAAGGGTGGTGTGCTTTTTAGCAAATGGAACAAACGGGCATGGTGCAAATTGTACGTACAAAGCTACTAACCCCACTATGTAGTTCCTCCGCTTTACTAAAAAGGAGCCCTGGGATCCTTTGGGAGGAAAGGTGGGATATAAATATTATTATTACCAGTGCTATTTTTTCTAGAAAAAGAGGTGCCTGATCTCACCCAAAACACCTCCCTTGTTCTCTTAGAATGGCAATGGCGGTCACCAGAGAGTTCCAGCTGGAAAAAAAGCCCCGATTATTATGTATGTGTGAATGCACACACACATAACGTCCAGAAATCAAGTTTTCTATGAGCAATACGCAATATAAATAATGAACCGCCCCACAGCTTCCAGTGAAGGCAAACAGGCTCATCGACACAACTATCCAAATCCAACACTTGACCTTCACTGCTGATTACCTGGAATATTTTCGGTTACACATTTTATATACTTTAACTTTTGTAATACAGTGGTACCTCGGTTTAAGAACAGTCCAGTTTAAGAACGATTCGGTTTACAAACTGTGCAAAACCAGAAATAGTGTCCCGGTTTGAGAACTTTACCTCAGTCTAAGAACGGAAGCCGAACGGCAGAAGGGCACCGGCAGTGGGAGGCTTCATTAGGGAAAGCATGCCTCAGTTTTGGTTTAAGAACGGACTTCTGGAACGGATTAAGTTTGTAAACCGAGGTACCACTGTACACACACACACACAGAGAGAGAGAGAGAGAGAGAGAGAGAGAGAGAGAGAGAGAGAGAGAGAGAGATTTCTCCAAATGGCAAACATGCCACAAGAAAGTGAGGTTGGGGAGACCTTGTCAATTTCACCTTATCGGAAAGTCTAGTTACAGCCTCATAGCAAATTCTGGAAATTCGCTGCATGTTTCCTCCAGAACGCAGGTTAGTCAGTTCCTGTTCCTGCGTGGCTCTCTCTTTTCAGTATGAGCACCGAGGGTTAAGGTCATCATACGATATGCACCAAGGGAAGGCAAGTTTTGACACTTATCCTCATTGAGATCATTTGCATTAGCAGTCTCGACAAGGCTTATCCGTTTTGTGTGACATTCCCGGCACACTGCTGCAACCACATTCCAGACAGCACCGCAATACCGTATGGAGAAACAGCCGCATTATCTTGCAATAGCATATTACAGGCCTTGTTGGCATCACTCTGTTTTGAGCGACAACGGAGTGTGCCTTCGGGGGTGAAGTCAAACCGCTGTGTTAGCAGCGCCAGATGTGGGAGTGATTCTGGGGTTGATGTCGGCAAGCCGCATCAAGCCTGGCAGGAGAGCTGTCAAATGTAAAAGGTTATCGCGTGCAATGCTGGCAAGCCACATTGTACGTCAGTATTAGCATACACGCATCTATAGGTTAGGTCATTGGGACAGAGCAGGTCACCATAGGACTGGGCAGAGGTGGGGAGAACAGGATGGAACTGGTTTGGGCAAGTTATAACAAGGGAAGCAGGTCCAAGCCAGAGAGGTTGAACCCAGGTCAGGGGGAAAACAATGGAATGGGGAGGAGGTTTTGGGGAGGCTAGCAGCAGTCACAAGATTGAGGGGAGGGGGATGTGTAAAGAGCGCACATGTGACAAGGAGGTGTTTGAGGGATACGTGAGGATCAGGCACTTCCCTTATGGAGGGAAAATTGGGTGTTGGCAGGATGTGACACATGGGGAAGTTCCACCTTTTCTGGGAGGTCCTGGCTGTCATTGGAGGAAGACTGCACTGGTTGTTAATGATTTACTTGGTTACAAAATCTCAATAAAAGGGGGCTCCTGCTTTTGCTCTGGGTCACCCCCGGAATATACTACCTTTGTGTTGCGTCTGTTTGCCACCTCAACAGCCAGAGTGACCTCCCAGGTCGCAAGCTTGGCCAGTGACAGACCTACATTTTGGGGGCCCTGAAGCTGGAACTGTCATGGGGGCCCCTTCGCAACCAGTGACAAGTTCTGGGTAACCACTGTCATTTTCTTCAGCAGGGTTCTTCCACAACAAATCACCACCCCTTTACACCATCTGTGCTACCGGCTCTCAAACTTTGGGATTGTTGAAATATTTACACACACACCCCAAAATTGTAATCAATTTGAGTCGTCTCATTCAAATTGGGTCTATTAGACCCAAACATTTTAAGCAGTGTGGATTAAAGTCACTTCAGGGGCCCCTAAGTTTCGTTAGTTTCACAGTAAATCCGCCCCTGAGCCTGGACAGTGTGGATGGAGGTCCTGGGCTGCCCAGACAACCTTCTTGGCCTCGCTGAGGTGGTCCAAAGGAAAGCAGAGCAATATGTTTGTCACCAGTTTGGCTGCAACAGTTGCTGGAAGGAGGCGTACAAGGCACCATCCAACTGTTTTAGGGACTCCACTCCGTATTTGTGAAGCTTTTACTCCTTAGCCTTTTCTTCTCCCCAAGATGTCCCACAAGCAGTGGAGGTTTAGGACCAGAGATTTCCTTCTCCTAGATGGGCTCCCTTTCCAGGTGGATGAGTCCCATCTGCCCCTCACTTCCCTCTGTCTACAGCATGTGCAAAAACCACATTCTTGACCCACCATTGGCCTCATCTTCTCAATCCTCCAGAGCCTGTCTTCACATGCAGGCTGTAGTCTAATTCTCCAAGGACTTGAGACCCATTGGCTACCCTCACCTGGTTTAGTTGGGCAGTCAAAGCCGTTTCCGGGATTGTGGCCACTGTCACAGGCTGACAGCTTCTAGGAGCCACAGGTGAGAACTGAGTGCAGGGTGGGGACCGAAGAGGAGGAGGAGGAGGAGGAGGAGGAGGAGGAGGAGGAGGAGGAGGAGGAGTTTGGATTTGATATCCCGCTTTATCACTACCCTAAGGAGTCTCAAAGTGGCTAACATTCTCCTTTCCCTTCCTCCCCCACAACAAACACTCTGTGAGGTGAGTGAGGCTGAGAGACTTCAGAGAAGTGTGACTAGCGCAAGGTCACCCAGCAGCTGCATGTGGAGGAGTGGAGAATCGAACCTGGTTCACCAGATTACGAGTCCACCACTCTTAACCACTACACCACACTGGCTGTGGTGGACAAACTACCCCAGAAGGAGCATGACATGTCCCCCACCTTTTACAGGTTTATAACTGGGAAAATGTTATATCCCCCCAAACAGAAAAAAACCTTTTGCCCTCTAAATCAGTTATCCTCAATATTTTCCCACTGAGGTCAAACCATTAGCCTACATGGGCAGTTGGGGGCCTATTTGTTTTAACCATGCATTTGTACGATGGCTGTGTTGCTGCTGTGACCCACCTTTAGATCAGGCTGTGACCCACCACTTGAAAACCAATGCTGTAGATGTTTTGGACAACTATTCCCATCATCCATTAACCCTGACCATGCTGACCTGTGCATGTAGGGTTGCCATACATCCGGAATTTCCTGGACACTGTCGCTTTAATGCCCTGGAACATGCGGACTTATGGTAACCCATATCGGAAGTGTAGATTTGGGCAAACTTCCTTAAAAATAGCTCAAAACAACAACAACAACAACAAACGCTCAACTACTTTGGCCAAAAAGGAAAAAAAAAGGGGTGGGGGAGCTCAACAACTTTGCCAATATGAAATCTTAAATATGGCATGTTATTTGTCTAGAGTAATAATACTGAACACACGCACACACGTACGTTTCATCTTAGATATGTGATGCCGAATGTATAATTCTTATGGATATTTATAAACAGCACATATTCTAAAATTGGAATGATACAGTGATTAGCATGGCCCCTGTGCAAGGAGAACCCGAAAATTCACGAAGCATTCCATATTTTTAACCAAAGGAAAACTATCACAAAAAACCAAACCCCACAAAGAATTGTTGATGCTGGAGACAAAAATAATCTGTGAAGGATTTTTGTGGATGAAATAAACGTTGGTTGCCTTAGATAGCAGATAGCAGCAGTCAGATTCTGAGCAATGAGACATATTTGCTTGTGTATAAATAGCTACATTATGCCCTATTTACATTTTTACAGTGCTTCTCAAATTGCCTGATCCTGTGTCTCTGCCTGTCTGTGTGTAGCTGCTCCATTGAAATTCAAACAACTGAACGATGGAATGCATTGTTGACTTAGCAGGAAAATTGCCCATAGACAGCCATTGTAGGGAGGAACAATGTTTGTTTGAATAGCATCCAGGGGGATGTTGGGTTGTAGAATGCATTAGGAGTAGGCTCCCTGACGATTTCCTCCTCCTCCTCCTCCTCCTCCTCCTCCTCCTCCTCCTCCTCCTCCTCCTCTATTTTATTTTTTTAAGTATTGTGGCATCATAAGGTAGCAAGCAAGCATCAACCTGCCACAATTTTTTTTTTTTTTGTGGTGCATCTTATATAGAATTCTGCTTCTAGCATCATAAACAAGGTTGGCCTAACGTAGTCATCTCTTGCTAGCTTCGTGGAACTATAATCAGACTTACAGAATTACCAACTTTCTATGTTAGTGTTGGGAGATGACTACAATGCTGCCGCCCTGGGCAAACACACACCCAAACACACCAGCTTTTATTAGAAAGCAAGACAGGAAATGTAATAGGAATGTAGTGTTGCATAACTGGTGGCTACTCAACTTCCACTTGAGGCTGCATATTACATCAATTGCAGAATAACCAAAATGTTGCAGCAACTCTCTCTCTCTTCTACAAACACCAAACTAGCACAATATGCTTCATTGCCTTGTTTCTGCTGCAAATGTGTGTTATTTGGTACTGCAAGAGCCACCTATTGGTTCCAGACCATGAGTTTCTGGCGTGAATTTCAAGGTCTGTAGGCAGTGGGCAAGAGTCTTATTTCTGCTTATTCTCTTAGCTCTGAAGCTAGGAGAATAGTTGACTGTGGGCTCCTACAGATGACCTGTTTATTTGTTAGTTTCATTATAGTTCTATCCCACCAATCCTCTAAACAGCTCAAGGCGACCTACATGGTTCTCCCCCACCCCATTTAATCCCCAAAACGACCATGTGAGGTAGGCTAGGCTGAGAGACTGGCCCAAGATCTCCCAGTGAGTTTTGTGTCTGAGTGGGGGATTTGAACCCTGGTCTCCCAGGTCATAGTCAAATATTCTATGAGCTGCCATGTACAAAACTTACATAGGGGTTAGGTTATGGCAGGTCTTTATTGAGCATTTGTCTTGATTTATTTGAGGTAAGGTTATATGACAATGAGCATTCATCCCAAATTCATCCCGATTTGCTTCCACAGTGGTTATACATATTTTTGTTCACCATTCCATCCTGCACATTTCCCTCAATGTGCTTTCCTAAAAGCAAAACATTAAAAAAAGCTCAACATCAAAAAAACTAAGATCATGGCCACTGGTCCCATCACCTCCTGGCAAATAGAAGGGGAAGAAATGGAGGCAGTGAGAGATTTTACTTTCTTGGGTTCCATGATCACTGCAGATGGTGACAGCAGTCACGAAAGTAAAAGACGCCTGCTTCTTGGGAGAAAAGCAATGACAAACATAGACAGCATCTTAAAAAGCAGAGACATCACCTTGCCAACAAAGGTCCGTATAGTTAAAGCTATGGTTTTCCCAGTAGTGATGTATGGAAGTGAGAGCTGGGCCATAAAGAAGGCTGATCGCCAAAGAATTGATGCTTTTGAATTATGGTGCTGGAGGAGACTCTTGAGAGTCCCATGGACTGCAAGATCAAACCTATCCATTCTGAAGGAAATCAGCCCTGAGTGCTCACGGGAAGGACAGATCCTGAAGCTGAGGCTCCAATACTTTGGCCACCTCATGAGAAGAGAAGACTCCCTGGAAAAGACCCTGATGTTGGGAAAGATGGAGGGCAAAAGGAGAAGGGGACGACAGAGGATGAGATAGTTGGACAGTGTTCTTGAAGCTACGAACATGAGTTTGACCAAACTGCAGGAGGCAGTGGAGGACAGGAGTGCCTGGTGTGCTATGGTCCATGGGGTCACGAAGAGTTTGCAGTTCGGGTGACTATCATATCTACTACTGTGGGCAAGAATCCTGTAGTAGAAATGGAGTGGCCCTCATAGTCAACAAAAGAGTGGCAAAAGCTGTAATGGGATGCAATCTCAAAAATGACAGAATGATCTCGATACGAATCCAAGGCAGACCTTTTAACATCACGGTAATCCAAGTTTATGCACCAACTACCGGTGCTGAAGAAAGTGAAATTGACCAATTCTATGAAGACCTACAACACCTTCTAGAAATGACACCAAAGAAGGATGTTCTTCTCATTACAGGGGATTGGAATGCTAAAGTAGGGAATCAAGAGATAAAAGGAACAACTGGCAAGTTTGGCCTTGGAGTTCAAAATGAAGCAGGGCAAAGGCTAATAGAGTTCTGTCAAGAGAACAAGCTGGTCATCACAAACACTCTCTTCCAACAACACAAGAGACGACTCTACACATGGATATCGCCAAATGGGCAGCATCGAAATCAGATTGATTATATTCTCTGCAGCCAAAGATGGAGAAGCTCTATACAGTCAGCAAAAACAAGACCTGGAGCTGACTGTAACTCAGATCATCAGCTTCTTATAGCAAAATTCGATGCTGCCCATTTGGCGACAGACTGTTTTAGACAGGCTGGACCAAACATTCCCTGCATGTCCACTCTAGGAAAACAAGGAATGTTGTACTTGATTGCTACTTATGTATCACATTCCACACTTTCACTGAGTTCAGTGGGGCTTACTCCCAGTTAAATCTGTATAGGATTCTAATGTGGGCTGCAAGCCTTGTGCTCTAAGTCACAGTGAGGCAAGTGGCGCTTTGGCTCAGATGCCCAGCAGCACTCAGTGAATGCATCTACTGTATCACCCACAGCTGTTCCTGAGAGGGGAAATAAGTGAAGAGGCTTCCTCTCCAGTTGGCAACGCATCTGGTTTTGGCTGGCATGTGGTTTTGGCTTCCACATCCGTCTGCTCGGCTTCTTTGTGGCAATGCGTCAACTTGCAAGCATTCTATTGCTGCATCTGATCTTCTCTGGTTCCTCTTGAGTTGCATAAGAAGTCCCAGGCCACAACAAGCCCAAAAGGAGCAATTTGCAAATAAATGAGATTCCAGGTTTTAGAGTGAAGGCTCTCTTGCCTGCCAAGAAGCGAACCTGCAAACGGACAGGGCTTGCTTTCAGTGTTGATAAGCTGATGGGCACTGGCTGCAAGTCCCACTTGCAGGGGAACGATCTGGAGCCAACTTTAAGCTCTCAATGATTTCAATGTAGTCACATCCTTGCTTGTCCCATACGTGATGTCACATATGACAACAGGAGCAGGCCAGGTGGGCTCTACCTTTTTCGATCATCGGTTTTCAGACCCACAACATGGCAATGCGGAGGGAACAACGCTTGAAATATATTTGCAAAATGTTTTTGCGTGGCCCCATCCTTACACGTGGCACATTCCAGAAGGGTGGCGCTGTGGTCTAAACCACTGAGCCTCTTGGGCTTGCTGATCAGAAGGTTGGCAGTTCGAATCCCTGCGATGGAGTGAGCTCCCGTTGCTTTGTCCCAGCTCCTGCCAACCTGGCAGTTCGAAATCACCCCAGTGCAAGTAGATAAACAGGTACCACTGTGGTAGGAAGGTAAAATGCATTTCCGTGTGCTCTGGTTTCCGTCATGATGTCCTGTTGCCCCAGAAGCGGTTTAGTCATGGCCACATGACTGTGGACAAACAGCGGCTCCCTTGGCCTGAAAGCGAGATGAGCGTCGCAACCCCATAGTTGCCTTTCACTGGAGTTAACCGTCCAGGGGTCCTTTACCTTTTTACTTTGAAGGGGATGCATTGCATATTAAACAAAGCACTGAATGAGTCCTAATCTGTACCATTGCAAGGGTGGTTGAAATGCAGTTCACCAGGCCATCATTGCATCTGCGTGCTGCTCCTGGAGGAACATTAAAGGGCTCAATCTAGCCAAAATTCAACACTAGAACACCCCGTCGATTTCTGCGGGATTTGTGAAGTTCTTAGCTTCTGTGCCCAAAATCCATTGTTCTGCTCCTCATCTCCTCCTTTCTCTCTTAAATTGCAAGATGTTTATACCATCTTTCTAAATCTGCCATGAACCTCAGTCCGGTCATCTGCCTGTTTGCCTGCTTGCCACCTTCCCCACCGCTGTGTTTCAAGTTGCATTTTTGCATTGCCATATATACCACAGAGAGGATGGGGTTGTCTTTACCCATTTCACATTCCCTGATTTGTTTCTCCCACTTGCAAACTACAATTCCAGTTCCACGAAGCTGTCATCTGCACATGGGCAGTGGCTGTCTGAAGTGTACACACCTCAGCTTAACCATGGCTTACATTTTCAAATTGGTCTGAGGGAAAACATATCAAACAGGGGTATTCAAACCCTGGGTGAACCAAGAAGCTATGGTTTTAAAACAGAAAGACAACTCGCTCATTGGGGTGACCAGTTTCAGGATAAAGTTTTTAAGAAAGAAAAAGACATTTCTGGCTATGGATTCACTTTTCTCACACCTGCACCTCTGGCAATGTAGGACTGTGTCCATTCTTTAAAAAAGGAATAGATTTCTCAAAGGTATAGATCAGGGGTGGCCAACTCCCAAGAGACTGCGATCTATTCACAGAGTTAAAAACTGGCAGTGATCTACCCCCTTTTGGGGGGTTCAGGTCAAAGTTGTTGAGGGTTTTTTAAGGTAGGAAAGCCCTACCTTTTGGGGGGTTCACGTAAAAGTTCTTGAGGAAAGCGACTGAGCTTTTTTTAGGAAGGAAAGCCCTGTTTTTTGGTGGTTCAGGTCATTTTAGGGGTGCAGGACAAAGGTGTTGAGTTTTTTTAGGGGAGCCAAAGTTTTTTAGCTTCTTTGGGGGGGGGGAGCCACTGATCCACTAGTGATCTACCACAGACGTCCAGTGATCTACCGGTAGATCACGATCTACCTGTTGGACATGCCTGGTATAGATTATTGCATCTTTTATTTGGTGATGCGATATAGTATTAGTATATTTAGTGTTGTTGCTTTTTTTGGGGGAAGAGGAGATTGGTACCTATCTATGCAGCATGTAATAAAAATTCTTCCTAAAGGAGACAGTCATATAGCCACCATTCTCAGATGGGACACTTTGACTGTTTACTAATGATGATAATCCACCGTTATAGCGGAGAGGGATTAGGCAAAGCCGGCGCCATTTGTCTGGTTCAGTGAGTTGGTGTTGCCTTCCTTGTTTTCATTGCGTTATTCAGTGCCATTGTAAGGTTTTCCCACATCCTCATCATATTAACCGTTCCTATTACTGTTGCTTGACTCAGCAGCCAAGAACGGCCACAGAAGTCATTATGCTTCCTGGAGTCCTGGCAGGAGTCCGCTGTGGAATTCAAGATAAAGATGGCTTTTGGTATCCTGTACTCGCAGAAAGGGAAAGAAAGCAGACCCCTCCAAGTGTCCCTATTTTCCAGGGACAGTCCCTGATTTAGAGAAGCCGTCCCAGTTTCTGATTTGATCCCGGAATGTCCCACTTTCCCTTTTTTATATATATAAATTTTTAAAATAAACTTTATTGAAATTAAAATTAAAATAAACACACACATAAACGCATACACACATTTGAAATGATAATAATAACGTACAAAATCATATATAGTAGGAAAAAAATAACGAAATAATAACCATATAACTTAAAAATTAAATTCATACATTCACTTCAAATCCATCTTAAATTATAATACTCATAGCCCTAAAAGAATTACGAGTAAAAACAAAACATAAAAAGGGGGGGGGGAGAGGAAAAAAGAAAGAAAAAGGAAAGAAAAAAAAGAAAAAAATCATACTTTCCATCTATTCTCCCCTTTAATTATATCTCTTTATCTCCTCCTCCCCTATTTGACTTCCACATATCTCTCTCTCGGGTTCGTCAAATGCTATATTACAATACTGCTTCCCCATATTTCTGCAAATATATAACCTAGGATAACCTGTATATACAAATTCATCCTCCATCCATTCAATCAAATTAACATAAATCAAAGTTGTTCATTACGAGATCTTAGAAATAAACCCAGGATTTTATTGTGGGGCACTGTCTTTTCATGTATTCTCCAAACCTATCCCAATTAAGCTGGAATTTCCTATTAGAATACCCTCTAATTGAATTGGTCAGGTTATCCAGATCTAAATATCCAAACAATTTCTCCCGCCATTCCACAATGCTGGGTATCTCTTTATTCTTCCAGTAGGACGCGATCAGAATTCTTGCAGCTGCCACAGCATACAAGAACAGTGTCTCGTCCTGTTTTTTTAATTGTACTATCCATAATCCCCAGTAAAAAAGATTATGGGGTTTTCTTTATATTATATTTGACTATTTTTTTTATTTCTTCGAATACCTGATTCCAAAAAATTTTTATTTCTCCACACATGTATGAACGTTCCCGTCTCCTTTTGACATTTCCAACAAAGATTGTCCTTGGTTTTGTACATTTTGTGAATTTTTACAGGGGTTAAATGCCACCTGTAAAATAATGTAATCATATTCTCCCTAATTCTCTCCGAGGCTGTGAATTTCCAGGTTTGTGTCCAAAGTTTCTCCCATTCATCCATGTGTATATTTCCCCCCACATCTATGTGTACTTTTCCTTGTTGTTGTTGTTTAGTCGTTTAGTCGCGTCTGACTCTTCGTGACCCCATGGACCAGAGAACTTTTCCTTAGGATGTCCTTATTTCCATCAGATAAATGTTGGTGGGTATGGAGTTATCCAACAACCGAGCCGTCTTAAGGCAGCTCTGTATAAGGAAGTTTTTTTGGGTTTTTTAATGCTTGATGTTTTATTATGTTTTTATATATGTTGGAAGCCACCCAGAGTGTCTGGAGGAAACCTTTCAGATGGGTGCGGTATAAATAGTAAAATTATCATTATGGAATGGGACGTCCCTATTTTCATCAGAGAAATGTTGGCAGGCATGAGAAGGAGAAGAACCAACCAAGGAAAAATGGCTTCAAAAGTCAACGGACTGTGCGGAAACAGCAAACTCGACAGCAAAAAGAAAAGGATAAAAGAGGCAAACTGTTTTAGGAATAGTGGAGCCTATCTGAAGAACTGCTATAGTCAAATGAAAACGCTGGCAGGGTTCGAATTATGAGCAGCAGAGTGGAAACAACCATAAGTGAAATAGAGAATAATTGTATTAATATGTTATATAAAGCAGTAGGTACAGGGTGGGGACAGAGACACAACGCAGATAAGGGTGGGAAGTAAAAAAAAAGAAAAGAAATATATATATTAAAATTTAAGTAAATTTGTAAAAGCTGTGGAAATTAATAAAAACCTTATGGGAGGGGGGAGGGGAAGAACTTTGTTTCGAAGTAGAGTAGCTCCTCTCTGCATTGTGCTTTTTTTTTGTGCCCACGTGCATAAGAATGGCTGCTGGCAGGTGGCTGAAGAGTTGTCTGAATAGCTGCAATTGTCTGGATGTCAAAGGGATGAGGCAGCAAGCAGAACCGGGAATTAAAAAGACAGTGGTGGGTGATGCCAAAGTGGGGGGGAGGCGGGGTGGTGGAGTTCGGCTCATTGAATTAGACCCCCCCACACACACTTTTCTTTCTGCTTGGCATCTACGGAGGCATCTAGGGGTCTTCCAAAAGTGATGCTAGAGAGCTATTTGGGGCCGCTAGAGATGTACGCAGGACATGGGTGGCGCTGTGGTCTAAACTACAGAGCCTAGGGGTTGCTGATCAGAAGGTCAACGGTTCGAATCCCCGCGATGGGGTGAGCTCCCGTTGTTCGGTCCCAGCTCCTGCCCATCTAGCAGTTCGAAAGCACGTCAAGTAGATAAATAGGTACCGCTACAGCGGGAAGGTAAACGGCGTTTCCATGCGCTGCTCTGGTTCGCCAGAAGCGGCTTTGTCATGTTGGCCACATGACCTGGAAGCTGTCTGTGGATAAACGGCCAGTAAAGCAAGATGAGCGCCGCAACCCCCTAATGGTCAGGGGTACCTTTACCTTTACCTGGAGATTAATTAGGATTTCCCTGAATGTTAGGCAACGCGTGACAATTCACACACCGTTGTTTTCTTCCTGATCGCCCATTGACTAAAAGTGCTTTCTTGAAAACACCAAAAATTCTCAAAATTCCAAATGTACCTACTGCCCCAGAAAGGCTGCTGATCTTCGCTGTGAATGTAGAAATTAATCATTGGGGGATAGTTCTGTAGCTCAGTAGTAGAGCTTGCATGCAGGAGTTCCTGGGTCCATAGCTCAGTTGGTTAAATCAGCTGGTGCTGGGGTTGCGGTGCTCACACCCCACGATCTACCAGTAGATCATGATCTACCTGTTGGACATCCCTGCCCTAGGCCAACCCCAACCTCTCCCACCACCAATGGAATACAAGTGAATAGTAAAGAGGACCCGCACAAGCAATGCTGACACAAAACCCCACACATACACTAAGTAGAATAGAAGCATTGCCACCCGACCCCGACCCCCACTCACCATGCCCCCCTCCACCTCTTCCCCCCTTTTCTTCCTAATGTAACGCTCATTCTCAACAAATGAAACTGATCTGTAGACAATGTACCTTGAAAAAAGAGACCTTGCACGTACTTTTGTAAACCAAGAAATCTTCAATAAAAATATGTTTAAAAAACAAACAAAAAAACAAACAAAAAACTACAGTTCCCAGGATACTTTGGTGGAGGAAGTAATGTGCTTCAAATACACTTTAAATGTATGGTGTGGGTACCAGCCACAGATCGAGAAGACCCAGGTTCAAATCCCACCTCCGTCATGAAGTTCTCTCTGCTTAGCTCTGTGCCAGCCAGCATTTCTCAGCCTAATGTTCTCCACTGGTTTGCTGTGAAGATAAATTGGGAGCACCATCTATTTTTTAAGAGTGCTTTGGAGGAAGGGCTGAATATACACAGTTTTATTTAAATAAAAAAATAAAAAATAAATCCCGTCAAGCTTACATGACATCTAGCACTGTCTCGGCTTTTGTTGACTATGTGAAGAATTGTCTGGGAAAAGGCACCGAGCTACCTCCATTGAGCCCAAGTCGAAGAGGAGAAAATGTTCAAATTGCTGAGGCTGGCACTGCCCTTGGCACTAAAATAATTGGTTAATCAGTGCCTTGCACTACTTGCCTGACAAGTTTGGCAGAGGGTTTCCTTGAAACCCCTTAGGAAAATAATAATTATTTGCCAACAAAGGGCTTAGCAATGCACCCTTTGGATTTTGTGGCATCCGAGCCAGAATATTTGCTATTTCTCCCTTTGTCGTGTTAGGTGTCAAATTGCCACCCACCCCTGCTGTTTCTCTGGCTATGCACACACCACACATTTAAAGCTTCCCCCGCCCCACTCTGAATCTTGGAAACTGTAGTTTACCCCTCACAGAGCTACAGTTCCCAGCACCCTTAACAACCTGCCATTCCCAGATTCCTTGGAGAAAGCAACGTGCTTTAAATGTGTTTCACACATACCATGTGGATGCAGCTTTTGACTTCTAGGGAGTTCCTGCTGACCTCTTTTCCGTTTTTAATAAATCTTTTTAATTGAGTTTAACATTGCAAATTTAAATTCAAACAATAAACATCATTCCCCGAATCCTTTGATTCCCCTCCACCCTTCCATGGTAACAATTTTCAATCTTCTTCCACTGCTTCCCTTATTCTACACGATGCGTGAAAATTTTTGGAGACACCGTTGATGAAATCTTTTGAGGAGCTGGAGATGGCGTTTATAAGTGGTCCACGTTTTACAAGCATACAGTAAGGTAAGGTTGGTAGTACAACTTCAGCTACACATAAAGGTAAAGGTACCCCTGACCATTAGGTCCAGTCGCGGACGACTCTGGGGTTGCGGCGCTCATCTCACCCTATAGGCCAAGGGAGCCAGCATTTGTCTGCAGACAGCTTCCGGGCCATGTAGCCAGCATGACTAAGCCGCTTCTGGCGAACCAGAGCAGCGCATGAAAACACTGTTTACTTTCCCACCAGAGCGGTACCTATTTATCTACTTGCACTGGTGTGCTTTCGAACTGCTAGGTTCGCAGGAGCAGGGACCGAACAACGGGAGCTCGCCCCATAGCGGGGATTCGAACCGGCAACCTTCTGATTGGCAAGCCCAAGAGGCTCAGTGGTTTAGACACTACTCAGGGTCATAAGAGGAGTAGGCACTTTGCGGCTCTCCTCTCCATGCCAGTACAACTCTCTGAAAAGTGGGGGGTGTTGGAGCGGGGAGGAGAAGCTGAGCAGATTTCTCCTCCCTCGCGGCTCAGAGGGTCTTGCGGTGCAGGCAGGCTCTGTGCTCCTGCTATCAGCTCCCACAGCATCATCATAATTAAAGAAGAGAGCAGGTTCCAGCAGTCTGGGAGTTAATGGCAGGACAATTTGTTTTGGGTACAGCAGCCTTGAAGCAGCACCTAAGGCCACAGACGAGGAACACAACAGTGGCACGAATCCCACAGTAATGAATATGATAGTGAATCACTAGTGAAATTGTTTGGCACCCTTTAAAAGGTACCTGAAATCTGCCGAGAGGCTGGAGCAGTCAGCCACTGGGTAGCTAAATTGTATATACAGGCTGGTTTATTGAAAGGAGACATGGGGAGCCTCAGGACAAATTTAGCTCATTTCGGCATGCCAGGCCATTTCCCCCAGACTATGCCCACCTGCCCCAAACGGGACATCGGCATGTGACGTCAGGTGCGCTGCAGGTACATAGATGGCTCCTGCATCTAGAAAGCCGGATTGAGCTCTCTGTGCATCAGCTGGAGTGGAGGCAGTTCAATTCTCCTTGGTCACTGTCTCTCAACACCCTTGCAGGACAGTGTTGACAGTTGGGCACCCCTTGTTGGGTGGGACGGGAGATAAGACTTGCCGGGCTTCCTCCACTTTCAGCCAAAAACATTTCCCACAGCAGCTTACAAAAATTGGCAGTAAAGTTTCATCACATTTTGAACGTAGCTTTGCTTTGAAAAAAAAAGGTATCTAAACAAATTCAAGCATCGAGTCAACTAGTCGAAGAAGACACATTGCAGGAAAATGGTACTGTTTTTTTGCAACGGGCAAAGAAACTCTCAGGCCTTTCTTCTGCTCTTGTGTCACACTATGGAGAGAGCTATGAAGGTAATAGAATACATGCATTATTGACAAAATAGAAACGGCACACTCTTGTACGACTGCAAAAAAGCCTTCTGCTGTTGTTTTTTTTAAGTGGGTTATTTTCTTATAACAGATTCAGCAAAACACTTTAATCCACTTTAATTGTACAAACCTAAATTTGTGGTATGTGGTGGAATCCATCCCCCCAAAATGGTCTGGAGGCATCACAATCAACTCTCCCAACTTGTGGCAGGGGATGAGAATGATGGTTGGTTGGGGGGGGGGAAAGGAAGCTAGCACACTTCTCTGACACATACACACTGGTGTTTTTTAATTAAGATGGTGAACGTAAAGGGAAAGGTTTTCGAACATGCAAAAAGGAATGCACATGTTATGGTTGTTGTTATTGTTTATATGCCATTGGTTGCATCCAACTAAGGTGCAATCCGAGTAGATCCAATTAAATTAATCCAAGCTAGGGTTGCCATATGTCTGGAATTTTCCAGACATAGCCGGCAATCAGCCGTCGGAAGCGGTGTCCGGGCGGAAATCGTTGAAAGGTCCAGGAAAATCTGGACATATGGCAACCCGTGTCGGCAGTGTCATTTTTGGTGGCTTTCATTAAAAAAAAATTGCTTTAAAAAATCATTTATGTTTTTTTGAGATTTTGCAAAAAGAAGCAGCTTCGGGCAAACTATAAAAAGAAAGCCCAACAACTTTTCACTTTTTGAAATATGGCAACTCCATCCAAGTCAGCCGTGTGCATTAATTTCAATGGGACTTCTCTAAGATTTCCCTTCTCTCATTAGGCCCGAAAAATGCCTGCAGCAACTGGTTAGCTTTGAGCTATGTGCTCAGGGAAGATTTCGTGAAAATGATCTCTTAATTGTCATGGTGCTTCCTGCCAGGCAGATGGCAGGCTTATTACTGCACACCTTTCACTAGCAGTGAATCTCTTGGAAGTGGCTCTCTTATTTAGTGGTGGAGGAAACATTGATACCTCCTCTGCAAAGGGGGGGCTTGGCGCTTTTTGTACCCAAGCCTAACTAGCCGCATCTCTTAAAATAAAGAAAAATGCTGATAGCATCACATGCAACAACTGGATGAGAGGAGGAAGATGCTTCGGCCAGATGTTGTTTCTCAGAAAGGAAGTTACCTGGATTTGAGCAGTAACAAGCTGTTCTACTGGGAATGCCGGTGGAAGCCAATTGTTTAGCATAAGCGAGCGGATTGTAGGGTTGCCATATTTTGAAGAGCAAAAAAGAGAACACATTTGCCAACTTCTACTTTTAAATATGGATCGCTATGATGACTCTACCAGTGCATTTTTTTTCTTTAAAAAAATGTTTAGGGGGTACTCTCATTTTCCTACTCATTTTGAAATACTGCCCCTCAATGAGGCCAAACTTAGATTCACAAAATGTTTAGGGGTATGCGTACCCCTGTGTCCCCCCCCAGGAAAAAAAGCACTGACTCTACCCATGAGAAGGATGGCGAGTTCTGGAAAAAGACAGGTGGCCAGGGCCGTCTTAAGCATATCTGGCGCCCTGGCGCCGTGGTGCAAAGATCCCTCCGGCGCTCCGCCCCCCCCCGCCCCATTTCCCAGCGTGGCTATTTGGCGGGCGCTGCGCAGGAGCTCCCTGCACTCAATCGGAAGCCGCGTCGGATGTCTGGCTTCCGAAAAATGTTCGCAAACGGTAACACTTACCTCCGGGTTTGCGGCGTTTGGGAGCCAAAACGTTTGATTCACAAGGCATTCAAGAACCAAGGTACAACTGTAATAATAATAATAATAATAATAATAATAATAATAATTTTATTATTCTATTATTTATACCCAGCCGATCTGACTGGGATGCCCCAGCCACTCTGGACTGCTTCCAATAGATATAAAAACATAATAAAACATTAACAAAACTTCCCTACACAGGGCTGCCTTCAGGTGTCTTCTAAAGGTTGTATAGTTACTTATCTCCTTGGCTCCGGTGGGGGGGGGGGGTTGCAGAACTAACTGCATACCCTACAATGTGTCTCCAATGAAAATAGGGGGTCAGACAGCGTTACAACTGCAAGGTAATAAGTGGTCATGGGACAAGAATATTGAACATGTTCTGTTCTGGATTAGCCACTCATGCCAGGCTTATGCTGAGAATTGTTCCTGCTTGGCTAATTGCCTTGCCCATGAAATTGCAGTTTACCTTTTCAATTCTTCAAAGTAATGCTTCTATTCTGTTTTCCACCCAGCAAGGAAGCTGTGTGTTTCGCCTAAGGATGGAGACAGACTTGGAAAACAGCCGCTGCTTATGTTTTCAGAGGGCTGCTCCAGACAACCCTGCTTATTGAGCATTCGTGCTACACAAAGTCCACATGGAGGTTACATTAGGTCTGGTCTTTATGGGTTGTGATTTATTTGCGGGAAGGTTATACGAGACGGAACGGTCATCCTGATTTGCTTCTGTGCTGTTTATAAGATCTTCTAGCTAATCAAGGGCGTAGCCAGGATCAAAACTAGGGGGGGGCAAGCCATGATCATTCAGGGGCGGGGCCACAAAGTGGGAACGTGGGCGGGGCTACAGGGCCAGCTGGCCTGGCGACATCGTGGTGGCGGCAGCGGCGGCAGCGGCCACCTTGTGCTTCTGGGGCTGGCAACGGCGGCGGCTACCCTGCTTGGCTGGAGAGGACGGGAGGGTCGGGCAGGCAAGAGGGGGGTGACAGGGTGGGCGAGGGCAAGGCAAGGCACGGCCGCAGTCATGACGGCTCCGAGGCGTTGCTGCATATCAGCATAATATTTCAACCATGTTGTGGGTTCAAGCCCCACATTAGGAAAAAATTCCTGCATTGCAGGGGGTTGGACTAGATGACCCTTGTGGTCCCTTCCGACTACAATTCTATGATTCCATTGATATATTACCATAGCATATGCATCATTCTGCTTTCTTGAATTGTCCTACTCCTAGGCATAGCAGCCAAATCCTAGAGGCCTAGGTGCCTCACCCCCCCCCCCCCCAATTACTGGTAAATACCGTATTTGAAAGAGTCACCCCCCCCCCATTTTGATGGGCTTTCTATGTGGGGCTTATCTGCCCCCCCCCCCAGTATTTTATTAAGGATGGAAGAGGGAGGGAAGGAATGAATAATAGAGAGAGGGATACCTCATATTTGTGGGTGCCTCTGGGTGATGCTGTGAAGCTGGAACTCTGCAGCAAGAGGATGGGAGGGTCGGGCAGGGGAGAGGGGGTGGCAGGGCAGGCGAGGGCGAGGCAAGACAGGGCCGCAGTCTCGATGGCTCCGAGGCGTTGCTGCATATCAGCATAATATTTCAACCATGTTGTGGGTTCAAGCCCCACATTGGGGAAAAATTCCTGCATTGCAGGGGGTTGGAGTAGATGACCCTTGTGGTCCCTTCCGACTACAATTCCATGATTCTATTGATATATTACCATAGCATATGCATGATTCTGCTTTCTTGAATTGTCCTAGGCATAGCAGCCAACTCCTAGAGGCCTAGGTGCCTCCCCCCCCCAAAAGAAATTACTGGTAAATACTGTATTTTAAAGAGTCCTCCCCCCCCCCCATGTTGATGGGCTTTCTATGTGGGGCTTATCTGCCCCCCCCCCCAGTATTTTATTGAGGATGGAAGAGGGAGGAAAGGAAGGAAGAAATAGAGAGAGGGATAACTCACATTTGTGGGTGCCTCTGGGTGACGCTGTGATGCTAGAACTCTGCAGCAAGAGGAAGATACCGGTACACCTGTACAGGAGCCTTGTAAGCAGCTTTCTCTCTGCTTGATTTACAGCAGGCACGTCCAACAGGTAGATTGTGATCTACCAGTAGATCACTGGATGTCTGTGGTAGATCACTGCTAGATCACTGACACCCCTAAAAAAAGCTCACCCAAATTTTTCCTCCTCCCTAAAAAAAGCTGAACTATGACCTGAAGCCCTAAACAAAAATGGGCCTCCCTCCCTCCTAAAAGAAGCTCAACAAGTTTGACCTAAACCCCCCAAAACAGGGCTTCCCTTCCTTAAAAAAACTCAACAGCTTTGACCTGAACCCCCCAAAAGGGGGTAGATCACTCCCAGTTTTTAACTCTGTGAGTAGATCAGAGTCTCTTGGGAGGTGGCCACCCCTGATTTACAGTATACAGATGCAGGAGGAGGGGCAGACTGGAACACCAATGCTTTTTATAAACATCACTGTGTCTATCAAAGCTACAGCCCCCCCCCTTCTTATTCACTTCCTTTTAGCCTTGCAGGGCCACCTTAGTCAAATTGAATCCTCTGCACCCTCATTAAATCGCCAATAGAACTGTTAATGCGATCCCTGAATGCCCATTAACAGCTCCCACTGAATAACAATAGGGTGAATAGGGTGGACCTTGCCTGAAGGGATATTCTGCTCCATTGTCTTAACTGCTTAAGTACTGGTAGCCACTTTGCTTTATTTATTTGATGTGTTTTTGTTACAGCTGTGTTCCCGCCCCCAGCAAGTGGAGAGCTGCTCTTGCTAAAGCAAAGCCCTTTCCACTTCAGTTTTTGGAGGGGCAAAGTATTGGTTATGGTCTGTAAAATACAATATTTTTTTGCTTCTAGGGGGGGGCAGCTGCCCCCTCCTGCCCCCCCCTGTCTACACCCATGTAGCTAATCAATCCCCCCACACTTTCTAGTGCATCTCCACGCCATTCCCCTAACTGCAGTAAATCAGATGTATGTTTGTTTTCAAGTGGATTTGTGGCACTGGGTCGGCAGAACACGAGCCTAAATTAACGCTGCAAACCTAAATTTCCGGTATGCATTTGAATTCCTCCTGCCAGATGCTTAGAGTTGACCAGAGAAGGCATTTTCTGTCATTTTCATGCTGCTGCTTCTAGGCACACTTGGTGCATAGCATCTAAAAGGGACTCATTTGAATGCCTACTTCCTCCCTCCTTTCCTCTTAAGTCAACACTGTGACCAGATGCAAAGTCCATGGCTTCAAGCCTATCACCCAAAAATACATTTCTTTCTCCCCAATTACTTTCTTCACCACCTACCCCAGTGGTTTTCACTGAATGATGGTCAGGGGTGCCGTGGGCAACACTGGCCTCTATCCCTCTTTCCTTCCTTCCCTCCCTCTGATGCCTTCTCACGTCTCTGCCTCCCAAAGGCTTCTGCAACTATTTGTTGCAGCAGCTCTGGCTAGAAGCTCCCCAGGCAAATGATGCCTCTAGGGCTGGCCAGGGGGTGCTTCTCTGGCGCCTGTGGGGCAGTGTGAGGAGGCACCTCTCTTTGGGGCAGCGGGGGCAGCTCAGAGGCCAGGGGCGATGGCAGCAGCTGCCCCAGAGGACTCCCGAGGAGAGGGGAGATGAGGCTGAGGGAACTGCCTTCCTTTTGCTGGGAAAATATGCATTCAGGCTGCTTACTGAAGAAGGCCTTGGAGGAGGGAAGTGGAGGCTAGAGGAGAGAACAACCTCTTGGGTCATAAAATATGAGGAGTAAGCCCCTCCCCCCAAAAAACGCCAAATCTTACTTCTGGCTGCCCTGCAGCTTTTAATTAATATAGATTGTATCTATATCCATTAGAATGGTGGATAATGCTGGAAAGAATTCCATCTCAGTGGGATTCATGGCCCCCTTCCCTCAAGTCATTTCCAGATAAGAGATTATAATTGTTACCGGAGTTTGCCTGGATCAGTGTGGTTCAAACAGCAATAATCCACTGTTGCAAATGTGGGGTCCTATTTATTCAGGGAACAAATTGAAAAACAGGAGGCAAGGAAACGCCTGGTCATGTTAATTGGAAAGAAGACAATCCTTCACATTATAAAGTAGAATAATTATATAGTGCAAACACAGCTGCGGTTTGAGACCCTTAATCTGATTACTAAAGTGTTAGCAAGTAGAGTTTCCTCCAAGGAGCGAGACACACATTTCGCGGTGTCCCTTTCTTGGCTTGCAAGAATGAGACATCAGCTGCATAAATGAAATAAATTACATTTAAATTAAGTAGAGTCCCTCCGGGAGTATGGCCGCTGCTAGCCTGTTCGAGAGAACGCCACAACCCCAAAGGGAGGAATGTGCTTCCCAAGGGTTGGGAACTGCAAGGAAATAGTTGCTCCTAATGCAGACATTTGCTGGCATTCAGTCTTGCAAAGTTTTCAACAGGGATGAGGGACATGTGGCCGTCCAGTTGCTGCTGGGCTGCACATCCCATCACTCCTGACTGTTGGCCATGCTGTCCGAGGGCTGATGGGAGTTGGAGTCCATCAACATCTGGAGGGCGCCATTTCTGGCCATGGAACACATGATGTTATTACATTATAAAAGCTAGCCAGGTCTCAGCCTGAATGGGGCCTGGATTGGAGAGTGGCTGGGAGCTGCATGTAAGCCAGTCTGAGTTACGCGGGTGGCGCTGTGGTCTGAACCACTGAGCCTCTTGGGCTTGCTGATCAGAAGGTTGGCGGTTCGAATCCCCACGATGGGGTGAGCTCCTGTTGCTCGGTCCCTGCTCCTGCCAACCTAGCAGTTCGATAGCACGTCAAAGTGCAAGTAGATAAATAGGTACCGCTCCAGCGGGAAGGTAAACGGTGTGCTGCTCTGGTTCGCCAGAAGCGGCTTTGTCATCCTGGCCACATGACCTGGGAGCTGTACGCCGGCTCCCTCGGCCAATAACGCGAGATGAGCACCTCAACCCCAGAGTCGGTCACGACTGGACTTAATGGTCAGAGGTCCCTTTAATTTTACCTTTAAGGAAAATCAGGACATTTGGAGATCAAATCTGTAAATTTGGGACTGTCTCTGTAAAAATAGGGACATTTTGAGGGTCTGGTGTGCACTCCCACTTAACAATTACATGATGGGATGCGTAGGATATGGAACAGGGGGTATGTGTCAGAAGTAGTAAGAATTAAAAACCATAAGAAGGGAAAATGAACATATGTCTCATTTGGTTGTGAGCCGATCTCTCTCTTCCATACACACATACACACCCCCACACCCTTCCAAGGCCCACATCCTTTCTTCTAAGGAAGCTTAGCTTTGGCTAAAGTCATTGTTTCACCAATCCTCTCCGGGGGGGGGGGGGGCTTCTCTCTTCCATAGCTGAGGTCTCTCTGGTTTCAAAGTCTTTCTGTAATTAGAAGGAACAGCTTAAATCCTGACTTCAAACATAAAGCCACCAATCTGCTATGTAAACAGAGAGCTTGAATGAGCTCCCAAGGGGATCTTTAAAATATGTTATCCTGACCCATGGCGGGAGTGGGGGGGGGAGAGAGAGAGAGCACAAATGTGGAGTGAATCAAGCCCTTTCATTGATGTAGAGCGAGCAAGGATGAGACCGGGAAAGAAGCTGCCCTCCTGCCATATTGCAAGGGTCTCCTGCACTGTAACAGACAGCTGAAATCGATCCTGTGTAAAAGCTCGAATGTATCTGCACCCTAGGAGCATAACTGGAGGGAAAGGTGGGTGGGCAACAGGGTACTTTTAGACCCTCCAAGTGTCCCTGTTTTCCAGGGACGGTCCCAGATTTTTCTTAGGATGTCCCTATTTTCATTGGATAATTGTTAGAGGGCATGGAGTTATGCAACCCCCAAGCCAAGGAGATAAGTAACTATGCTACGTTTAGAAGTTCTAGTTACAGGTAGGTAGCCGTGTTGGTCTGAGTCGAAACAAAATAAAAAAATAAACAAAATATAATATAAACAATATATAAACAAAAACTAAACAAAACAAAACAAAATAAAATAAACAAAATAAAAAAATTCCTTCAGTAGTACCTTAAAGTTTTTATTTTGGTATGAGCTTTTGTGTGCATGCTACTGTGTGCATCTGAAGAAGTGTGCATGCACACGAAAGCTCATACCAAAATAAAAACTTAGTTGGTCTTTAAGGTGCTACTGAAGGAATTTTTAAATTACGTTTAGAAGGTGTCTTGAAGGCAGACCTGTATAGGGAAGTGTTTTGTTAATGTTTAATGTTTTATTGTTGTTATGTATTAAGCTTGGATCCTAGAACAATAGGCAGGTAGGATCCCAGAATGGAACAACCTGATTGGCCTGCAGGAGCAGCCCAATCAGACCCCAGGAGGGAAGCAGAAGCAGCCAATCAGATGGGACCATGGGTGTAGACAGGGGGGGGCAGGAGGGGGCAGCTGCCCCCCCCTAGAAGCAAAAAAATATTGTATTTTACAGACCATAACCAATACTTTGCCCCTCCAAAAACTGAAGTGGAAAGGGCTTTGCTTTAGCAAGAGCAGCTCTCCACTTGCTGGGGGCGGGAACACAGCTGTAACAAAAACACATCAAATAAATAAAGCAAAGTGGCTACCAGTACTTAAGCAGTTAAGACAATGGAGCAGAATATCCCTTCAGGCAAGGTCCACCCTATTCACCCTATTGTTATTCAGTGGGAGCTGTTAATGGGCATTCAGGGATCGCATTAACAGTTCTATTGGCGATTTAATGAGGGTGCAGAGGATTCAATTTGACTAAGGTGGCCCTGCAAGGCTAAAAGGAAGTGAATAAGAAGGGGGGGGGGCTGTAGCTTTGATAGACACAGTGATGTTTATAAAAAGCATTGGTGTTCCAGTCTGCCCCTCCTCCTGCATCTGTATACTGTAAATCAGGGGTGGCCACCTCCCAAGAGACTCTGATCTACTCACAGAGTTAAAAACTGGGAGTGATCTACCCCCTTTTGGGGGGTTCAGGTCAAAGCTGTTGAGTTTTTTTAAGGAAGGGAAGCCCTGTTTTGGGGGGTTTAGGTCAAACTTGTTGAGCTTCTTTTAGGAGGGAGGGAGGCCCATTTTTGTTTAGGGCTTCAGGTCATAGTTCAGCTTTTTTTAGGGAGGAGGAAAAATTTGGGTGAGCTTTTTTTAGGGGTGTCAGTGATCTAGCAGTGATCTACCACAGACATCCAGTGATCTACTGGTAGATCACAATCTACCTGTTGGACGTGCCTGCTGTAAATCAAGCAGAGAGAAAGCTGCTTACAAGGCTCCTGTACAGGTGTACCGGTATCTTCCTCTTGCTGCAGAGTTCTAGCATCACAGCGTCACCCAGAGGCACCCACAAATGTGAGTTATCCCTCTCTCTATTTCTTCCTTCCTTTCCTCCCTCTTCCATCCTCAATAAAATACTGGGGGGGGGCAGATAAGCCCCACATAGAAAGCCCATCAACATGGGGGGGGGAGGACTCTTTAAAATACAGTATTTACCAGTAATTTCTTTTGGGGGGGGGAGGCACCTAGGCCTCTAGGAGTTGGCTGCTATGCCTAGGACAATTCAAGAAAGCAGAATCATGCATATGCTATGGTAATATATCAATAGAATCATGGAATTGTAGTCGGAAGGGACCACAAGGGTCATCTACTCCAACCCCCTGCAATGCAGGAATTTTTCCCCAATGTGGGGCTTGAACCCACAACATGGTTGAAATATTATGCTGATATGCAGCAACGCCTCGGAGCCATCGAGACTGCGGCCCTGTCTTGCCTCGCCCTCGCCTGCCCTGCCACCCCCTCTCCCCTGCCCGACCCTCCCATCCTCTTGCTGCAGAGTTCCAGCTTCACAGCATCACCCAGAGGCACCCACAAATATGAGGTATCCCTCTCTCTATTATTCATTCCTTCCCTCCCTCTTCCATCCTTAATAAAATACTGGGGGGGGGGGGCAGATAAGCCCCACATAGAAAGCCCATCAAAATGGGGGGGGTGACTCTTTCAAATACGGTATTTACCAGTAATTGGGGGGGGGGGGTGAGGCACCTAGGCCTCTAGGATTTGGCTGCTATGCCTAGGAGTAGGACAATTCAAGAAAGCAGAATGATGCATATGCTATGGTAATATATCAATGGAATCATAGAATTGTAGTCGGAAGGGACCACAAGGGTCATCTAGTCCAACCCCCTGCAATGCAGGAATTTTTTCCTAATGTGGGGCTTGAACCCACAACATGGTTGAAATATTATGCTGATATGCAGCAACGCCTCGGAGCCGTCATGACTGCGGCCGTGCCTTGCCTTGCCCTCGCCCACCCTGTCACCCCCCTCTTGCCTGCCCGACCCTCCCGTCCTCTCCAGCCAAGCAGGGTAGCCGCCGCCGTTGCCAGCCCCAGAAGCACAAGGTGGCCGCTGCCGCCGCTGCCGCCACCACGATGTCGCCAGGCCAGCTGGCCCTGTAGCCCCGCCCACGTTCCCACTTTGTGGCCCCGCCCCTGAATGATCATGGCTTGCCCCCCCCTAGTTTTGATCCTGGCTACGCCCTTGGATGGGACTCATTGTGTAAATAATGTACATAGAAAGCCTGAGGTTTTTTTTGGGGGGGGGTCATTCATAGTTTTACGAGCTGCAATAAAGAGCATGAAATCACTGTGTGGCTCTGAGTATATTTCAATTATGTTACTGTATATGCTGGAAACCACTCAGAATGGCAGGGGCAACCTAGTCAGATGTGGCAGCAAGGTATAAATAATTTGTTGTTGTTTAGTAGTTTGGACGTGGGTGGCGCCTGTGGGTTAAACCACAGAGCCTAGGGTTTGCCGATCAGAAGGTTGGCGGTTCGAATCCCCGTGACAGAGTGAGCTCCCGTTGCTCGGTCCCAGCTCCTGCCAACCTAGCAGTTCGAAAGCACATCAAAGTGCAAGTAGATAAATAGGTACCGCTACAGTGGGAAGGTAAGCGGCGTTTCCGTGCACTGCCCTGGTTCGCCAGGGATGAACTGGGGGGACGGCAGAGGGGGGTGGGGGAAGTCACAGGGATGAGCCGAGGGGTGGGGGGATGAGGGGGAATGCAGGGAGGGGGTGGGGCCGCTCACGGGATGTGCTGGGGAATGGGGAGAGGAGGGGATGCGCTAGCTCATGGATTGGGACAGGATGGGGACGTTCACAGGGATGAACCGGGGGATGGGGGGGCAAAATATCTCAAACAAAATATCTCTGAAGGTGAGGGGAGTCTGAAGGGGGACTCTGAGGGTCCATTTAACAGACTGAGCCACAGCAACACATGGCCGGGCCAGCTAGTAAATAATAAAATTGTTATTATCATCATACAATAAAGTAAAGGGACCCCTGACCATTAGGTCCAGTCGTGACCGACTCTGGGGTTGCGCGCTCATCTCGCATTATTGGCCGAGGGAGCCAGCGTACAGCTTCCAGGTCATGTGGCCAGCATGACAAAGCCGCTTCTGGCGAACCAGAGCAGCACATGGAAACGCCGTTTACCTTCCCGCTGTAGCGGTTCCTATTTATCTACTTGCATTTTTGACGTGCTTTCGAACTGCTAGGTGGGCAGGAGCTGGGACCAAGCAACGGGAGCTCACCCCGTCACAGGGATTCGAACCGCCGACCTTCTGATCAGCAAGCACTAGGCTCAGTGGTTTAACCACAGCGCCACCTGGGTCATACAATAGGATGTCCCTATTTTAACTGGATAAATGTTGGAGGGTATGTAATTTGTCCCAAAGTATATTCTGGAAGAGATCCACAAGAGGCTTCAGAACCGTATGCTATGTTTAGAGTGGTAAAAAAATACTGTTAAAAGGTGGTGGGGTTTCGTTCCTTAGAGACGTTCTTTCAAAAATGGTGGATGAAAAGCCAGAGAAAAACATAGCAGCCTGTTGCATGAGGCCAATGTCTATTCCAGCATCCTGGTCTCACAGTGGAGGACCAGATGCTGTGGTTCTGAGCAACTGGTATTCAGAAGAACTGGCCAGCCACTGTGAGGACCACTGCTATGAAGAACACCTTCTTTTTCCTCTTCTTTGGTGATCACTCGTAGCTGAATAAGATTGTCTTCCATGATCACGGTCTTAACAGTGAGTCCATAAGTTACTGTGGAGGCCAATTCTGGATCCACACGTCCTTCCACAGTGGAGACATAGGTTTCCAGGCGGGAGTTGATCACGGTGAGGGTTTGCCAAGCGTGCCTTCCTCTTAGCAAGTTTCTCCCTTTCATCCTGAGTTCAAGCATCTTCAAAGTCCATGACACCTTTGGTAGAGGCTGTTTTCCAGTTGGAGCGCTCTCAGGCCAGTTTCCCAATTGTCGGTGTTTATACTACATTTTTAAAGATTTGCCTTGAGAGAGTCTTTAAACCTCTTTTGTTGACCACCAGCATTACGTTTTCCATTTTAAAGTTCAGAACAGAGTAGTTGCTTTGGAAGACGGTAATCAGGCATCCGCACAACATGGCCAGTCCAATGAAGTCAGCAACCAGGTCCTGCCAAGCCATGGAGCCTATTCTGGTGTTGAAGGCACACACCCAGAAGTGCACAGCTGAGAGAGACTAACTCAGGCATAGGCAACCTTCGCTCTCCAGATGTTTTGGAACTACAACTCCCATGATCCCTAGCTAACAGGGCCAGTGGTCAGGGATCATGGGCGTTGTAGTTCCAAAACATCTGGAGAGCCAAGGTTGCCTATGCCTGGACTAACTCCTACACACACACAAACACACACAGACCCTTGGCTTATGCACACAAGTTCTGTCTCCTCACCTGCTATCAGATTATGGATGAGGGAGATCTTACTACAGACTTCCTCAACCTTGGCCCTGCAGATGTTTTGAGGCTACAATTCCCATCATCCCTGACAACTGGTCCTGCTAGCTAGGGATCATGGGAGTTGTAGGCCAAAAACATCTGGAGGGCCGAGGTTGAGGAAGCCTGTCTTACTATGAACTGACCTAGCTTTTTAAAAGCAGCAGCAGTAGGTACAAGGTTGGTGGATAGGACAACCAGAAGCAGGCGTGGCGGTGGAAGATTGCACTAGCCTTTGTCCTCACCATGGGACTTCTGTGCCTGAAAAAAAATGTTTAGAACAGAGAAGGGCAGATTTAAGGCTTGCGCAATCTTTGTATTATACTAGAACCCCTGAGATCCCTCAGCCACACCCTCCAACATTTCTCCAATAAAAATGGGGACATCCTACCATACCCTCAAACATTTCTCCAAAGGAAATAGGGACATCCTAAGGAAAAGTGGGACATTCTGGGATCAAATCAGAAACTTGGAAGTCTTCTGTAAATCTGGGGCTGGAAAATAGGGACACTTGGAGGGTCTGCACTCAACTGGAGCCAGGTGCAAAAATAAAAAATAAAAGGTATATATATATATATATATATATATATATATATATATATATATATATATTAAAAAGGAATATGGTGCCTTTGAGGCCAGGGCTTGGGGATTTGTTTAGAGCACCAGAACTGAGCAGACCTCACAGTCCTGCCACACAATAATCCATTCTTGGTTACCTTCAGACTTTCTTTATCACAGCAGTTTGGCAGATGCCGGGGGCGGGGGGGGGGGGTAGGGAGAATTCATAGAATCATAGAGTTGGAAGAGACCACAAGGGCCATCCAGTCCAACCCCCTGCCAAGCAGGAAACACCATCAAAGCATTCTTGACATATGCCTGTCAAGCCTCTGCTTAAAGACCTCCAAAGAAGGAGACTTCACCACACTCCTTGGTAGCAAATTCTACTGCCGAACAGCTCTTACTGTCAGGAAGTTCTTCCTAATGTTTAGGTGGAATCTTCTTTCTTGAATTTTGAATCCATTGCTCCGTGTCCGCTTCTCTGGAGCAGCATAAAACAATCTTTCTCCCTCCTCCATATGACATCCTTTCATATATTTGAACATGGCTATCATATCACCCCTTAACCTTCTCTTCTCCGGGCTAAACATACCCAGCTCCCTAAGCCGTTTCTCATAAGGCATCGTTTCCAGGCCTTTGACCATTTTGGTTGCCCTCTTCTGGACACGTTCCAGCTTGTCAGTATCCTTCTTGAACTGTGGTGCCCAGAACTGGACACAGAACTCCAGGTGAGGTCTGACCACAGCAGAATACAGTGGTACTATTACTTCCCTAGATTTTGCTGTGGCTATTGTAAAGCAATTGGGAGCCAGGAATCCATGCTGATCGCCTGCAGATCACCAGGAGATGTGCTACTAGATCTTACATTTTTGCATCTATCCCAAATTCAGCATGTGCGCCTTGGGTGGCTTTTTGTTAATTTTGTTAACAAAATTCTCAGAATAGACATATGTGTGTGTTTTTCAAACCCACTCTGTGTGTATGTGTGTGTGTGTGTACGCACACACGAACGTTTGTGTGATTCTTTCCCCAAATGTTTTTGGTACATTTTGTGAGCAGAAGCAAATTAGGCGAAGTCTTTCTCTCTCCCTCTCCCCTCCTTTGCCTTCCTCCTACTCACCCAAAACCTCGACATGATGAAAAACTGCTGAGAAACAAACTCCCACAATTAATGATGAGGTCATACTTAGTTCAGCACCATTGGCTGCTTAATTGGCTGGTTCTATTACAGTTCTCCTTATCTGCTTGCCGACACAGCTTCTGACAAGCCTCATTCTGGGTAATTAATCCTGTCCCAGGCTTCAGATTCTTGAAGCTGGGGCTGGTTTAAGGGCATGTTCCTCTGTGTAGCACATTCTCTCTGAAGTTGGGAGGTGAAGGTCTTCCTCAGCCAGAGCTCCTTGAAGAATCCCAACAATCTGGATCCAGATGGCAGAGCCGATGTCTGTGTGTATGTATACAGGCACACACATGACTCCGCACCCGAAAATCGGGCTGTAACCTCAAGGAAAAGGCACCCAGAACCCCAACATTCCGCTTTACTCCCCAAGCTTAGTAGGGGGTCAAGCAACACTGCAAAATGTCAACAACAGAGATGGGGAGGGGAGAAGCCCCAGATATTACGCCGACACACATTGTTTAATGAAGAAAAGCCTAATGAGATTTAATGATCCCTTGGGTAGAACATGGAAATAATGAGCTGGAAACAAAATTGCTCAGCAGAGACAGCATGTCGTCGACACAGGAGACAGGGAAAGGAGTGGGTTTGGGGAACCCTTTTGGCTCCAGGGCTGGGAACGCAGCTCTTGGCTTGTGTTGAGATCTTTCTGTTTTGCTGGATCTCTTGGGGACTGACTTTCAATTCTATCGACCAGTGCCATTTTTTTTGCAAAAAAGTGGTACCTCTTTATCTACTTGCACTGGTGTGCTTTCAAACTGCTAAGTTGGCAGGAGCTGGGACAGAGCAATGGGAGCTCGCCCCGTCACAGGGAATCGAACCGCCGACCTTCTGATCAGCAAGCCCAAGAGGCTCAGTGGTTTAGACCACAGTGCCACCCACATCCCTATAATGGCAATAGCCCCCACCTGAGAGGTGCCAGAACTGTGGCTGAAAAAAAGCCCTGCTTTTTTTTAAAAAAATAATTTTTATTAAGTTTTCCATTTTTTAATATTACATCATAACAAATAATGTAATTCACAATTCCAAAATTTTCCCACCCCACCCCCCGTACTTCCCTGCTATTGACTATGTTTTCCCTCCCTCTTTTTCATCATAAATGAAGTGGTACTAAATTCTGGAGAATGCAAATCACACACTGTCTGCGCTACTGGGTATCAGGCACATGCATACATCTCCATCATGCTTCACCTTTCATTTTAGAAAATGGAGAAGGTCACTCTCCGAATAGTCTGACTTTGCAAACTTCTTCCAGCTGTCCTCCTTGAGTGTTCACTCCCCTGCAGAAGCCCCACCTACCCCTCTCCCAGCACCCAGTCCTGTTTGCTTTTGCCAAGGTGTTACAAGCTGGCAGTAGTTTGCCTTCATGAGCAACCGAGCCACTGTGTTCTGCACAAGCTGTAGCCTTCCTGCAGCCAATCAGAAGCCGCAATTTGGTTTACGAACGTTTTGGAAGCCGAACGGACTTCCGGAACGGATTCCGTTCGACTTCCAAGGTATGACTGTATTATAAAAATTAGAATACAACATGACACTGCAGAGACTGAGCAAATAAAGTGTTTTCACCTAGCAAAGAAAACAAGGATAATGCCAAGCTCACCTCAGGTGTGAGGGAATTCCAGAAACCACAACAGAAAAGGTCCTGCCTTCTCATTTCGCCAGCTTTACCCCCAGGACCTGAAGCAGAACCTCAGTGACCAACACCTGGGCAGGTACAGGTGGGAACGGGTGGTCCTTCAGAGGGAATAAGGGATGGTTGTAACTATTTGTCACTTCATGTGTGTTTCATTACCAATCAGTTTTAAGGATGGCCCCTAAGTGAAAAATAAATGGGAACATTTGAACATGTAGGACCAAGCACAGAGTTTTAAAAAGAAGCCACTGAAATAATAATAATAATAATAATAATAATAATAATAATAATAATAATAATAATACTTTATTTATACTCCGCCCACCTGCCTTCAGGCTGCCTTCAGATGTCCTCTAAAAGTCAGATAGTTGTTTATTTTCTGACATTGGATGGGAGGGCGTTCCACAGGGCGGCGCCACCACCGAGAAGGCCCTCTGCCTGGTTCCCGTAACCTCACCTCACAGTGAGGGAATTGCCAGAAGGCCCTCAGAGCTGAACGATGGGGGTGGAGCTGGAGGCACTCCTAATGATCTCTTTTCAGGGCAGGTCTGAAAAGTACTTTCTGCAACAAAACTCAAAAGTCAGGATTTATAGACTATGCCAGGTGTGAGGGACATTTTGGTTCTCCAGGCGTTGCTGAACTACAACTCCCATCATCCCTAGGAAGCATGGCCAAAGGCATGGGGAAGTGGGACTTGTTCTCCATCACTAAAGGTTGCCCACACCTGAGATGGCTGCTGCTGGGCTTAAAATTCTGTTTGCATCGTAATAAAATTGGATGCCCCGTGAAGTTATACATTGCCAGTAGGAGGCAATTCTGGGGCAGAAGAGGTTGTGGCCTTAGCCAAAAAGTGTGCAGAACAAATGGGGCTTGGCTACATCCCATCAACCGAGGTTTCTGCACACAAACACCTCTCCATTCATCGAGGCAAGCGAGAGACATGATCACAGTTCACTGGCACATTCCTCCCACTGAAATGATTGTCCAAACGCCAGCCTTCTATAACTCTGACAATGCTAATTAATTTGATTGTGTAATGCCACATCCCATATGCTTGACAGCCATTAGTTAATGGAAGGAGGATTGATTCCTGCCCCCCCCCCAATGTACAGCTTATGGACACAGTTCCTAAATCCTCTTGCAGAACAATGCACTCAGGGCAGACATTGGTAATAGGGCACCCTGAATGATGACAAAATTTGGCACCCTCTCACCTTCCATCTTGCGCATGCTCTCAAGTGTCAAAAATCATAGTTTTGTCAAAAATCATAGTTTTCCACTCCCCTCGGAGCACCTAACATAATAAAACAATATGAACTACTAGAGTCAAGGGTGCATCATTTCATGATGTGCTTTTAATTTCATTCATTCACATGGTGGTGGTGATCATGATGATGATGATAATTATTATTATTACTCTGGGCGGCTTCCAAAAAATATTAGAAATATAATGAAACATCAAACATTAAAAACTTTCCCAAACACCTTCAGATGTCTTCTAAAGGTCAGATACTGTAGTTGTTTCTTTGACATTTGGTGGAAGGCCGTTCCATAGGGTGGGTGCCACCACCGAGAAGGCCCTCTGCCTGGTTCCCTGTAACCTCACTTCTCGCAGCGAGGGAACCACCAGAAGGCCCTCGGAGCTGGACCTCAGTGTCCGGGCTGAATGATGGGGGTGGAGACGCTCCTTCAGGTATACTGGGCTGAGGCCGTTTAGGGCTTTAAAGGTCAGCACCAACACTTTGAATTGTGCTCGGAAACGTACTGGGAGTCAATGTAGGTCTTTCAGGACCGGTGTTATATGGTCTTGGTGGCCACTAGCAGTCACCAGTCTAGCTGCCACATTCTGGATTACAGTAGTTGTAGTTTCTGGGTCACCTTCAAAGCTAGCCCCACATAGAGAGCATTGCAGTGGTCCAAGCGGGAGATAACTACAGCATGCACCACTCTGGCGAGACAGTCTGCGGGCAGGTAGGATCTCAGACTCAGCCTGCTGTCCATGGAGGCAGGCATACAGAAGTGACCTGTGCCTCCATGAGTCCAAAATTACTCCCAGGCTGATGTGCTTTGAATTTCATTCGAGAGAACTCTAGTAGCTTATGAACCAGCTGCAATCCTAAATGTAGTTTATTGGGGAGTGAAACCCTTCCAGCACAATGGAGCTTCTTTTTTTGGAGCAAACATGCGCTTGCTTCCACTGCAGGTAAAGAGCATTATTTAAAGGTTGGATATGATGAACTCAGATGAAGAAAGGGAGGGAAAGCACTTGTTTTTTTTACTAAGCAGCCAAAATTCTTCACTGTCTTCTAGTTCTGAAACCAAACGGGATGGTGCCAGGCCAGCTCTTTCTCCCCATCCACCCAAAGTGGAGAGAAATGCCGTATTGAAATTAGAAGTGACCATTTTATGTTTGATGTTATTCAGAAGAGCCTGTTCTTCATTTAGGGGTCATTAGTCGTAGTAATAGAAGCCTTAATATTTCAACAACTGTCCTGATTAAGAACATAAGGAGCAAAGTGGAAGCTAATATCCATCTAAAAAGAGCTATAACTAGTCCATCCTTCCTCTTCCCCCCCACAAAAAAACCCACCCTACTATGCTGTCGCATTTAAATACCATGAATATTCACTGCTTGGCACCCAGCTGGCAGCTGAGCTGTTTTGATACAAAAAAGCCCCTTCAAACTCAAAAGAGTTTTTAATCAGCTGCAAGAGAAAGAAGAAGAAAGTAAAAGAAAGGAATAGGAACAGAGAGAGGGGGGGGGGGTGGAAACACCCCTGAATCAATGAGTTCAACAGAAAAGATAGGCAGGATCCAGTTAACCCCTTCGAACCCCTCTTGGTTAATGGCGCACTGAATTCCTGGCGACAAGCTGCCCTCTCTCTAAAGCGGGCAGGGGATGCAAAGGGTGCTTCCTGCCATATTTTTTCACATCAGTACACCAGCTCCCTGCTGCGCTGCCAGCGCTCAAGGTCACTTGTGCAGAACTTCCTTTTCTGTGGCTGTCTGAACCATCAGGAGCTCACTGTCATTTTGCAAAAGGCGAGGCAGGCGCCGCCGGTTGCCTTCTGGGATCCAAAACGTGTCAGGTTCCACATGGAAGCTGATCTCTGGCACCGAATCCGGAGGCCTAAGGGGTTTCGCTTTCTGTAAAACAGCCACCGCAAAGCGTGCTGCCTCTTCTTCATGTATTTGAAACCATGCCCACTTCACATAGCAATGGAGTGTAGAGGCAGCTGTGCTTATCCTGAGACAGGGCTGAAGTTGGGCTGCTTGTGAACGGCCTCTGATCCAGCAAAGGCTTCAATGTGCCCAGGGTGTCCACCATATTTCCGTATTTCCTACAACGTCTGCAAAAGGCTTCAGGAAATATCCCCTCAAAAATCTACGGCTCGTGAGAGACTCTTCGTTCATCCTGCTCAGTTCCTGTTTGCTTTCTCTCTGCCTATCCCTCCAACATTTATCGGATGAAAATAGGGACGTCCCATTCCATAATGACTACAGTGGTACCTCTACTTACGAATTTAATGCGTTCCGAACACACATTTGTAAGTCGAAAAAAATTGTAAGTCGAATCCCATAGGAATGCATTGGGAGAAAAAATTTGAAAGTAGAAGCAACCCTATCTAAAAATTCGTAGGTAGAAAAAATCCTATCTAAACCGCATCCAAGATGGCGGCCGGAGCTCCATTCGTAAGTAGAAACATTCGTAAGTAGAGTTATTCGTAAGTAGAGGTACCACTGTATTTTGCTATTTATACCCCACACATCTTACCCAGTACTGTATATACAGGGCAGCTTCCAACATATATAAAAACATAATAAAACATTAAACATTTTTTTTTAAAAAAAACCCTTCCCTATACAGGATTGCCTTCAGACGACTCGGGGATCGGATAACACCATACTTATCTCCTTGGCTTGGAGGTCGCATAACTCCATACCCTCCAACATTTCTCCAATGAAAATAGGGACATCCTAAGGAAAAGTGGGACATTCTTGTATCAAATCAGAAACCGGGGTGGTTTCTCTAAATCCAGGGACATCCCTGGAAAATAGGGACACTTGGAGGGTCTGTCCTAGATCCCTCTCTGCCAAACATTTCATTGGATGCCAAGTTTGGACCCCCACCTATTCTTAACAGCAAGAGCTTCTCTCGGTGAGAGGATAATAATAATAATAATAATAATAATAATAATAATAATAATAATAATAATAATAATTTATTATTTATATGCCGCCCATCTGGCTGGATTTCCCCAGCCACTCTGGGCGGCTTCCAACAGAAAAATACAATAAAATAATCGATTAAACATTAAAAGCCTCCCTAAACAGGGCTGCCTTCAGAAGTCTTCTAAAAATCTGCTAGCTGTTTTTCTCTTTGACATCTGATGAGAGGGCATTCCACAGGGCGGGCACCACTACCGAGAAGGCCCTCTACCTGGTTCCCTGCAACTTGGCTTCTCGCAATGAGGGAACCGCCAGAAGGCCCTCGGTACTGGACCTCAGTGTCCGGGCAGAACGATGTCTCCACACACACACACACAGAGAGGGAGATGGAGGGGCATGTCCAAACCTGTTGCTTTTTCTGCTCATTCAGGCATTTCTTGCCACATCACACACTGCCTGGCAATTATTTTGTCTTGTTCTACACCAGCACAGCGGCCATTTTGCCATGTGCCACACCCAGTGATGGCCATTTTGTGACTGGAGCCCACAGCACTGGCTCAAAACTCCAAATATGCTCTTAGCCAAAAAAAAAAAAAAAGCCCTGCCATGATCTGCGCTCCTAGAGAAACCCTCATACATAAGTCGACTGTAATTTATTTTAATGGCAACACAGGGATCGTGGTTGGAGTGTTTCACTTGGAGTAAGAACCATGTTCCATTTCCTACTGAGGGAGCCATGAAGCTCACTCAGTGCCCTTGGACCAAATTCTTCTCAGCCTAATGCACCTCGCATCATTGTTGTGAGCACCTCAATGGCAGAAGACCAAGTTTGGCCCAAGAAGATTATTCCCCATCTTATCCCATCCCATATGTAGAATTGGACAGGGAACTTTTAGAAGACATCTGAAGGCATCCCTGTTACCTGGTATCAGGAAGTTTTTGATGTTCTACATTTTATTATGTTTTATATGTGTTGGAAGCCCTCAGAGTACAGCCTTTACCAAAGGTGTCATGGACTTTGAAGACGCTCGAATTCAGGACGAAAGGGAGAAACTTGCTAAGAGGAAGGCATGCTTGGCAAACCCTCAGTGATCAACTCCCGCCAGGGGTGTAGGAAGATGGGGCGGTGGGGGCAGGGCGCCCTGGGCGGCGCAATCCCAGGGGTGCCATCAAGGCTGCCCGCCCCCCAAACACGCGCCCCGCCCCTGTGCGTGGCGCACCCGCCCCCAAATCAAGCGCCCCATCCCTGCGTGCGGCGCGCCCTCGCCCCCAAAACACGTGTCACATCCTTCGGGGCAGCGCCCCTGCTCTCTGTCCCCGGTGGCGGAGCATGAAGCTTCGCCCCTGACTCCCGCCCGGAAACCTATGTCCCTACTGTGGAAGGACGGGTGGATCCAGAATTGGCCTCCACAGTCACTTACAGACTCACTGTTAAAATTGTGTTCATGGAAGACAATCTTACTCGGCTATGAGTGATCGCCAAAGAAGAAGAAGAAGAAACTATGATTATTATTATTATTGGCCAGAATTAAGATTCTGTGAGTCACATTACATGGCCAAACAGAATTCTGTTCTCCCAGTTGATACACCATAAAACAGAAACTGAGACAGAGTAATAAATTATTGTTACAGGGCCAGCAGGAAATATCAACTCTATTTATATCCCTAGTAAAATTAAACTACTAGGTGTTCAAATGCCTGGCTTTGACATCAGTGTATCGGGTTATATCACCCAATCCCTGCATGCTTCACTTTCCCTATGGCATCAATTAAATTATGGTCTAGTTCAGAAAGGCATGACCCCTCCGTGACATTTATTACCGGAGCACTTTTGTTCAACTATCTAAGTTCAGGTTGAAAGTCAAGGCTGAATGGATGTATAGCAAAGCATGTCATATGCATGTAGCTGTGGGTGATTGGTTGGGTAAGTAAGGGCAGGAGAAAGATGGGAAGCACATTCAAGGGGAGAAGGTGCATTTATTTTGGTTACGCACTTAAGCCAAGTTACAATAAGGGACGAGGATGGGTGGGCGTGCCAAAAGCTTCTCGGAAGTATTTTAACCACAGTGACTGATTTCTTCCTGTGTGCGCCTGATGAAGTGGGCTTGAGTCCACAAATGCCATACTAAAATTTGTTAGGCTGAAAGGTGTAAAACACGGCTTCTTGTTGTGTTTGCTGCAAGAGGTGATGGGGATGCTGAGACAACGAAGGTAACGGCAACAAGCTTGCCTACTGCCTTCCCCCAGTTTGTTTGTTTTTAATATAAAACCTCCCCTCCCTTGGCACTGTGGTACCCAAAAAAATAGTGCCACACACTCCTTTTTTTTTGCAGATGAGATTGCATGCGATACGTTCAGAGTTGCATCTCTAAGAGAAAACTATTTGAGTTGAATTGGAAATAATAGCCAACAGTACAGGATTGCTTCGCCAGAAAACGTGCTTATAATCTTGAAGGATATAATAATAATAATAATAATAATAATAATAATAATATAATAACCCAGGTGGCGCTGTGGGTTAAACCACAGAGTCTAGGGCTTGCTGATCAGAAGGTCGGCGGTTTGAATCCCTGCAATGGGGTGAGCTCCTGTTGCTCGGTCCCAGCTCCTGCCCACCTAGCAGTTCGAAAGCATGTCAAAAATGCAAGTAGATAAATAGGAAGGTACAGCAGGAAGGTAAACGGCGTTTCCGTGCGCTGCTCTGGTTCACCAGAAGCAGCTTTGTCATGCTGGCCACATGACCCGGAAGCTGCCTGCGGACAAACGCCGGCTCCCTCGGCCTATAGAGCGAGATGAGCGCCGCAACCCCAGAGTCGGACACGACTGGACCTGATGGTTAGGGGCGCCTTTACCTTTACCTAATAATAATAATAATAATAATAATAATAATAATAATAATAATAATAATATATTATTTATACCCCGCCCATCTGGCTGGGTTTCCCCAGCCACTCTGGGCGGCTTCCAACAAAATATTAAAATACAGTAGTACGTCAAACCTTAAAAGCTTCCCTAATCAGGGGAATATACGCATTACTCATATCATCTGAATGTAAAACTTTGAGAATACCTGGGACTTTCTTTCCCAGGAATATTCCTTGCTATGTTTCAGGATTATTCGCCCTAATTGTTTGGTAACCTTTCATAAACTTAGGCAAGGTTGCATTAATGGCTATATTGACGAAAAACAACATGGTAAGTTCTGAAAAGGGTAATTTCATGGCCTGGGATTTGCTGGGATATCTGTTCATGCGATTTCAATTAGTAATTGTTGAAAATTGTGTATTTGTTCAGGTTGTTGTTTTTAAAGGTTTGAAGGGAATTAACTTGACGTCCTCCTTTGAAGTTTCAGACTCAAAGCCTCTTGGTGAGTTCTAGTTGATCTGCTGTCTTTTTTTGGTTACTTTTTACTCCAGAAGGGCTGATCTGTTCACTGTTTTATTTATATTTTATTTTTTTAACAGAATTTTGGATTACTGGTATTTTCACCACTGTGCTTTCTTTCTTTCTTTCTTTCTTTCTTTCTTTCTTTCTTTCTTTCTTTCTTTCTTTCTTTCTTTCTTTCTTTCTTTCTTTTTGGAAGGCTTTTGTATCCTTCAGTGAAATATGCACTATTTCAGAGTTCAGGAGTAGGTAATCCTTTTTTTCCTGTCGAAAAGAGTTGGTGATGAGCAGAGTCAGAGACATTAGGTAAAGGTAAAGGGACCCCTGACCATTAGGTCCAGTCGTGACCGACTCTGGGGTTGCACGCTCATCTCGCATTATTGGCCGAGGGAGCCGGCGTACAGCTTCCAGGTCATGTGGCCAGCATGACAAAGCCGCTTCTGGCAAACCAGAGCAGCACATGGAAACGCCGTTTACCTTCCCGCTGTAGCGGTACCTATTTATCTACCTGCATTTTGACGTGCTTTCGAACTGCTAGGTTGGCAGGAGCTGGGACCGAGCAACGGGAGCTCATCCCATCACAGGGATTCGAACCGCCGACCTTTTGATCAGCAAGCCCTAGGCTCAGTGGTTTAACCACAGTGCCAGAGACAATAGTGTTTGGGATTGACTAATCTGGAATAAAGACTGCCTTGCATCGGTTTCCATCATGGATACATAAGATTAGAATTTCCAATACCAGGCAGGTCTACTCAGAAACAAGTCACAGTGGGTTTGAATTTACCATACTTTTCCGTGTATAAGACATCCCCATGTATAAGACTCCCCCTATTTTGGGGGGACTCAAATTTAAGAACATGAGGGGAGATGGCACAGAGTTGTTGAGCTTCTTTTGCAGAGGGTTGTCAGGCGTCGCTGAGCTTTTGGGGGGGGGGATTACCCAGGGTTGTCGAGGTTTTTTTACGGGAGATTGCCGAGAATCGCTCACCCGCATGCGTCACTAAATTTGCCTCTTGTCTGTCCCCTCACTGGCAGAAGCTGCCAATTGCCCACCCAATTGCCGCAGCGAGAGCCAATCAACACCACCCATTGACACAGCAACCAATTACACGCACAATAGCTGCTAATTGCTGCGGCAGCAACCAATCAAACGTCCAACCTATGCACTACCCATGTATAAGACGACCCCCATATTTAGCATGATTTTAAAACAAAAATCCTAGTCTTATACACGGAAAAGTACGGTAGGTTATGAGGTTACACTAAAAAATGTATACGGAGGACATTTGTTTGTTTGTGGTATTTGTACCCTGCTCAATTAATGAAGTGATTTAATAAAAATTATGGGAAATAAAAATTAATTGTAAAAATAGGAAGCTTTCTTAAAATGCCTGCTGAAAGAGAAAGGTCTTTGCCAGGCACCTGAAGGTCAACAGGGAGGAGAGCCTGTCATATTTGAGCTAAGATCTCAGTGATCTGGCAGAGATATAAGGGATTGGATGGTTTTAAAGTAGCAATATGGACCAATACACTACTCTTCTGGAAAGTAATTGAAAGTAACCCCTTTCTAAACTTTAGTATTTCGTTTCAGCCACGCACACACATGTCAGAAGTCTACCAATACAACCAGAAGAAGTAACTCAAGAAACTGTCAGTTCATTTTTAATTGAATACAAGCATTTCTTCTGAACAGCTCAGCTGCCCTTAGTCCTGCCAACCTTTTGCAGCAAATTCCCTCCCCGAACTAAATTAATTGAGAGCAGAAACTTCAAGACAACAAGGTGAACTATAAAAGCTGCTTTCCTCTCTTGGGCTATTTTGTAGCCCTTTCCTGGTTTGTGTGTCTCCTTGCGTTTAATCGCTAAAGGACCCCTGCTTCAGTCCCCTCCAGAACTTTGTGGGCAAGGCATGCAAATTGTGTAAAATTAACTTTGTAATCAACTCCTAGGAACCATCGAAGGTAGTATTCTCCCTCCGCCCCTCCCTCACTAAACATAAATTAATACTTAGGCTGTTCAAGAGGATAATTACTTTGAACAGAGTATTCCCTGTGAAGCATGCCTGGAACAGGATCAAACCTCACATGCCATACTGTCAGACTGCATATTGGAGGAGACTCACAGCTGGATTCCTCATTTTCCCTCCATGCTACAGAAATAAAAAGGCATGCACCTCACCTCTTGTCTCTTCTTCCTTAGCTTTGTCTGCCGTTCTACCGCATTTTCTATTCCCCTTCCTAAAGAGCAAAGAATTCATTCCCCTAACAAACAAGGGCTTCGGCGAAATTGAAATAAGAATTAATTGGACATATGCTGACCATGTCACTGCATCCACTCTAGGGCATGAATGTATATACATGGCGCACTGTTTCCATGTGCACATTTGTGTGCTTTCATATACGCACGAGCACTTTCCATTTCATCCCTCCAAAATCTGTCTTAGTTAGTGGCGTAACGTGGGTTACCAGCGCCCGGGGCCACGCGGAAGGGATGGGAGGGAGGGGAATGGATGTAAGGTTTCAAGTTTCTCTCCTGTGTGGTTTAAGGATGGTTGAAAATATGATAGGTCTGTGAACCCAAAGAAACAGAAGCCACACACACAAGGATCTTACGCATTAATGCTACCATCGTAAAAATAAAAATAAAAATTAACCCAATGCTCTGATGATGGTGGTGGGATTGGTATACATAGCATTTGCTTGATATTTGGAAGCAAAATTCACTTTCTGCACTGCTGGGGGTTTCATTTCCTTCTGTTGATTGGAATAAATAATCCCTGCTGGTGGACATTTAGGTTCACAGAGCTAATATTCTCTCACATATGTGATGTAGCTACTTCAGGGATTCTGAGCAACCCCACTGCACTGTTCACAAACTCCTTGGTGAGACAAAACAGTTTTGGCAAATTTGGCATGTTGTCCTTTTTGAATTAGCAAGCATGTGTAGAATCCATGCAGGACAAATAGCATAGCACTCTATGGTCAGAGCTATGTGACCTTCCTGGGTTTTCTGAGGCATGTGTATTACAGTCGGTCAAAATGCAGAACCATTATGTTGCCATTGTGTGCGGAAGAAGCACATCCACCGACAGAGGCACCTCGCTTTATCTTGGCCCATGGGTGCTTCCAGTCTTATCACTATTTTCTGAGGGGGATTCAATCGCACACCTGCAAATTTAGGCTGTGCAGCTCAAGTGGATTGGGTGCTTGTGTGCAACAAACCTGCTCCTATCTCCCCCAGACTGTCTTCAGTAAAATTGAGGGGGGAATGCATGTTAAAGTGAGGGAAAATAAGGGCTTGATACAATGCCGTATAACCTCTATGCAAACATTATATAAGCTCTATGCAAACCAATTGGAATGAATGCTATATATATATATAAAAGGTCATCTGAACATGAACCAGATGTGACCCAAGATGAACTTGTGATTCCCACAAATCCCTACACCAAAGTGGCTCTGATTCAGCCTCCCTCAAGGAAAGAAGGAGTAGGATTTAGCGTGTCCTCCCTCAAAGAAGGCACGGGTTGCAGTGCGACCTGGCAACCGAACCCTGTGTTGTAGGTGGGTATGATTGGATAGCCACAACACCCGATTGGAGGTCCCTCGATGCTGGGTGCAATTAGACCAATGGGATGCCAGCTAAACTGATCAAGGGACCTATATATGCCCAAGCACGTGACTCCGAGCTTCCTCTTTTGGTCAGTGCATCAGAACACCCGCCCACCTCTCCCTACTTGTAGGGTTTGCACGCTTGACCTTGCTATGCCGTCGTGTGTTGCCTGTCGTTGGGACAGGGGCACGGCAGGAATTTTCCCCACTTGGCTGAGTGGGTGGTGCAGCTTGGGTTTTGCTTGCAACATAGTAAATCGTCACAACTGGTAAGGTTGCGGATAGGCTCTGGTTCAGGTGATAGGGATGGGGGAACGCTCACACCATCCCTATGTGAAGGGTATTCTGTTAAAGGAATCCAGGGACTCAATGGTTTGGTCAACCCTGTGAGGGGTTGTGCCCGTGCCTGAGTCCAGGGGGACATCTGGGTGGTGGACATAGCATGTCCACGGCTTTCTGCCATTCCAGGTGTTCACTCTAGGCTGACCTATGCTGGTGCCCTGGGTCAGCGCTACCTGCCACGGTGCAGGGAGCTAGTCGAACCAGAGCCTATGCAATCACTCACTTGCTGTAATCCAGGGTCAGCAAACTTTTTCAGCAGGGGGCCGGACCACTGTCCCTCAGACCTTGTAGGGGGCCGGACTCTATTTGGGGGGAAAATATGAACAAATTCCTATGCCCCATAAATAACCCAGAGATGCATTTTAAATAAAAGGACACATTCTACTCATGTAAAAAAACAACAGGCTGATTCCTGGACTGTCCGCGGGCCGGATTTAGAAGCTGATTGGGCCGCATCTGGCCTCCGGGCCTTAGTTTGGGAACCTTGCTGTAATCAATAAAGTTGTGGCCTAAATTCTGCCCAAAACCAAACCAAAATTTGTCTGAATTTATTTATAGGGGGAGGTTTAAAGGTCTAAACACGCAAATCCATTTGAGTGCAGTGGGCCTTCTGGAACAGACCAAAGCAAAACAAGGAGCATTTCTGAGCCTGTCTCATGCTTTGTGTGTCATGGGCAAATGTTCTCCATGCGTCACAGAGTATGGGAAATAAATCGAATGCATGCTCAGTCTAGCCAATGTAGGTTTTATATTCTTCACATGAACATTGAAGTGTGAATTGACAGTAGCTTCACAAGAAGGGTTGTGAGAATCGGGTTGCAAACACGCACACCTTTTAAGTAGCCACAAATGTAATGCAAAGACAGGTCTGGCTGCTCCTGTCACTGAAGTTCTAACCTCAGGATGACTCATTCTCAGTTGGGGAAAGATGTGGGTTTGCTTCTGGTTTTTGTGAAGATGGCGATGGTACTGATTAAACAGGGCTGGATTTAACTCCCCCAGTTGGGCCTTCTCACAGGAGAGACAAGGGGGGGGGGAACCAATAATCCCATTTCTTTTCTCTCACTCCAAGGGAGATTGGGTTGCCCACCTCCCTCCACACCATGCTGAGCTTCAGTCTGGCTAGAACCCCCCCCCCTTCCTCTTCAGCAGCAGGATCCATATCAAAAGCCCAGACCCCACAGAGTTCATTAGAGCTTTTATTCACAATGCAAATAGGTTGGCCTTAATTTCAACCCTCCTTCCAAGCTAGATATGGGGGGTGGGGGTGGTGGCAGTTATTAAAAAAATGTTTTTCTTCTACAATAATAAATCATTAAATGGTGATGCATGGTGTACAGTTTCTGTTAACATCCATCTTCTAGGAAAGCATAGTGGTATAAGGAAAAACAGAGTATGGACTAATTCCAGAATCCTCCTTTTGCTCTCTCCCTTGTTGATTAAATTGTGTGCAAATATTGAGCCACATCGGACAAGGCGGCTAACCGGCAGTTTCTCACAACAATGTAAGAGTCACTTATATTAAGAATAGGAAAGCAATTCTGAATCACCTACAGAGGATATTAATAGAGAACATTACTGAAACGCTCCATAATAAATTGGTTCTGAGGAAGCCACTTCTTGAAGCATTGCAGGCGTGTGTCAAGTAAGCAAGTAAGATGCACTGTTTCAGTGTATCTGAAGAAGTGTGCATGCACACGAAAGCTCATACCTATGACAAACTTAGTTGGTCTCTAAGGTGCTACTGGAATGATTTTTTTATTTTGTTTCAAAAGAAAAGAAGTAATTAATACAAAAATGTGAATTCGGATTGCAAGCGTTTGGAGTGCCTGTGTTGCGAGATCTCTGGGGAGCATTTGATATTGTAAAGGACCCCTGGACGGTTAAATCCAGTTGAACTCGACTATGGGATGTGGCGCTTATCTCGCTTTTCAGGCTGGTGTTTGTCCGCAGACCAGTTTTCCGGGTCATGTGGCCAGCATGACTAAACCGCTTCTGGCGCAACGGGACACGATGACGGAAGCCAGAGCTCACACGGAAACACCGTTTACCTTGCCGCCGTAGCGGGTATGCTTTTGAGCTGTTAGGCTGGCAGGAGCTGGGACAGAACAACAGGAGCTCACCCCGTCTTGGGGATTCAAACTGCTGACTTTGCGATCAGCAAGCCCAAGAGGTTTGGTGGTTTAGACCACAGCGCCACCCGTGTGTGTGTGTGTGTGTTGGCTTTTTGTGCATGACATGGTAAGCAAAGCCAAACGTAAAGTAAAGGACCCCTGACAGTTAAGTCCAGTCGCGAACGACTCTGGGGTTGCCGCACTCATCTCACTTTACTGGCCGAGAGAGCCGACATTTGTCCGCAGACAGTTTTTCCGGGTCACGTGGCCAGCATGGCTAAGCCGCTTCCGGCAAAACCAGAGCAGCGCACGGAAACGCAGTTTGCCTTCCCACCAGAGCAGTACCTATTTATCTACTTGCACTTTGACGTGCTTTCGAACTGCTAGGTTGGCAGGAGCTGGGACCGAGCAACGAGAGCTCACCTCATCACGGGGACTCGAACTGCCGACCTTCCGATTGGCAAGCCCTAGGCTCAGTGGTTTAGACCACAGCACCACCCACGTCCCCGAGAAATACGTAGACAGGTGTAAATCATGTTTCATCTGGGGTATTATATAAAAAAAGAACACCTGGTTTGTAAAATGTTCTTCATACAACAGATTTTTATATTGAACTGCGCTGCAACTACCCATTATTCTTTCTGCATCCCACTGATTCAGAGGCTCACACAGAGGGAGGTACATACACTGAGCCTCAAAATGTTGGTGTACAGTGAAATCCCCGAAATCGCAGTCCCTTGTTACCAAAAGCACACAATAAAGGGCTCCCCCCCCTCCGGCCCATTTGCTCTTCCCCATCCCGTCAATCAGCTACTTTGACACGGCTCCATCACTCCGAGCACTAACAGTGTGCAAACAAATAGAAAATTATTTCCCACTGGCAAACATGCTGTTTACTTTCCCGAAAAAATTGCACTTTTCAGCCTGACAGCTGATCAAGGGCTCTCCCTGATGCTGTCAGCAGGAAGAAGTGTTTAAACACAGGGATGGGAGTTTAAACATTTTCTCATTATCAGAGAATAAAAAAATAAAAATAAAATAAAATAAATGCAAGCATTGAGAGCCACAGACCACCCGCTGTGAGAGTAATGAAGCTGTGTCTCATGACCAGAGCGAGGGGACTTTTATCTCTGTCCCTGGTATCATTACTGAGGTGACACCTTCCCATGATCCAAGTCAGGGCTTTTTTTTAAATCTGTGTGAGGGATTTTTGCTAGGTTTCTGAGAGAATATTGCCCATCGTTTGCCATTCTGGCTACAGTTGTGTCAGCATATAGACAAGAGATCTGTGGCTTAGTTCTCCTTTGGGTTGGTTGGTGTGTGTGTTTTTTTAAAAAATTGGCCATGAAATTTACTTTGTGGAAGAGGAGGAGGAAAAGAAGAATTTCATTAATATTTTTTTTAAGAAACCACACGTACAGTACTTGTAAAAAGAAATAATAATGATGTTTTTTTGTAAATAATACGATAGTCAATTTGTTTGTTACTCAAGGACCATTCACAAAATATGCTACTTTAGCACACAGTCCAATGGTCTAGGGGTGGGGGAACCCAAAGAATATTGCAGTATTTTGCCTCCACAAGCCAGCTCTTGAATTGACCGGGGGAAAAGCATGCCCCCCTCCTTTCCCCAAAATGTTAGCACTGCTCTGATAAAAGCCTTTTTTAAACGGAAGAAAACCCTGTTTTGGTACACCTTAACGCATACTTTCTCTCTCCTTTGCCACAATTTCGCTCCCCACTCCCTCCATCTTCATGCATGACATAGTTCCTCATGTTGGTATATTCTCAAATTATTGGAAGATGTAACGAAGTTGTCAAAGGATGGGTTTGCTGTGATCCCGTTGTGAAGTTTTTGTGAATGACCTGTACCAAAAAAAAATGCCTCTGTGAAAGGCTGGGGTTTGGATTAATCCTGATGAGAAATGAGAAAATGGCATGATAAAGTCAACAATCTGGTGACTTTACCTCACACAGCCCACAATAGCATAAAATAATATACATACAAGGTAGCTAAATTACCGGTAAAACTGGAGCACGGACCCTAATTTCCCCATCATTTTCTATTGGTATTCATGGTTCCTTGTGTGCATTATGATTTAATGTATGGATATCTATGGTTAATTTTTAAGGCATAGGGCTATCTAGTTCAGACTTTGCAGAATAATCCTTTTGACTAATTGTGGCATAATTTAGGAGCGTACTCATGCAAACAGGCTGGAGTTCTTAGTTGTCTAGCCAGCTGTGGTGAGTAAGAATCACCTCTAGGCAATCTTTTTTTTATAAAAATAAATAAATTGTTTCATTTAGGCCACAAATGACTAATACAGATATGTGTGGGCAGATGGGCAATTAACGTTCATGGACTTAGTTATATAATTGCTAATGACTTTTATCCTCTCTATATTTATTTCCCTCAGTTGTGGGCCTGATTATTTGGAGATAAGCAAGTTTGCCTTGGCTGACTGGAGGAAAACTTTCTGGTACAGGAAGAGCAAGCATTGAGTTTTCTTGTTCTCTCTGGAAACGAATTCTGATGAGAATGTGCTGTCTATGAAAGAACTCAAAAGATGCTCCCACCAGCATCCCCACATCAGAAGTCACTTAAGAGCACCTTTCCTATTGACATTCTGTCATTCTGTCAAGAATGCCAAGATCAAGGAGATTAAACATGTGCTTCTGACTCACTAGAATATCACTGGCCTCCGCTGAAAACTTCCACCACCAAAAAGCCTTGGCTAGATCCATATAAGCTCACTTGCCATCCTTTTCTTTTTCAAAAAGCAGACATATTTGGGATGGAACAGTTGAATTTAGCCAAGTCATCCACCCACTCGGCACATTTTAAATACTCCGTTGGTGTGGAACTGGTACCTGTATAATGATAATCCGATTAGTGATGGTGGAAGGTCCCTCTAGGACAGTGTAACAAATATTAAACAATTCCTTTTGTTGACTTCATCCAATGAGCCATCTTTCCCCGGAGACTTTGCTCGACTTTAATCTAATCCTCTCCTTCCGCCAGGAATCCCTTTGTTGGGAAAGATCGGAAACAAACCCCAGGAATGACAAGTCTGTCCCTAAGCCTTGGATCAGTCAATACATTCTTGAAATTATCGGATCCCAACTGTTCTGTTTGTCCACCCAGCCCCTGGTCTGGCGATCTCTTTATCAAGGGACACTCAAGATTTATCCTAAGGGTCCAGAAATCAGACCGCACTGTTAACATCTCGGTTGCCAAGTCAATCCTACTGACACTGCTTTCTAAACAAAAGATAATAGGCAACTCAGGACATCGGTTTCCTCTGTTACTGCTGAGATGTGTAGTCAGAGAAGGAAGACATTTCCCGTAACCAGATTCTGTTAGCATCTATGCCGGTGTAAGTCAGCCATAGATTGATGTAAACATCGGAGATTCGCTAATTCCAAAGCACGGCCAAATTCAATTTATTTTTGTGATAGAAAATGTCTTTTCTCTTTTAAAAATGAAAAAAGCTTGGCTTTTGCTTGACCCAAATGAACGTGCAGCTCAAACTATCGTCCGCTGTTGCTTTTGCTATGTGCAGTGTTGTTTGTGCTGTGAAAACTTTTGCTGTAGCACTCAGTACAAATAAAGCTGAGGCTGGTGAGGGTCTTCAAAACAAAGGGGAAATGTCCTTCTTATTACTCACACCTAACACAAAGTGCAGACATTGGACTTAGAAGCTGTGGGCTTGCTCCAGTGTTGCAACCGTGTGTCAAAAGCCCCCTTTCCAGCAAGATTAGCTCTCTTGGGTCACTACAACCACAGTCCCTTATCCACCTTCTTTCTTGGTCTTCTGAGCAATGAAAGAGCACCAGATTATGATTCAGGCTGGATCTGAGGCTCCGCTCTGTAGGCTTTCATATATACATCCAGTCTTCCCGACCTTGATTGGTGCTGGTGCCAGCTATGGCTCACTCTGGCCATGGGATCTTAAGATGGCATTAAGAAAGTGGCAGAGGGCCACCTGCCCAGCTGTCTTGAGCCAAAGTGACAGCAGTAGCAATGGGTGCTGTTTCCTTCACTTCAGTGCAGGAGTAGCTTCCACCACTGAAAGACTTTCATCTGGTTATATTGTTGTTGTTTAGTCGTTTAGTCATGTCCGACTCTTCGTGACCCCATGGACCATAGCACGCCAGGCACTCCTGTCTTGCACTGCCTCCCGCAGTTTGGTCAAACTCATGTTCCTAGCTTCGAGAACACTGTCCAACCATCTCGTCCTCTGTCATCCCCTTCTCCCAGTGCCCTCAATCTTTCCCAACATCAGGGTCTTTTCCAATGATTCTTCTCTTCTCATGAGGTGGCCAAAGTATTGGAGCCTCAGCTTCAGGATCTGTCCTTCCAGTGAGCACTCAGGGCTGATTTCCTTCAGAATGGATAGATTTGATCTTCTTGCAGTCCATGGGACTCTCAAGAGTCTCCTCCAGCACTGGTTATATGCTGGTAGAATGCAGTTGCTGGAGTAACGCAGCAGTCGGTAAAGCATGCTTTGTAGTGTCATTATGCTGACTACGTCTGGAGAGCTTAGTATTGCTAGTAGAGTGTTGGTGGTATTTTATTGTTACCAGAGTTGGGTGTCACCGCCACTCTCTGCAAGACTCCAGGGGATTCCAGTTTCTGTGTTCCTTTGGAGAATTGAGACATGCTGGTGGAGACTGTTGTAGATTTAAGAAATATGGTTTATTCACCCAATGTATTTACACCTTCAGTCTGCATGGAGGGAGTCCAGATCTTACAGCATGGTCATTTCGAGAGGGGCATGTCTCCCACAGTAGTGCAGCCAGCCTGCCCAAGATGGATCCCAGTCTTTCGTCTTCTTCCCAGAACACCCTGCTTAAAACTCTCTTTTCCTGTCGCCTCACACCCAGTTACCCTGGAAACCTTCTGACTCCCCAGTCTCTGTTCATATCTCAGGGCAAGTGGGGAGGACAGTTCTCTTGCATTGCCCATGACCCTCAATGGCCCTATTTTGTTTGTGAATGGCCCTAGCTTGGCCAGATCATTTTGCATAAGCTGGCCCAGGAATTCCTCTGCAGCTTGTATTTCTCCCTTCACACTCCAAATAATCAAAATCCTACCACTTATTAATGTCTAGGATTTTGGGGGGGGGTTTCCAGAGTGTAGGGCTTGCTGATCAGAAGGTCGGCGGTTCGAATCCCTGCAACGGGGTGAGCTCCCGTTGCTCGGTCCCAGCTCCTGCCCACCTAGCAGTTTGAAAGCACATCAAAGTGCAAGTAGATAAATAGGGACCGCTCCGGTGGGAAGGTAAACGGCGTTTCCGTGCGCTGCTCTGGTTTGCCAGAAACAGCTTTGTCATGCTGGCCACATGACCCGGAAGCTGTCTGCGAACAAACGTCGGCTCCCTCGGCCTATAGAGCGAGATGAGCGCCGAAACTCCAGAGTCGGACACGACTGGACCTGATGGTCAGGGGCCCCTTTACCTTTACCTTCCCCCCATCTATGACATTATTATCTGTTCATATAGCCCACCCTTAATCAAATGGTCCCAGGGCATATTGATAATTGCACATAATCCTGAAACCTAAAAGGGGTGTGTGTGAATATTTTGCTCCTTTTACTTATGCCTATAATACAGTCTGCTCCTACTTTCTATGGTCACTTCTTAGTTTTAATGGCAAGCCCAGACTCTTTAAAATATTGAGGATATATCAGCAGATGTCTCAAATAGCGACAACGAACTGCATCCATTGACTTCCTTGCCCCAGAAAAGAAGTCCACACTTCGTTTGTTCTTTTCACCAAAACTTGCTAGAGCTGATTTTGTGGTGACCCTTCTCGTATGGAGCAAAGAGATCACACATTTCTGGTTTCAGCTTCACTCCGGGAACCGCGAAGATGGACTGTGCTATGAAGGAAACAAAGAAGCCAAGTATCAGTTATAGGGGAGCAATACAGGGGAGCCTGCACTGGGTCAAATCTCACTTGGTGGTGACCCACATTGGTAGTCTTGAAAGAAAACTGCCCCTGTGTGATGCTGCTTGACACAGGAGTAAGCTTATTCCTGGGTGAGCTTCCCCAGATTTCTTGGAGAATCTCTACACCAGTGCAAGTGGGTTTCAGTGCAGGGATGGATAACCCGTCGCTCTCCAAATATTGTTGGGCTCCAACTCCCATCAGCTTCAGCCAATATAGCCAATGGATGGGGATGATGGGAGCTTGAGTCCAACAACATCTGTAGGTTCTCCATCCCTCTTCTAGTGGAATCTATCATTTCAGTAACATTTATGATACCTTAAAAACAACAACCATTAGCTATGCCATGTCCAAGCCTTTGTAAGCCAGCAGCTCTCCAGATATTTTGGACCACAACTCCTATCTGCTGTGGTAGCTGGGACTGGTGAGAGTTGTACTCCAAGGATCTGGGGAACACCAGGTTAATGAAGGGAGACAGGCAATCTACTCCAGAAATTCATCCACAGACTGAAACATACCATAGTAGGAACCAGCAGCAAACTATTCCTGGTCTCCTTCCCAAAGTAATTTTAACATGAAACCACCACTGGAAACTACAACAGTAGAAAGAAACATGTTCACTCTGCAGTTCTAGTAGTAAACTGGCAATTAGTTGATTTATTGGCAAAAAGTCACACATTATTTTATATATCTTTATATATATATTTTATATTTTATATATCTGCATTATTTAACAAGCAAACAATAGGGTAGCTTTGCACATTACAAGAAGTGTCAAAAGTCCGAGTGACTCATGAATCCACTTTTTTTTGTAATCTTGAGGTTGTGTGTGCACATCTTCCTCCCTGTGAGATGTGCAAGATCTGATTGTGGGCACAGATTATACAAGTTCCCTGATCCTACATGAGCCTGGAAGCACACAAAGTGGGTGAGTCAGTTGTTTGTTATCATTGCACAGCAGGGAATGGTTCCTGAACCATTATCCTTGGCTCCAGTTAGCCAGTTGCTTATCAGACTAAACTGATGGGGTTCCCACCCACCCACCCCCTTAAAAGTCTTCCAGGTCACCTCTGTTGATGGCTTTTTGATGGGATGCTGATGAGGTCCTGGGGATTAAAAAAAACACCCAACTAGTCACACCTAGACTTTGTCTGATCATCAGCCTTGACTTGGCACTCCATCTCTCTCTCAGACCATACTTTGCAGCCTGGATTCCTAACCTGTCCCAATTATGGACTGTTTTCCATCCCCCAGCCTCTTTCTTTTGGCTTAAGGGCTGGGAGAGATTCCTGTCTGAAATCCTGGAGAGCTGCTGCCAGTCACTGTAGACAATACTGAGCCCAATGCAATGGGCTATAGGTCTGACTCAATACAAGGCAGCCTTCCTATGTTCTTCCTGTGTGTGCCAAGCAAAGCCTATCCTCCAACACCTTGCCACTGGTCCCAATTCCCCTCAGCATCTGCTGCCTGAGATGGGTGCCTCACTCTGCCCAAGGATAGAGCCGGCCCTCCTTAACCCGGACACTTATGCTTTTACTGTGCAGCACTTCTGGCAATATGTGAAGTTGACCAGCATTTCTACATTTCAGTCCAAGTAAAAAACCCAATTCTCTTTATAGTTACTTTGTTTTTAAAAAAAAACGTAAAGAGGAAGAAATGCGCATTAGTATTTTCCTAATATCATAATAAAAAGTAGCCCAGAAACTTCCACAAGTTTCCCTTTTCCCTTTGGAGGGCGTGTGGAGCGTAGCTAGGATTCTCTAGCACAGCTTTCTGCCCTGGTAGGATTCTTATCTGGAAATTCTCTTTTTTTAAATGCCAGGAGCCCCAGAAAAGAAATAATTTGGCATAACAGTAGTGGGAATGCAGCCTGCTAATCAAAAGGATTCAGATCTTCCTATGTGCTGCCAAGCTCTCTTCTTCCCACCCAGTGGAGGGTGGGAGGGAAGGGGAGAGAGAGGGAGAGGGAGGGAGAGGGAGGGAGAGAAAGAAAGGGAGAGAGACAAAAAGACAGAGCAAACCGAAAGCATGGTGCTTCCCTTCTTCAGCAATCTTAACAAATGCAAACGCTTCCACTCCACTGACTCCTCATTAACTTACCGAATCTGACAGTCTAATTATCGCAGCTGCTTTGCGCTTAGAATAAATAAATATGAAAGTGGATGTTTAAAGAAAACGAGAAGGGAAAGTGCCGTCATCCAGGCAGTCAATAGAGAGAGAGAGAGAGTGAGTTTGTTTTAAATTTTTATATCCGTACGTATTTAGAGCATTTTGGGGGGAAAGACAGTGCGATAGTTGTCTTTCAGACTAATTGAGTTCCATCTCCAGCTTTAACTTCTAAACTTTTGTTCCCTGTGAAACCTGCATCTCTATTTCGTGCTCCCCCCCCCCAGTCTGAGCTTGTGGGTGGCGGCAGGGTTTAGCTCTGGCTAGCTGCCTGTTTTGGTCCCCCAGCATCCCTGGATGCAAAGCAATTCAGCCAGCAAAATGCAGCGGTGGCACATTGCAGAGCATAGTTACAGGTAGGTAGCCATGTTGGTCTGCCGTAGTCCAAACAAACAAACAAACTGTCAGAGGGCCTGATGTGGCTACTCTAGAGTAACGACTCCAGCATAGTCTTTTTAGGCTTTTATTAAGTGCTGATTATTTACAGTGGTCAGAACGATCTATATACATGCTTAAGGTGAGGTGTCAGAACCTCCGAATGGCGATTGGCGCGTTTTCTTCCAGCAAAGAAGCTTTGGGAGACCCAACCTCTTCCCCCTACGTTTGCGTCGCAATTCCGGAGTTGGGGGGATTGGCCTTCCCCCCCCCCCCCCGTGCTCCCATCTTCCTGTCCCACCTGGGGCATGGGCTCCGCAACCTTGCCTGAGCCTCGGACACCACTTCCTGACTCTCCGCTGGAGGCAGAGCTCTCCCTACTCTCCAGCGCTTGGGGATGGGCTGGAACTTAAGATGGGAGGGACTTCCCTGTATCCCTTGTCCCTCACACAAACAAACAAACAAAAAATCCTTCCAGTAGCACCTTAGAGACCAACTAAGTTTGTCATTGATATGAGCTTTCGTGTGCATGCACACTTCTTCAGAGCATAAAAAGGTAAAGGGACCCCTGACCATTAGGTCCAGTCGTGACCAACTCTGGGGTTGAAGGCGCTCATCTCGCGTTATTGGCCGAGGGAACTGATGTAGAGCTTCCAGGTCATGTGGCCAGGATGGGTATGTGACATGGACCTTCTGGATTACACAAATCTCCTGGGGTCCACGGACCACCGATTGGGATCTTCTGCTGTAGCTTCTTGAAAAATACTCCTGTTTGATGTGCTTTCCCTCAAACCAGTTTTCCATCCCATTCAGCTGGAGTGTGTACGTTTCAGGCAGCCACTGAGCATGCGCAGATGTTAGCACATGTGCAGCGGGTGGAATCCATTTTGTTTCTTCCTCAAGTGTGAAGTCCTGTCAGTGACTGACAGAACTTGAAACTCTCTCACCTACTTGCCTGGCACAAGCATGTTCTAATCTTATTTATTATTTAGTTTGGTTAAAGCATTTGTACCCCACTCTTCAACCAAGAAGGTTACTAGAGTGTAAACAAGGCAGTTCTTGCCTACAGGCTGACAAACTGAAAAACACAACACAGAAAGGGAAAGGGACAAGGAGGGAAGAGGGAAGAAATCAAACCCTGGCACCAATCATTAAACAGCTGTTCTCATAAATTCAGGACATACCACAGAAGAGAAATCCAGTGTGTAAATTAAGTTGCACATTATTGTTAGAGTTACAGGTAGGTAGCCGTGTTGGTCTGGCATAGTCAAAACAAAATAAAAAATTTTCTTCTTCCAGTAGCACCTTAGAGACCAACTAAGTTTGTCATTGGTATGAGCTTTCGTGTGCACACGAAAGCTCATACCAATGACAAACTTAGTTGGTCTCTAAGGTGCTACTGGAAGAAGAATTTTTTTTTATTTTGTTTTGATTATCATTATAGTGAATTTTTTAAAAATCAATTCTATAACATACCACTGACTTAAGTTTCATATGTGAAAATTTCCAAAGTCTGCATTCACTCCCGCTGAAACTTTACAATGGATAGATCAAATTAGTCCTTTTTAGGGCCCCACAGCTACGTATGTGAAAGGTTTGCAGCTTGCTCCACAGCGCTCACACCAAGTGAACAGACGGACAGCTCCCTGTGCTGTTAGCGCACAAGAGAATGTGTGCTTGTTTGCACACTGACATAGATCAAAATGGATGAGAGAGGGGTCAGGGAGGCATGTTTGCTTCCTTTAGCAAGTGCCCATGCCACTTTAGGAGGAATTGTCTCTCTTGGAGGAGACTTCCAGACTGTGCTATTTTGGAGTGAGATTCAGTCATGTACCAACAAATTCAAGTCACACCATTAAAGCTGATTTGGAAGTCTTGTGTGACAAATCTGCTTCCCCAAAAGACCGGACTTTCTGTGACAGAAAAATGCACTGGAAAGTCTGCGATAACACTGTGCTTTGACAATGGCACCAAATCTCACTGCAGGATGAATGTGGTCATTCAGAAGAGCACAGGGTTGGGCTACATGCTACATCCAACACCTACAATATATGCTAATCTTAGCCAACAAGTGGAGCAGAGATGGGAAGCTTCAGGTCTGGGGTCTGAACACTGGCGAAGGAAGAGGAGTGCAGGGGGAGCGCACGTGCCCCGGGACGTGCACCAGCCCCGCCCCGCCGAAGCATGAAGCTCCGCCACTGGGTCTGAATCCAGCTCCCCCCCCCAAGTCTCTTTATCTGCTCCACAGGACTTTCCCCCAGGCAACATCCCTCACCAGCTCTGTTCTGTACTCCTTGGATGTTTTTGCCTGGCTGGAATCATAGAATTCCAGTATACCTGAAGGAGCGCCTCCGCTCCCATTGTTCAGCCCGGACCCTGAGGTCCAGCTCTGAGGGCCTTCTGGCGGTTCCCTCACTGTGAGAAGTGAGGTTACAGGGAACCAGGCAGAGGGCCTTCTCGGTAGTGGCGCCCGTCCTATGGAACGCCCTCCCATCAGATGTCAAGGAAATAAAACAACTATCTGGCTTTTAGAAGACATCTGAAGGCAGCCCTGTTTAGGGAAGTTTTAAATGTTTGATCGTGTTTTTATATTCTCTTGGGAGCCGCCCAGAGTGGTTGGGGAAACCCAGCCAGATGGGCGGGGTATAAATAATAAAATTATTATTATTACAGTGGTACCTTGGGTTACAAACGCTTCAGGTTACAAACGCTTCAGGTTACAGACTCCACTAACCCAGAAATAGTACCCTGGGTTAAAAACTTCAGGGATGAGAACAGAAATCATGCTCCGGTGGCGTGGCGGCAGCAGGAGTCCCCATTAGCTAAAGTGGTACCTCAGGTTAAGAACAGTTTCAGGTTAAGAACGGACCTATGGAACGAATTATGTTCTTAACAAGAGGTACCACTGTAATAATAATAATAATGGTAGAGTTGGAAGGGACCACAAGAATTATCTAGCCCAGCTCTCTACAATGCAGGTATCTTTCACCTAACGTGGGGCTCAAACCCATGACCCTGAGATTAGGAGCCTCGTGCTCTAGCAATTGAGCTATTCCTCAGGGGTAATATGCTCTTGGGCACTGATAATGCTTCTTGCTTGCCCAGCTGAAGGATAGAAAGGGCTGGGCGTGCATATAGAAATTAGGTAAAATTCACATTGGTTGCTTTGCCCACTTTTGCCTGTGACCTTGCTCACCACTGGCATGTGGCCCTGAGTAGGTTACTTAAAAGGCAATACTGCTCCCCACCCTTGACATAGTGAGTCTTCTGTCTGGACCATCAATGACATGAAGCAGGGATGAGAGCACACAGTGGTCGGTGACCAGGATCCACACAGGATCCACACAGTGGTGTTAAAAACAATACATTTGGAATGCTCGCCAAAGAAAGGCCAGTCTGCATTGTAAGCGGAAAACCAGGTAGAGGTATTTGCTTTTTCATAACCAACCACAGCTCCAAAATCATTAAAGCGGTGGCAGGGATAGGAGTGCAGATCTCGTGAATGAAATTCAAAGCACTTTTCTGCAAGTTAACGCTGCAATCGCCCCAAAGAGTAAGAAGATTCTTAAGTATGCAATATCAACAGCTCTAGCTCATAGCCACAATTTACTGTTTTACCCGGTCTTTACTTAAGGAAATCTCACATCAAAGTCAGCTACTCTGGTGAACAGACCACTTGAGGTCAGCTTAAATTCTGACAGGGAGTAGAATTAATTACGGTTCGAAGAACTATTCAAGAAGGGATAGAAAGGACCCTTGTTATCGCTAAACTATTGTGCACCAGCACCAATATGGTCTGATAATACGAGACTGGAGTTACCAAATGGAAGTAACTTTCCCCAGGGTTCATATATTTCCATTAATATGTATGGGAAAGTGCAGAAACGTTGTCTTATAGACCTGGGTTGCACTTCATGCTAAACCATGGTGTATTGAGCTATGGCTTAATACAGTGGTACCTCGACTTACGAATAACTCTACTTACGAATGTTTCTACTTACGAATGGAGCTCCGTCCGCCATCTTGGATGCGGTTTAGATAGGATTTTTTCTACTTACGAATTTATAATTTTTTTCAACTTACGAATTCAGAACGCATTAAATTCGTAAGTAGAGGTACCACTGTAAATGCTAAATAAACCACGATGTATTATTATTATTTATTATTATTATTTATTGAATTATTATTTATTGAATTTATGTACCACCCTATACCCAGCGGTCTCAGGGCAGTTCACAGAAAAGATCAACATAAAAACCACAATATATTGAATCAAAATCAAAACAACAACCCAATAATGTGGCTAAACCATGGTGTATTAAACTATTGTTTATTAAACAGTGGCTTAGTGTTATGTGCAAAGCCTGCCCAGCAATTTAACTGTAGTTTGCTTGCTGCCGGAAAAAAACCCTCAATTTGTAGCCATGGTTTACTGTTGGTTTACAAACCTTGGTTGTTGTTTTTTTAACTGCCTTTGGCTCCAACTAGATGTGCCCAGCAGTGTGCATGCAACCCAATGTGTTTTGTATCTGTACCCTTGGATGTGTACTTTGCTTAACAACTGTTAGAATTTAGCACCTGCAGTGGGCCAATCTATATATGGAAGTCATTTCCCCACAAATTTAGTTATTTTAATAATTTTTATCCTGCCTCTTCAGCCAACAGGCAAACTGGAATTTATGGGTGAAAAGCATGGTGATTGGTATTGTTTGAGGGTGATTTGTGAGTTATGCAGATTAAACAGCTAGAAACATGCAGTAAACTTCAGTATGGACAAGCCACCATCCTTGGAGATGCCAAATCTTTATACAAGTGCAATCTTTATACAAGTATACTCAGAAGTAATCCCCACCATAGTTGAGTTTGGGCTTACTCTGTGTATAGGATTGCAGCCCCAATGGTTCTCTGAACACCAGATACAAGTTGCATGCTGAGTGCCTACTGCTTTTATTAGTCACGGATTATAGTAATAGTACAGTCGTACCTCGGAAGTTGAACGGAATCCGTTCCGGAAATCCGTTCGACTTCCAAAACATTTGGAAACCAAGGCACGGCTTCCAATTGGCTGCAGGAAGCTCCTGCAGCCAATCAGAACCTGTGGAACCTGCACTGGACATTCAGGTTCCAAAGAATGTTCGCAAACTGGAACACTCACTTCCGGGTTTGTGGTGTTCGGGAGCCAAAACGTTCGACTCGCAAGACGTTCGACTTCCGAGGTACGACTGTACTGTAATTAGTAGCAGACTCTTGACTGAATTCTACGATTGTGGGCTATTTGTTGAAGTCAACTTTTTTCAATCATTTTTAATTTGTTGGACTTATTGATAGTTAGATGAATCTTACTTTTCTACAGGAATATATATGCATCCTTTGCCACGTTTAAAGGTAAAGGGACCCCTGACCATTAGGTCCAGTCGTGACCAACTCTGGGGTTGCGCGCTCATCTCGCGTTATTGGCTGAGGGAACCGGCGTACAGCTTCCAGGTCATGTGGCCAGCATGACAAAGCCGCTTCTGGCGAACCAGAGCAGCACATGGAAATGCCGTTTACCTTCCCGCTGTAGCGGTACCTATTTATCTACTTGCACTTTGACGTGCTTTCGAACTGCTAGGTTGGCAGGAGCTGGGACCGAGCAACGGGAGCTCACCCCATCACAGGGATTCGAACCGCCGACCTTCTGATCGGCAAGCCCTAGGCTCTGTAGTTTAACCCACAGCGCCACCCGCATCCCTCTCGCCACGCTTAGGCCATAGCTATTTGAAGCAGTGGCCAGGGAGAGGTCACAAATATTCTCCCTCGCAGCAGCAGCCACAATTGCTTGGGACAAGTGCCAGCTCACCCTCCTCCCTGAGCTCAGTAGCAGCAGCACTGGCAGGGGAAATCGGGACATTCCGGGGTCAAATCAGAAGCTGGGATGGCATTTGTAATTCCAGGACTGTCCCTGGAAAATCGGGACACTTGGAACGTATGCATTTGTAGCTACACCTGCTTCTGCCTTTGACCCTGCCCAACAAGAGGTTTGGCCAGAGGAGAATGTGGCCCTTCGTTTGAAAAAGGTTTCCCACCCGTGTTACAAGGGGACAAGAAGTACCCCACCCTTCCTGCAAACCTCCTGCCTCCTTTTTGCTGAACCGAAGCAAAGCAGCCTCCTCTACCGACAGTTCACAATCTGACGCAGTTAATATCTGATCCTTCGCATTCTTTTTAATAATTGTTAAAATCTTGTTGTTGTTCTTGTCATAATCAAAACTCATTTTTAAAATAAAAAAGTGATCTTTGCATTGTTCATTCTGCAAGTATCTCCCACCTAGTCACCCCCTGTGCCAATTTACAGGAAAGAGTGGTCCCTGCTATAACAATTTCATAACAATGTCCGGGGGGAGGGGATCTCTCTCTCAAATCCTTTCAGATGAAGATAACAAGCTGGTTCTTCTACCCACTGCCACTTCAAATTTGTACTTGAGCATACGAAAACTAATCACCAGCATCCCCTAGACTAGGCTGCAGCTAGAACACAACCTTGTATGCACTCAGAATGCTAAATTTTATACAATTCAATTAAATTAGCTGCAGTGACCCTGGAACCCAAATGTCTTGCTTGGGAGTTTTTGTTTTTGTTTTTTTGAAATCACATTGTTGTTGTTGTTGTTGTGTGATATCCAATGTTAGCTATATTCTGAGTAGACTCACGGAAATCGATCTGCTTCAGTAACTTCAGCCTGTTTTTTAAAATTGGTTATTACTAGCATTGGGTATCACCCATTATCGTCATTGCAATCGTAGCAAATTCACTTGAGAATATGAGCCTCCTGGATCACAAACTGCAACGGTTTCCGTCTGAAAGACTCTGGTTGGCTTCCCAACACGTTGGGTTGCCATGATGACTTCATGGACTTGCCCCCAATCCACCGAGGCCCCACGGGCTGCAACTGGGGTGAAATATCAGCCATTGCAGGAAACACTCCAATATACCAACCCAGGGGACTGGGAATGCATTCCTCATATGGAAATGATCCATCTTGTCTCGGGGAGTGACATGTTGTGTTTGTCAATCTGTTGCCTCCCTCCTTCCCTTTTTCCCTCCTGCGTTTCTGTCTCTTTGCTCCCCCCCCTCCACACCTCTCCCCTCCACACACCTCTCCCCCCCTCCACACACACACACACACACACATTCTCTCTCTCTCTCTCTCTCTCTCTCTCTCTCTCCCTCTCCTTCTTTTCCTGTCTTTTGGCACAGGCACTTTCATCTCCTCCCTCGGGGATTTGAGATGTCACGGCAGGAAGTGCTTGTCTGCCTCTCAGGCAGCGGCAGAGCCCTGTGGCTTTGACAAACCTCATTTAATTGGGAGGAAGCCAGGAGGGTTTGAAAGAACTGAAACATCCACGAAACTCCTTTTATCAGGCATAATTTAAACTCTGCATGGAAAAAAACCTATATGTATAAAGAAAAGTCAACTCCCCTCCCCCCTGCTGAGAGTCCTCCCCTCCTCCTCCGCGGCCTCCCCATCCCCTGGCAAAGGCAGGCTCCTACGAGATTCCATCTTTTCAATTTTCTAAAAGTGTCAAAGTAGATTTGTGCTCTGCGGCTGGTTGGGTAGAAAGGGGGTGTAGTTCTCTCCCTTGCTGTCTCTACACACACACACACACACACACACACGAGAGAGAGAGAGAGAGAGGGGGGGGGAGGCAGAGGGGAGTCCCATCGCACATGTGGACCTTGTTTAGCGCATGCAACAACTTAGTTCAATTACACCCATGGATCTGCCTCCATCATCACATCTAGTTTATCAGGGGGTTAGTACATGGACAAAAATGGTCTCTGGCAGCATCTTCTCAGCCTTAAAAGTCAAAATCATTTATTTCCCACCCGCCAACCCACCCACAACCCGAGCCCGATAACAAGACGGGAAAGCTTGTCAAGAGTTGTTTTCGTATGCAAAGAATATTGTGTCCCCGTCTGTGAGGTCCAGCTTTAATTTGCTCTGAGGTACAGTATTTCTACTGCTGTCAGTTATCACGTTCATGGAGGCAGAGGGTTCCTAGGCTCCCTTGGTGGTCCTGACCATGGCCTTGAGGGGGGCCCCTTCCGAGGTGGCCAAGATTGGGGTGGTGGTAGAGAAAATAGGGGCATGCCAGACAGAAGGGGGCCTCATCCAGAGTTCCGTGATGACTTTGACCGACCAGATGAATTTTGTGAAGACTTCCATCCAGACAAGCAATTTGGCCATAGCTTACGTGAATTTGAGGGACGGGGAGAAGAGGTGGTCAAGGGCCCCCTGACCCCAGAGAATTCAATGAGGGAGATAGCAGAGGTCCAACCCGTGGACCTCCTGGGCCTTGGGAGGGACGGAGACTTTCAGAGGAGGGATTTCCTCATGAGCCTGAGGACTATGGACCAAACAGAGATAGCGATAAAGGTGATAAAAGTGAAATTGTAGGAGTCAAATTTCAGACTATGGACTGGACATTCAAAAACTTTGCTTCTTGTTGCCTTTCGCTGGGGAGGGGGCCCCGGAGGGCCGCCGAAAATAATGAATAGAGTTGGGGCGATAACACAACCCTGATTAACACCTGATCCCACTTTGAGAGCCATTGTTATCTGCGATTGTTGCCGTCATATCATCATAGGAACATGCAAGCCCATTCACCATGGACAAGGTGATGATCCAGTGAGTGAGGCTTCTGCGACAGCCCACACCAGCAACTGGAGTCCTCCACCAAGGTGCCCAGGGGAGCCTGTATGTCTCGCCCAGCAGCCCAGAGCATCAGAGGCATTTGCCAGGGAGTGGATGGACAGGCAAGTGGGCTCCTAGCTACTCTGAGCCGGAGTGGAAAGGAGTGGTTTTTGTGCCCCTCTCCCTGGGCCTGTGTCCTTGGCAGAGGCCAATCTGAGCAACCCCTAGATGTGCCCCTGAATGGAGGATGGCTTTAAACACAAAGTCAATGTCTGCAAAAGCCTTAGAAAGTAGACATCTTCCTGACAAGACATCTTCCCATGTGCAGGGAGATTTTTTTCTAGCCCTGGATACTTTCTGGTGCCTTCCCCATCTTGGTGCCCTCCAAATGTTGCTGAACTCCGACTTCCATCAGCCCCAGCTAACATTGTCAGTGGTCATGGATGCTGGGAGTTGTAGTCAGTGGGTTTTTTCCCCCCAGCTGGAATGTGCCGGAGCGCAGTTCTGGCACCTCTCAGGTAGGCACCATAGCAGAGCAGCAGGCCCCACCCCCCACCCCGGCTTCTTGCCTTTATGAACTTCTGAGAAGCCCAAAATGAACATTTCAAGTCAAAATGGAAGCTGGTCAGCATGTGCGAGTCTACACTTTTTTTTAGATCTATGACTCCACCTAGCTCCTACCCACTCCTAGCCATGACTGGTTAAGCTACAGGGCAGGGCCAATTCATATTTTCTTTTCTTCAGTCTGTCTCCCATGTAGTGGCGGGGAACTTTAAGCTTTCCTGTCAGGCCTCTACCGCTGCATGCGCAAGGGCCCTTATGAGCTGCCCTAGCCATTCACCTGAATCCAGGAGAACTAGGGTGGTAGGGCGCATTTATTTGCCCTGTACCAAACCAGAGATCAACCCCCAAACCAGCTAGGGAGACAGTTTGCTGTAGGTTTTCGCACTTCCGCGTGGGGTGAAGGTGGCTATTATCAAACTGGCATCTGTTGAGGGCTGCCCCGAGCCGCCCGGTGACTTTCTTTAACAATGTCATGGTGAATTCTGGCACCCATTTTTCTTGTGAGAAAAGCACTGGTTGTAGTTCAACAACATCTGAAGGGCACCTTATTGAGGTAGTTAGAATATAGAATGACATACCATCAGAAAGCTGGTGCACCTGAGAGGGTAAAGAGTTGAAAAAGGGATGAAGACGTGCTTTCTGTGCTGAGATCCTGTCTCGTGGACAAGGTTTTAGCATTCTTGTTGCCAAGTCTTCAGCTTCAGATTCTCTGCCCAGCCTAAAAACAGAGAGAAATAATCAACACCAAAACAAGACCTTGAGCCATAGGTTTAGCCACAGGAGAGACTCTGCCAACCTGGTGCCCACCAGATGTTTTGTACTACAACTTCCACCAGCCCCAGACATCATGACTGTGTCAATTTGGGCTGAAGAAAGCTGTAGTTCACGATATCAGGTTGAGGAAGGCTATCATGACATAGAGGGATCTTTCACGAGCAAACTGGCCAAAGCTGGGCGAAGTCATAGATAGATAAATTTGAAAATTGTGTGTTAACAACTCAGCCACAGAGTTATATCAGTTAAAGGTACGCTATATAAATGGGTCAATACATTTTGCATCTTCTCCAAATTTATTCCAAGTTAGGGACCTAACTGCTGGAGAATGCTTTAGACTCATTTCCAGAGAAAGTTTTCTTTCCCCTCCTCCAAAGCCATCCATTGTGAAGCAAAATCACTACTTTGCAAGCAAAGGATTTAAATGCATGAGAAGGACCAATAGCAGACTAATGCAATGCATATTGCTTTTGTTACCATTAAATTTTTGGCTTGAAATTGCAATGGTAGTGCTTGGGCCCAGTCCAACATTGTCCCCCCTCACCCCAAACCTTAGAATAAATGTATACATTGAACAGCCAGCATTCTTTCCAAGCTGCACACAATTCTTTTACTAAATTTCTGCTTATGAACCAGGCATTGAGTCAATGTCAATGAAGACCCAGACCAAAAACTATAATATTCTGGACTATATTGAGTACTCTGAAGGTTAGAAACAACGAGGGTAGTGATAGGTTATCCGACCTCTCCTTAATAATTGGGTGACAAAGGAAAACAGCTTGTTTTGCTTTGAGTCAAATGCTGAACTTAGGAAATTGATTACACCATTGGGGGAAATGTTGAGGTAGGAAAAGCACAATAACCTGGGGGTAGGGGAGTTGAATGGTGGTTGAATAGGAGGTGGCAAACTTAATACTTAATACCCCAAGTAAAATCTCTACACCAAAGTAAGGACACGTAGTAGTAAGGGTTTGTAGATAGAGGCAACCACTTATATTAAATCAGTTGGTGCCCTTTAACTGAAAAGGATATTCCTGAAACAGCTGCCTTGCTCCTTGCAATGAGAAGGCCAGTCCTGGCCACACAAGTACATGCAACTCCAAATAATCTTGCAAGAGAATGGAGGCATTTACCTGTCTACCAAAGCCTCCCTGGGGAGGCTTATAAAGGAGCAGTGCCACCCTGGTTTGGGTTTTTTTGGAGCGGGGAGGAGTGGAGGGGCAAACCTGTGAAATTTGTGACATGTTCCATTAACTTTGCCAGAAAAGTTAAGCATGGAAACTTTGTTGTGTCATTATGGCATTAAAAGGGGGAGTGGGGTGTTTTTTTAAACCGCCCCATTAATCACTTCATCATACGGGAAGAACATTCTTCAGATGCTCCATAGATCTGACATTGGAACATTTTATTATATAAGCGCTCCTTCCTAGCTGAAACACCGTTGAGCCACTGCCGTTCAGTGTGGACAGAGCTAGACAGACCAATGGTCGATGTAAATCACTTTCATGTCACAAATTTGTGCGGTTCCCCCCTCTCCTCCCCACAGCTGGGGGGCAGGGGGGACTTCAATGCCAAGTGGCTGCCTCCTGGGGAACATGACAGTTTGGAGTGTAGGAAGCAAAATAGAAGAAGAAGAAGAAGAAGAAGAAGAAGAAGAAGAAGAAGAAGAAGAAGAAGAAGAAGAAGAAGAAGAAGAAGAAGAAGGAGGAGGAGGCGGCAAGCAAACAAAAACAGTGCCCTGAGTTTTACAGCATTTAATTTGCTTGCTTATTCAGAGCGTCAGGTGGCCTGTTAGAGCCCCGGCTGCTGTGTCTCTCCTCACACCCTCCCCAGCTGGGCATTTCCCTTCCAAATGACATCACGCCGCTGGGATCTGCTCACTTTCATTCTCAGCCTGGAGCCCCAACAAAAACATACCCATAAAACTAACTGGGCTTGGAGCGTGAATATCTCATGTCAGCTGCCAACGCCTTTTGAGGAGAGGGGAGGTAGTGGGGGATGAGAAGAAGTGGGAGCCATTTACACGCATAGAACTGAGGGCCGAATTCTACCAGAACTGCAACGGGGTGCAGATAGGAATGCCGTATACTGAGGTTCCATCTGCCCTATACATTCAAAGCAGTACCATGCAGCGCTACAATTCCCGGAGTCTTCTGGAAAGAGGCATTGACTGTTAAACCACTCTGAGAATTGCGGAATGCTCTCCTCTTAAATGTTCCTCTTAAAAATGTTCCTCTTAAACCAGGCCTTTGGTTGACTGACATCCAATGCCCTTTTAAAATGTGTTGGAGGGAGGGTTATTAGGTTGTTTTCATTTTTATTTAATATATTTTGTGTTTTTATCTTGTGAACCACCCTGAGACCTGTGGGTATAGGATGGTATACAAATTCTAACAACAACAACGCCACTTTTTTGTTCTCTGTGGGCAACGCTTCGCCCCACCTGCCCTGGGAATATGCCTCAGTTTGGGATCTCTCAGGAAGGGGGGGGGGGCGTCTCCACTTCAAATGCTTTTATGCATGTCTACATACTTGCGCAAAAGGTAGAAACATGTGGAGGGGTAAATCAAGGCTGGCTCCACTCTTCAGCCATCCAACAAACATGGGTGAAAGTTCGTGGGTGGGCATGAAAACAAAGACAAACGTCTCTGGACTTGAGCAGCCGCTGGCCAAGCGCCATGGTCCCAATGCACAAGGCTGAAGGAAGTTCCCAGGCCCAGACACACGGCCTGGAACCTAGGAAGTTGCCTTGATATGAGTCAGTCCATTGGCCCATCTCCTTGAGGATCGTTCACACTGACTGGCATGATTTTGTGCAGAAGTTTTGTTTGCAAACTATTGTTAACACATAGATAGATAGATAGATAGAGAGAGAGAGAGAGAGAGAGAGAGAGAGATGATAGATAGATAGATAGATAGATAGATAGATAGATAGATAGATAGATAGATGATAGATATTGCTGAGCCTGTGCTAAAGATACCAGGAACTTGGGACCTTCTCAAATCCAGTTATCCCTACTTCAGAGTAGGCTCAGGAAGAACCATCACAGGGACCTCATCTGATAGCAGTTGTCACAGAATTGTAGAGTTTGAAGGGAACTTGAGGGTCATCCCAACCCTCTGCAATGCAGGAATTGCTGACACCCCAACCCCTCGTGATGTGTGTATTTAGTACTCACAAGCTGGTAAATATTTCAGCCTGGGTTTTTACAGAGTGAATACCATAAGCTCAGAGACCTCTTGCTTCGTATCGATGACTTGTTGTGAAATGGTTCGCTTGTGGCTGCTTAGGTAGTTCATGCAAATAGCCCAATAATAATGATGCCTTTTTCTTGGAATCTGCTGCTTCCATATAGATGTAAATAGCACGACTACTTTGGAGTTGCCTTATTCTAACTCCAAGTCTAGAGTTAAAAGCTTGCATATAAAAACAAACAGACCCTAAGGGAAAGCATGATAACGCTGTCATAGGTAGTTTACCTGTCACAGATCATTCCGAGCCTCCGAGGGTTGCTGGCGAAGAACCTCTCTGGAAAGTTAATATGCAATCACCAGATTAAACAAAACCCAAAGAAACAGTCCAAACCATGCACTTAGCTTTTCAAATCCTGCATCAATTTGTTGTTGATGCATTTATAAAGCTACATTGCTTCTATAAAGCATGAGTACTAGCACCGCTGCTAAGACGATTCTGTAGAGCTCTTTACCCATTTGCTAAAGAATATAGGCACCAATGCTTGAATTTTCTTTCTTTTTTTAAGAATACAGTTTCTGCAACCAGGACTCCCAAATTCCGCAACTGAAACAGGAGATGTGGGTACAAGTGACTGAGTTGGGATTGCCAAAATAGTGGAAGGCAGACAGGGAGATGTAACAGGAGCCATGAAAACCAGCTGATATGTATGTGCAACCATCTGTTTTCTCACATGACCTGCTACAACTATACAGGGAGGCACAAAATCCGCAATCTGTCACCGCCTTACAGTGTCTCATTGAAGAGATACAACTTTTCCTACATTAAAATAGGCAGGAGTATTAAGCTCTCTCTTTTTCTTAGCCATTGCTCTGTCCTCTCTTCTAAATAACTGGAGTCTCACCCACCCCCTTATTCTATGGCACTGCTCCTGATATAGCGCTCAGAGATTTTAAAAATACTTCACAGGGTTGTTGAGCTCCCAAGGAGAAAAATATGGCATATAAATGCACAATAAGTAAATCAGTAATAAAATAATATTACCGGTAAGTGTTTTTGTATGCGGTACCAGTTAGAAATTTTAAAATCTTAAGTTGTTTAGAAATGCTGATCAAGAGGTGTCGTGTTATCCTGGGCTAGACATTACCCTTGCCATCGGTTACTAACATATTTTGTGCACACTCAAACACGCTCACACACGGCGCTCTATTACAATTCAATGTGTCAATCAAGGGTATCATGGTGAGTTTCCCTGTCAGCAATCCACATCAATGGCAGTTGCCGCGATAGAGGGGAGAATTCACAGCGTGTAACAACACTTAGGCAGGCTTTAAAGACTTTCCTAGACCATTTGAAAATGATTCTTTTTCTTAAACTACACTTGCGCTAAGCTCAACCCAGCACCAGCAGAAAACATTCCACTTCTGTATCATGCTACTGTGGATAACCTTGCTGATACTGTTTGCTCTCCACCGACTCTAGTTGGTCAGGGCAAACACTGGGGAGGAGGTGGACCGCCTTCAAAGAATTTCCCCACCCCACCCCAAGGCCCACAAAAAAATAGCCTTTGGATGAAGGGTAGCATAGGAATTTCATGAGAAGAAGGAAAGAAGGAAAGAAGGAAAGAAGGAAAGAAAGAATTGTCTCCTTGCCTTTGTCAGTTTTTACAATATATAGGTAAAAGGTAAAGCACCCCTGGATGGCTAAGTCCAGTCAAAGGCGACTATGGGGTTGTGGCGCTCATCTCACTTTCAGGCTGAGGGAAGCGGCGTTTGTCCACAGACAGCTTTCTGGGTCATGTGGCCAGCATGACTAAACTGTTTCTGGCGCAACGGGACACTGTGACGGAAACCAGAGTGCACAAAAATGCCATTTACCTTCTCGCCGCAGTGGTACCTATTTATCTACTTGCAGTGGTGTGCTTTCTAACTGCTAGGTTGGCAGAAGCTTGGACAGAGCACCGGGAGTTCACCCCATCGTGGGGATTCGAACTGCCGACCTTCTGATTGGCAAGCCCAAGAGGCTCAGTGGTTTAGACCCCAGCGCCACCCGCGTCCCTTTACTTTTTACAATTTGTAAATAATTGCAATAAATAAACTGTTGGTTTCCCTCCCAAAGCCTATCTGGGTGTTTCTGCACTCCATTCAAGCCAAGGCTGGCCCAAGACATTTTGCCACCTGAGGCCCCCCTCTCCACAGCTGAATTGTCCTTCCATCTTGGCAACGTTGATGTCCTCCACTTCACCTGAAGGCATCAGGCTAACTTAGGGGGCACACACCAAGCCACGTGGCACACATATCTCTCTGTCCTCTGACATCTCACAAACCCCAGCATCCACTGCCTCACTTTAGGACAGTGGCCTTGATTCATATTTTCACCACTCTGGATTCTTGCTTTAATTTTTTTTAAGCCTAACAGAGATGTTAATAATTGTCACCATGCCCATGCCTTTCTATAATTTCAGTGTCAATAAACATGTTGACTTGCAGTATACGAACATGTGTGTATGAGGGGAAGGAGGGACAAGAGAGAACTGGAGCTGTGATTACAATGACGACAAGATTCCCTTGGAGCTCTCTAATGTAATTGAAGTGGCTCTTTCGTAACTGCCAGAATGCAAGACGCTGTGACTACTGATTAGAGATAAGTGATAAAAAGATAAGGGATAAAAATAATAATTCCCAGACTGGGTGGATGAGCTGACTTAAAGCTGTAAGTTGAAAATTACTGATATGAAAGCACATCACACCTCTGGCATTTGTAAGTATTGGCTGGAATGGGGTAGAGGTGTGCAGATAGCTCCCTCTGTGTGTGTAAAGCATGGATCTCCAATGGGTAAGGTTCATTACTGACAACTCCTGACCTAGGATTAAAAGAAGAGTCATGTAAGGTCGCTGAGCATCACAGTGCTCAGGGAGATGGCCAAACCCATAGATATCTATATAATCCTGCCAATTGTTCAGGAAATAATTGTTGCATGTTAGGCGCAGGTGTCTGGTAGGGTGTTTTGTCTGATGGACATTTGGTGGCATGGGCTCTTATCCCCTTTTGCATTTGGGAACATTGAAAAGAAACCCCTCTGCATTTCCAGCTCTCTTGCATGTTACTTGCCCTTCTTTCCTGGGGGTCAGGGTCTGCGTTAGCCAGGGGTCAGCAACCTGCAACCCATGGGCCGCAAGCGGACCACGGGGGCAGTTTAACCTGCCCACGAGCCGCCCCCAAACCGAGCCGCCTGCTCGGCGAGTCCTCGCGTGCTGCACTAAACCGTTGTAGCACGTGGACTCACTTCTGCAGTGCCGGAAATCACATCTGCACATAGCCAGACGCCGGAAATTGTGTGCGCGCGATCCGGCCACAGAGAGATCTCTGCGGGACTTGACCAGCCCAGGCAGGTAAAACCTTGCCAATCCCTGGTGTAGGCATAGCATGGCACAGCATAGCATAGCATAGCAAGGGGCCCTGAACTGAATCTTGAGGGACTTGGTGCAAGATGCAAGTGTTGTTAAGCCAATTGGGAGCAGTGACCATAGTGCTTTTAAACAAAATGTGCATGTAAACAGCCATTTGCCAAGAAACCCCAGCATGGTCAGATTTGACTTCAAATGAGGAAACATATCAAAAATTGGGGGATATGTTAAAAAGGAAATTGAAAGGTAAAGTCAGGAGGGTCGAGTAATTCCAAAATATGTGAGAGATGTTTAAAGAACAATATTAGAAGCTCAAGTGGAGTGTATAAATGCAGATCAGGAAAGGCACCACAAGGGACAAGAGGATGCCAGCGTGGTTAGCTAGCAGAGTCAAAGAAACTATCAGAGGCAAGAAGTTTTCCTTCAAAAGATTAAAAAGACAAAAAAGAACAGAAATTTTGGCAAAAGATGTGCAAGCAGACAGAAAGGCATGCTAAAAAAAAGAATTTGAGGAATACATTGCTAAAAGCATTAAGATCAACAACAAGAAGCTCTTAAAAAACATTGGTAGCAGGGAGGCAGTTGGGCCTTGGATGATGAAAGAGTCAAAGGTATGCTAAAGGAGAATAAGGAGACAGCAGAGAATCTAAATGAATTCTTTACATCTGTCTTCACAATGGATGATATAGGGCAGATCTCAGTGTCTGAACTAACTCTTGCAGGAAGGGAGTTTGAGAAACCTAGGAAGATAGTAGTGAGGCGAGATGAAGTTCTAGGCCTAATAGACAAAATAAAAACTGACAAATCACCAGGTTCATATGGTATCCACCTGAGAGTTCTCAAATAACTCAAATGTGAAATTGCTAAAAATATGTGACTTGTCCCTAAGCTCAATTTCCATGCCCAAGGACTAGAAAATAACCAAAGTAACACCTGGGACCCAGGTGGCGCTGTGGGTTAATCCACAGAGACTAGGGCTTGCTGATCAGAAGGTCGGCGGTTCGAATCCCTGCAACGGGGTGAGCTCCCGTTGCTTGGTCCCAGCTCCTGCCCACCTAGCAGTTCGAAAGCACATCAAAGTGCAAGTAGATAAATAGGGACCGCTCCGGCGGGAAGGTAAACGGCGTTTCTGTGTGCTGCTCTGGTTCGCCAGAAGCAGCTTTGTCATGCTGGCCACATGACCCGGAAGCTGTCTGCGGACAAACGCCGGCTCCCTTGGCCTATAGAGCAAGATGAGCGCCGCAACCCCAGTCGGACACGACTGGACCTGATGGTCAGGGGCCCCTTTACCTTTACCTAACACCTATTCTTAAAGGGGGACCTGGGGGGCCCTTAACGGGAAACTTGGGGGGATGTATTGTTAAAGATAAAAGTAACCAAGAATATATAAGAACAAGTCTTGCTGAAGCAAAGTCAGCATGGTTTCTGCAAGGGCCAGTCCTTTCCCATGAACCTTTAAGAGTTCTTTGAGACTGTCAATCAGCATATGGAGGTGATCAGTTTGACATTGTGTACTTGGACTTTTAAAAACCCCTTAAGCACCATTTGAACCCAATGGGATTTAAACAGCCCATCTATTCTCAGGATTGAAATGCAAACATTTACATGCCAGGTGACAGATCCAAAGTCTTGCAGTAGCATCGGGAGCAATTACCTGGCTATGGATCTACACTGATCTGCCTATCTGTCTGTCACATTTTAGCCCAACCTTCCTTCAAGGTGAGTTTGCCATTTGTCAGATCTGCAAAGCAGCTGGATGTGAGTTGGGATTGATCTGATTCATGGCTTGGGTGCATGTTTGAGCAATCACTTGGCTGCTTCTGTGCTGAGTGTCAAAGGCTGCATGGACGTATATTGCGTGAACTCCCTTAATCAGATCCTGTTTACATAGCACAAACTGGGCTAATTTTTGCCTTAAGAATGACTGTGTAAGGAGATTAGAGTTGGCCTACAATGACTTGCCCCGCAATGGGTTTCATGGCTGAGTGGGAAGGGAACTGACCCTGAATTTCCCACATCTGAACTTTGAACTATTTATCTTAAATTACAGGGACTGAAAGCACTCTCAGTTTGTCAGTGCAGAAGATCTCTGCCAATAAGAGTTCCTCCAGGCCATGGTGGAGACAGCAAACTCCCTTGTTGATCCACACACACAGCAGCTATGATTACTTTTAGTTCTAAAAGCTCATATGGCAATGAAGATTTGCCTTCATTTTGGAATTCTGTTTCTTTCAGCCCCGTAGACATTTATTTTTTTTAAAGGAATCATCCAAACTGGGAAAGGGAAGGAAAAGCTTTCAAAATATTAAAATACACATTCCAGATCTCGAGGTCATTTATCTAACAAATGCATTCTGTTGTTTGGCAAGACTGCGCTTCTTGTTTCTTGCTTCCATCTGCTGGCAGAAAGTGAAAAAGCAAGAGGCCCTAGAAATAAAATAAAAATAAAGCTCCTGTGCTTTTAGAGTAAGGGACAGGGTCTTCCCATTTTCTGAAGGCTGTTTCCAGACAGGTATATATTCAAACCATGCCTGCAAATGGACACCTTGCAGGCAGTGTTTTGAATGCATATTAAATCTGCATGTGGACTGCAGAGGGGCACTCTCACTCAACAGAGCAGCGCTGGGAATAAGCCCTTTTGAAGTCACCACCTGATGTCATAATGATGACAGACAATTGACAAGTGATTGTTGGCTCATGGGTGGCTGGCTGAAGTAAAGATCTGGCCCACCAACCAGCTCTAGCTCCCCATCCCTAGGAAGAGGGGACCTGAGGGACTTCCATAAGGAGAGTCTCAGCAGAAGGCCCCAGCTCTGAACTTGGGTGGGAGAGCTCTGATCCATGGACTCTTCCTTGCCCTCCTTGTGCTCATCTATCCTCAGGGAAGGCCATGACAGGTCTTGGTGCAGTGTCACCATGTTGGGGGGGGGGAGGCATGGGAGCAGGGGAAGATGGCGGTAGCTGCAGCCACCCAGCTCAACAAAAACACACAATGGATACCACCATCAGCATTTGCTCAGCCAGGCTTCATTTTGCACCATGCTTTCCAACCACAGGTTCCACATCTTTGAAGTTCTCCCAGCGCTTTACCTGGGAAAAATCTGCGTTTTACCGCTGAATTGGAGCAAATGTTGACGCTGAAAACCAGACTGCCATTTGCTCCAATTCAATGATAAAACATGGGCTTTCCCAGGGAAGCGCCAAAACAAAACAAAACACCTACACTAGGACACATAGCATTAAAGTTGGACGTGTGCCTAGAAACACAGGTCAAAAGGAAGTCTGGGTGACCCCTATGTCAGATGTTGACACTGGGCCCGATCATGTTGCATCATTCCCAGGGCTCATTCTGAGGTGGGGAAATAGTGTCCCTTATGGGTAATCAGTTGAATTCTGGAGGAGGAGGAGGAGGAGGAGGAGGAGGAGGAGGAGGAGGAGGAGGAGGAGGAGAATTAGCACCAATAAATTCTGCCTTCACACATCTCCTCCACCCAAGAAACTGGTGACATTTTTGCCGCCTGTGAATGGGATAGTGAAATGGGGGAAGACTACTTTAGCTTTGCTCAAGTAACTATGATTATAGTTTTAAATTTTCAAAAACTTTCTACCTTCAGGGACCTCTTCCTTATTTATTTGTCTGCCATGAAGTTCTCTCACATTCCACATGAGAGAGAGAGAGACAGCACCCAAGTGGTTCACATAAGACACTAACCATACCCCAGAGCCAGAGTACGTCCTGTTTTTTGTTTTTGTTTTAGTATGGGTGACCTTTGCTTCTAGAATGTACATTATATGCAATGGTTTTGGTGGGGGGGGGGGAAATACCAAGAAAATAAAATTAAAAATGAATGTGCTGCCACACCGATTCAAAATGAAAAAAAGCAGTGCTTAGAGGCAAGGCAGTCCTCTGTGGGGATGCAGGTTTCAATGTGATGCAAGTTTTAAACTAAGTGACCCCCAAACCCCTCAACGCAGCAGGAAGCAATTTCATTTTGGCTAGAGCTGTCCTGTCAACCCTAATCCTTTCCTATCCTTGAACTCAGGATGTATCTAGAGTCTAACTGCTTCATTCTAACATATCTAGAAAAAGATCAGGCTGCTGGCCTTTAGGTGCACAAGCGGAATTGAGAGAGGATTTACACGTCTTGCTTTTCAGCATGGTGAAACAAACACAGCAGTAGATTAATGCAAGGATTTAAGCTCACCCAGCATGAGATGCGGGGTGGGGTGGGGGGCAGCATTGTATTAAAAGAGTTTACAACTTCCTCGTTGGAAGCCACAAAACAAGACAGCCCAACCAAATGAACAGGCACAAGGCAAGACTCTTGCTAAAGCATTAGCAGCAGGTACAAAGGAATCTGAAAGACAGGATAATAGATTGGGGGGGGGGAGTTTCTGTGGCTCCCAGATGTTGCTGAACTACAATGCCTCTCATCCCTGACTATTGCACAGAATGGACAAATAATATCTCAGAGGATCTCATAAGGTCACATGCACACCATATATTTAAAGCACATAAAAATGCAAGTAGATAAATAGGAACCGCTACAGCAGGAAGGTAAACAGCGTTTCCGTGTGCTGCTCTGGTTCGCCAGAAGTGGCTTTGTCATGCTGGCCACATGACCTGGAAGCTATACGCCGGCTCCCTCGGCCAATAATGCGAGATGAGCGCGCAACCCCCGAGTCGGTCACGACTGGACCTAATGGTCAGGGGTCCCTTTACCTTTACCTAATACATATGTAAAACACATGCCTTCCCCCTAAAGAATCATGGGTACTGTAGTTTGTTAAGAGTGCTGGGAATTGTAGCTCTGCTAGGAATAATGTGCAATTCACGGGATTCTTTGGGGAAAGCCATGCACATTTAAGTGTGGCTTAAATGGAAGCTGTGGATCTGGCTTCAGTTTCTTGACTCACACATTGTTCGTTTAGTAGCATGGAGTCAGTTGCTGCATGGTTCCACCATTCTCACCATTACACTGCAATGCTACCACAAATATGTGTGTGTGTGTGTCTGTCTGTCTGTCTGTCTGTGTACGTTGTTGGCATCCACCTGTCTTGACAGACAGCGGAATGTTCCTCTGGATGCTAAGTTCAACTGCTGTGTTAGCAGCACTGATGTGACCTCCCCGGGGCACGCCTGAGCAGGATGTATGGAGGTCCTGGGCTGCCCAGAAGACATGACCCACCTCTTGGCCTTGGTGATGTGATCCAAAGGAAAGCAGAGCAATACATTTGGCACTAGCTTGGCTGCAGCAGTTGCCGGAAAGAGGTGTACAAGCTACCTTCTATCTGTCTTAGGGGCTCTACTCCAGATTTGTGCAGGGTTTAATCCTTAGCCTTTTCTTCTCCCTAATATCCCGCAAGGCAGCAGAGGTTTGGAATCAGAATTTCCCTTCTCCTCGATGGGCTACCTTCCTAAGTTGACAAGCCCCATCTGCTCCCTCTATGACACATGCCGAAACTGCCTTCTTGACCATTGGACCCACTAATTGATCGCATCCGCTCAATCTGCCAGAGCCTGTCCTTGCATACAGGAGAAGTCCCTAACCCACTGAGGGTTTGAGACCCATTGGATACCCTCACCTGGTTTAGCTGGCCAGTCAAAGCCGTTCACATGCTGACAGCTTCTAGGAGCCACAGGTGGGAGCCGAGTGCAGGGTGGGGACAAGGTGGACAAACTACCCCAGAAGGAGCACGATGTGTCCCCCCACCAGAGGTGCTACTCCTCTCCTAACACCACATACACTCCAAATTTTTATATATACGGTACATCCCCAGAACTGCCTGTGGAACTATTTCACACAGTGTTCAGTGGATGTGCTTTAAACGTATGGATCTGCCCAATAATTCAAAGGAGGAATGGAAAACTGGCAGGTTTTGCCAGTGACACTGTGTTGATTTCAGTGTAGGGGCTATTCGAAGTTCCTTTTTGGGGTGAGCAAAACTGTAACGCTGTATCTGCCATGTGTCTCAGGAAATGAACTTAAAACCAGTGAATTTGGAAACATCTCTGTCAATGATTCACTTGGACGTACGGCGTTTTATAGCCCAGGTCAGGTGAACACCAAGCAGCAGTTGATCTTGTGTAAATGCACCAACCCCCACGTAAAAAGGGACGGTAGCTTGAGAGTATCAAGTGGTGACTAATTGAGAACAGTGGGGGTGAAAGCACAGAATCCAATCTTAAATCGTGCATTTATATTGCTCTTGCTAGGCAGAGTCTTTGTTCTCAGTAGCCTTTGGAGCATAATGTTCTGCATACTGTGAACACAGCATGTAGGTGTACACTTGAATATGAAATAACTATTTTGCAAGGCAGCTGTCAAGGAACTCTATTGATAACGTTGCTCTGGAACGCAGGAGATGCCGGCTAATTAAACCATGATTGATACTCACTGCCTGGGCAGATTTATACATTCCTCAAACCAGCCAAGCCTTCATATGATGGAGTAGTGGACATGTCACCCTGAATTATGCAGATAACGTCCCATGGGATCACCTTGTTGTGTCCAATTCACAAGCTTCTACTTCCTTAAAAAGGGCAGCATCATGTGAATCCAGGATCAGCAGGACTAGGTATTCCTGTGGCACTCCCATGTCAGACATTATCTATGTATTAGTGGGGATGCAGAGCCCCTGCATCTCCACCATATAACAACTCTCACCTGTCCACTCACCTGTGCACCTACAACACAGGTGGGCAACCTGTGGCCCCAACCTCATTTTATGTGGCATCTGATAACTCATGAACCTGCCCCATTCCTCCATTCCATCAGAGTGCCTTCCTTCCTATTTGTGGTTTTTCTTGGCTTTTTAAAAGTTTCCCCCTTCTTTCTACATCGTTTCAGAGCAATTGGAATGTACAGTGTTTTATTTGAAATTCCAAAAACAAAACAAAACAACACAACACAACAACAAACAACAACAACAACAACAACAACACATTTCCCCCTTGCTTTTTTCCTGGTTGTATGGCTTGGGAGAAATGTTTTTTCCCCCTACCCAGATGTCTGGGTAGGTTTATGCCATGTGTGTATAAAGCACACTGAAGTCAGAAATGAATTACTTTCACTTGCTTTCCAGAACTGACCATCCACCACTGGTGAATATTTCACTTACCAAAAAGAAAAAAAAGTTCCTTAGTTCTTTTGTGGTGGTGTGCTCTCTCGTCCCAGTCTCAGAATGTGCATCTTCTCCAATTTTGTTTTAAAGTACCTCGCTGGAGTAAGTACAGCTACCCCTGCTAGCAAACTTACTTGCCCTTCGCACCCCCAGTTATTATGTGGGGAAGATGGGACACCGACCCCTTAGTCTGCAGAGGAAGGCGACACATTCTCATTTCACGCCAGTTTGATTAATGAGACTTGGCTAATTGTGTGAAAAATTCCAGACATTTACAATGCAAGTTTGGGTTATTGTTTAGCCAATCACGGCTAGCATGTGAAAATCAGAAGATGTTTAGTTTTCGAGCACTGGGGCCAGAGAAAGGGCAGCTTGGAGCAAGTCACAGAACAACACCCACTTCTTTGAAGAGATGTTACTATGCTCTGCTAAACCTGCAAACCTCTGGCTGAAAGCCTTTCTCTCCCCCACCCCACCCCCGCCAACCGCCACCGCAATTCTTGCTACTCCTGGTTTTCAAACAGATCTTGCTCCCTCCTCATCTCTCCAAGTACAAGCAAGAGGCACACCAGCTAACATGCAGATGGATGGATTTCACATTTCAGGCTTTTAAAAATTTCACTTTTATATATACAGTATATATCTTTCCAAAAGAATGATCCTGCTGAGAGGTAGAGAATTGGTGTTGATCATTTCCCAACCCTAACCCTCTCTGGCACCTGGGTATAGCGCTCTGAAAGATATCCCACGAGAAAACATTAAACAAAAAAAGAGGAGGGGGAAAGGAAAGGAAAGGAAAACCAGGAGGTGCGGGGGGGGGGGGGCGTTGAGCCTCCTTTTCAAAGCGCACTTCTCAATCTGCCCACATCAAAATAAGAGACAACTGGCCCTTTGAAGTTCAGGACACAGAAGTCTCACCCAGTCTGCATGGGAATAAAAGAAACTTGCTTTATAAATCACATGTGCGGCTGCACTCTCTCTCTCTCTCTCTCTCTCTCTCTCTCTCTCTCTCTCTCTCTCTCTCTCTCATTCTCTCTTACACACATGCTTCTCGCCTTGCCCACATCCAAATCAGAGACAGAAGGGCAGAGGGGACCCTCCAACCCATCTCTAGAAAGATTGAACAATACAGTGATACCTCGGTTTACGAACTTAATCCGTTCCGGAAGTCCGTTCTTAAACGGAAGCTGTTCTTAAACCGAGGCGTGCTTTCCCTAATGAGGCCTCCCACCGCCCTTCCACCGTTCGGATTCTGTTCTTTGACCGAGGTACAAGTTCTCAAACCGGGACACTATTTCCGGTTTGGGGAAGTTTGTAAACTGAATCGTTTCTAAACCAGACTGTTCTTAAACCGAGGGTACCACTGTATAGCCACAATCAGTTTTATAGCACCAAAGCCAAAATCTAATACCAGCCAGTGTATTTAAAATTTGACAAGCCAGCATGATTACCATACACAGGGATCTTTTTAGGCTGATCAGAGATCATGTCACTATTCAATCTGGCCTCCACCTGCCGCCACTTCTTGCAGACTCTGCAGAGGAAGAACGAACTTTTCAGGTTTGATGCACATGTACAGTGTCTAGCACAACGGCTGCATGGCTGACAGAAGAGGCAGACTGCATCTATCCAGCCTGCTGGTGTTCCCACCCACTACAGATTTCCCTAGCCTGTGCTGTCCCACACTGCCACCACGTGGCAATGCACCCAAAGGGCTGCCATACCGAGTGAAAAAAAGAAAGACGGAACGAACAGCAGAGGTGAGCTTCGGAAGGCTGCATACGCAGGGCCATGGGCATAGCCGGGGGGGCAGGGAGGGGCAGCTGCCCCCCTTACATATAAAAAAATCAATAAAAATACCTAGCAAACTGAGGTTCTGCGCACCCCCCAACAAAATTCCTGGCTACGCCCATGCGCAGAGCACATTTAAAACACCTTTCAATCACCCAGCTTTCCCCCAAAGAATCCTGGGAAACGGCTGTTTCCCCATCACAGAGCTACAATTCCAAGCACCCTCATCCTCAGGATTTTTTTTGGGGGGGGGGGAGAATGGAATTCCTGCAGGAAGGCAACAGAGTGGACTGAGAAGCAGAAGAAGCCCAAAAATGAGGCTTCCGACAAACAGCAAAGGGGCTTTGAGGGAAACGATGCTTAAAGAAGGAAGGGCAGAAAGACACCTGGGGAGCCCAGAAATGTAGGAGAGGAGGAAGGGGGAATTGGGCCAGAGAGGAGTGTCCAAGAGGGGACAGAAAGCTTAGAAAAGGGAAGCAAAAAAAGAGAGAGTAAAATACATGATTAAGTAGAGGGGCAGAGGAAACCAGGAGCTTAAGAGAGAAAGCAAATAATGTAGGATATGCTGGAAACTGCCCACAGTGGCTGGGGCAGCCCAGTCAGATGGGTGGGGTACTTTATTATTATTATTATTATTATTATTATTATTATTATTATTATTATTACAGAAAAGAGAGGGCAACCAACAGGAATAGCCAGAAGGGAGAAAGCCTATACCTTCCATAGAGTTATTCATCAGTCATAGTATTCAGTCTTTCTCTGCTTCTTGTTTAACACTGAACTGTTTTATGGATGAGCCAAAAGCTCTTAAAAGTGTTGCTACCTTCAGGATGCAACCATGGATTTTGCTCATATGAAAAGCAGCTTCAAATAGCATTTGTGGGATATTTGCCACCTGAAGAGAGATCATACCTGGCTTATAAAGGGGAAGCTTGGAAACCCCTGGCCACGTTCCTTCGGTTGGGACTTCCAGTACCTGCATAAAGCAAGAGACAAGCCAAAAACAAAACAGCAACTCAACACACACCCAATGTCTTTTCCAAATACATGTATGCAGACTAGATTCTAGTCTCGGGTTTGCTCCTGGAAAAAGGGGCCCAGCAAGGTTTTCTTACCAGGGTGTAGCCGGGAATGCAAATGTGCTTTAGCGACTGCAAAGGCAGGTGCCATTTCAAATATATCAGCGGCACTCAGGATCATGGTACAGTCTCTCTCTTTTTTTTTTTTTACACCCAAGGTGCTCCCCTGGAGACCAGGATTGCATTGATGAGTGACTCCTGATGGTAGTAGCTCCCCCCAAATGATAGGCATTCAGAAGCCGTACGCTGGCTGCGATGGAGATCCCCGCTGCTTTAAGATGAAAAGGAATAGATAGCAAACGAATCTTCTGACAGGTGTTTTTAAAAAAAACCATCCGGGGCACAATTCAAAGACATTCTGGGCCTCAAGTACGCTGTATCTTGATGAGGTGGTCTGAGTCCACCTTAGGATTCTGCCCGCAAGCAAACAAATCTGTGCCAATGAAAATGTGATACGTCCTCCCCACCAAAGCAAGCTTTTTGTTACTGGCTGACGGAGCGATGCTTCCGAATCCTTATTTGTCTTTGCAATTGGAGCAGCTACATAGCTCTGTTTTAAAAGCATCAGAAAATGCTGATAATGAAATGAATATTCATCCTATCACACTTTCTCTTTTAGCCTGGTATCTTTTGAAATTTCAAGTTCACACAAAAAAACACACACCACCAAATGTTTAGATTTTTCCCTTCCCTTTTGTGGCGAATTTGTGGTTCCAAACTTGAACAAATTCACAAGCAAAGCTCAAACTGATTCAAAACTTGTGATTCAGATCAATACTTCGAAGAGTTTGCTTAGAAATGCAAAGGATTTTTAGAAATTAATATTTATTCTATCAGTTTCTTTTCAGCGTTGACTCTTTTGAAATTTGTAGTTGGGGGGGGGGGGAAGCAAACAAAAAGAGGTGGTTCTTGCTCCCTATCAGCAAATCACTCCACTCTAAACCAGTCCACTCTATTCAGGGTATCAATTGACAAGAACAATTTTAATTATTTGGAAGTAAAGAATGAATATGCTTGTGCCAGCTGTTTTCCTGTTTCTTCCATTGGCTCTTCCTTCTAGTAAAGTACAATCAATACAAGGGTTGAGAGGGAAGAGGTTTTATTCAGATTATAGGGATTTTATTTTAATGCCAAGCTGATAATGATAATAATGATAATGATAATGATAATAATAATGATGATGATGATAATTTATTTATACCCTGCCCTCCCCAACCAAGGCCGGGGTCAGAGCAGCTAACACCAAATATAAAACAACTAGTTAAAATACAATTCAACAACAAGACTAAATACATTTAAATTTAAATTTAAAATTTAAAATTAAAAAATTAAAAATGCAGCCTCATACAAAAGCGGAAAAGAAAGGGAAAATGGGGGAGGGGATCAGGTTGGCTCCAGGCCAAATGCCAGGCGGAACAACTCTGTCTTACAGACCCTGCGGAAAGAAATCAGGTCCCGCAGGGCCCTGGTCTCAGGAGACAGAACGTTCCACCAGGTCGGGGCCAGTGTTGAGAAGGCCCTGGTTCTAGTTGAGGCTAATCTGATTTCCTTCGGGCCCGGGACCTCTAAGGTGTTACTATTTATGGACCTTAAGGTCCTCTACAGGACATACCGGGAGAGACGGTCTCCCCATAAGTACGAGGATCCTAGGCCGTAAAGGGATTTAAAGGTCAAAACCAGCACCTTAAATCTGACCCTGTACTCCACTGGGAGCCAGTACAGCTGGAAAAGCACTGGGCGAATATGTTCCTATGGCAGGGACCCCGTGAGGAGCCTCGCTGCAGCATTCTGCACCCGCTGGAGTTTCTGGGACAGCTTCAAGGGCAGCCCCGCGTAGAGCGAGTTACAGTAGTCCAGCCTGGAGGTGACCGTTGCATGGATCACTGTGGCCAGATCGGGGCGGGAAAGGTAAGGAACCAACTACTTAATGCAGCGAAGGTGGAAAATGTCACCATAGAAAGGGAGGCGTCAAGGATTACACCTAAACTCTTAACGGAAGGCAGTGGCACTAATTGGGCCCCCGCAAGAGAAGGGAGTTGGTCCCTCATCCCGATGCCATCCCGACCCAGCCAAAGGACCTCTGTCTTCGAAGGATTTAGTTTCAGTCGGCTCCCACGGAACCATAATGGAACAATAGATATGAGAAGCAAGAGGTTCACATTTGTTGCTTACCAAACCCAGACACTAAATCCCAGAGATATGGGAAATGTATCTCTTTAGACTCTGCCTTATATAAATTTCCTCCTATCACAATTAGTTGGCCATCCGCCACCAGGGCCTTTCTAAAAGAGTGGTCAGGTTTTTGTTTTATTGGTGCTGTAGCCAGTTTGAGACACCCCCCAACCCCAACCCCCACATTTTTGTTAGTACTTAATGGATTGCAGTGTTATCTATGATGTTTTAATCATAGTTTATTGCACTCTGCTGCAAGCCTCTTTGAGGAATACATTCCCCCAAAAATGTATCTACAGTTAAAGCTTAATAGTTTATACACTGCTAATAAGGTATTAAGTGTCAACCACTTTGACATGGACATTAATTAGAATATGAACATTAATTAGACATTAATAAGATGGATATGCCTTTGGAGGTTGTTTACAACATGACAAAAAAATTAATAATGCAAGGCAGTGTTAGAGTATAAATCCATACCTTCCTACATTTCTCTGATAAGAATAGGAACGTCCTATTCCATCATCATCATCATCATCATCATCACCCCGCCTATCTGACTGGGTTGCCCCAGCCACTTTGGAAAGCTTCCAACATACATAAAAACATAATAAAACATTAAACATTTTAAAACTTCCCTATACAGGGCTAGCTTCAGATGTCTTCTAAAGGTTGTGCAGTATACTGTAGTTACTTATCTCCTTAGCTTGGGGGTTACATAATTGCATACCCTCCAATATTTCTCCAATGAAAACAGGGACATCCTAAGGAAAAGCAGGACATCCAGGGATCAAACCAAAAACCAGGCTGGCTTCTGTAAATCCGGGACTGTCCCTAGAAAATAGGGACCGGACATTTGGCGGGTCTGCAGACCTGAATCTGGCTAACGGCTGATTAAAATGATTGGCAGCAGTGCAGATACAGTCCTAGTGGCAGGATAGCACTTATTATGCAAGGTGAAGGATCCACCAGTGGTTTTCTGACTGTAGTAGGGCCCAAACAGGGCCTTTTGTGTGCATGTTGGGGAAGGAACAGGGCTGGCCTTGGATCGATGGCATCCATGGCTAACTTGTTGCCCTTAACCACTCAGCAATAGGGCCTCATGTTTTTCCAAAAGGAAGTAAAATGGAGAAAAGGCACACACACACACACACACACACACACACACACACACAAACAAACAAAATTGCTTCAAGCTGACAGGATTTTGGATGTCATAGAACAACTGGCCCAGATTCTCACTCCCACCCAGAAGTGTTTTTTGGTCAAAATAAGAGAGGAGGAGCTGATACTCCTTAAAGTGCCTTGGTTGCAAGCACAAGATGGCTGCTACAAGCAGCAAAAAAGTAAAATAAAAATAAAAGATAGATGACGGTACACCAGGCATAGGCAAACTCTGCCCTCCAGGTGTTTTGGGACTACAACTCCCATCATCCCTAGCTAACAGCTCCTATTCCCAACATAGGGGTGCAGCTTTGGATACTCTCCCCCCAAAAAACCCAAACGCACACACACACACACACACACACAAGAGAATGCTGTTTTACATGACACAAAGAAATACAAGAGTTTAACAAGAGGGAGCAGAAAGTGCAGCAACTCCACTTTTGTGTGCCTCCTTCAACCTGCTATCCGTTTAATTGGTTTTAAATTTTTGATGAGACAAGAGAGGCATCAAAGGGAAGTCACTTTGATTTATCTTAGTGTTTGTGGGGAAATTGCCAAATATAGACCAGCCTATTGGATACAACCCCAAACTTAACACACTGGGAGTGAGTGAGACTTTCAATCAAATTGCCCTTTTCTGTTGCATCCATCATTGGGACTAGATAGACAGACGGATAGAAGCTGACCCTTTTGAGATGCTAATGATCTTTGTTTCAGTTTCCCAGGTGTATCATTATACTTACCACCCAGATCTTCTCCAACTGTTCAAAGGTGTTGCAAACCCCTGGAAACAGAGGCTGACCCTGAAGCATCTCAGCAAATATGCAGCCTGCACCCCTGGAGAAAAGGAATATATTCTCTTCACTCACTCAGCCTCACACTGCGGATATTAAATACACAGATAAATATGCCTAAGTCCAGATCTAGGTGGAAGGAAACCACATGCACTACATCCTCAGTTACATTTTTCTATTCAAAGGAAGAAGGTGTTTCCCCAAAACATCAAGCCCTCTGGCCCGACTTGGACAGTCAATGGATCTCCCAATTAAAAACAGTGGCTAAATAGGATCGCTAAATAGGGTTTCAGCAGTGGGATGCCCTGCTCTTCCCTGCTCCCAACACACGCGCCACATTGTGCTCCTAATCAGAAACACTTCTCCAAAGCTGCTATATTGGCCATGGGGGTGGGCAGGAGGGAGACAGGTGCAATGCAACTATATGAGCAGCCTCCGGGAATAGGGAGGGGGGTTGATGTCAGTACAGAAAATGGCACCTCCTTCACGCATCCCAGTTTTTGGGATGGCACTGGCCGAGGCTGCGGTACAGGTTTCTCCCATATGCCCCCGGCCGTATCACGTTACAGTGGTGACCTGGGCAGGAGCTACTCTGCAATGGCTCCCACTCAGCCAGCATAATGCAGGAAATGAACTGCCACCAGAGACCAAGGAGATAAATAGCTATACAACTTTTAGAAGACACCTGAAGGCAGGCCTGTATTGGGAGTTTTTAATGTTTGATGTTTTATTATGTTTTTATATGTGTTGGAAGCTGCCCAGAGCTGCGGGAGCAACCTGACCAGATGGGTGGGGTAAAAATGAAATGAAATGAAATAATACAATACAATACAAATTACAGATAATAATTACTGTACAGGTCTCATGGCTTTTTTTCAGCCAGAACTTGCCGAAACTCAGTTTCTGGCACCTCTCAGGTGGACCCATTGCCATTATAAGAGAACAAGGTGTTAATGGTGAGTTCCGGCACCTCTTTCCCTAGAAAAATAGCACTGACAGGTCTCTAACTAAAATGGACAGGAACTAATCATGAGCAGAAGTGATCATCCGCACTGTTTCAAGTATGTTACGTTTGTTTCTCTCTTTGCCTCACAAGCAGAAAAGCAGCAGCAATGTCAAAAATAATTCAGAAATAAAATGCTAATGTGGATCGGACATATGTGTGATTGCCTTGAAGTGGACCTAATGTCTAGCCCTCCCGCTGCCATTGCTAAAGGGACTTGATTAGTTTGTATATTAGTTGAAGAGAGATTTAAAAAAACCCCTCTTCGCATACTCTCAGGTGTGCATTTACCATGCTGAGATTGAGTGAGTATTGGCTTGTGTGGTGCTCCTCACAATGAACACAAGGGCATGGTAAAATATCTCACTTCTCCTTCTATGTTCTTCTGGACCTATCTCAGTAAGAAAGAGGGAAGAATCTCCATATCTACTCTGATAGGGGCTCAAGTCCAATTCAAGTCTAGAAATTGGTGATATCAGTTGGCTTGGGGGTAGGGATCTAGGTTCCACACACCCCACTTGTGTGTCAGCTTTGAAAGTCAAGGAAAGTTCTTCCTTTTACTGTATTATGTTTGCAAATTAAATTTTTATGTAGTTCAGGTGATTTATAATGATGGTCTCAAAAAGGGCTCTTATTGCATACTGCCAACGTTCTTTATATGCTTGAAAGGGGAAGAATGTTATGCTCAACGTGTTTTATAGCATCTCTCACCAGATATCCACATCAGCAGAATAGTCAGTGGCTCCTAACAGCACATCAGGGGGTCGGTACCCCAATGTCACCACTTCAGTGGAGTATGTTTGACTGGGAAGGGACTTGGCACGAGCAAGACCTGTCAAGACACAAGTCATTTAATTGCATTATAATGCATTAAATTATAATTGCAATCCACTCTCTATAGCATAAATATCATGGCCATTTCTATCAAGGTTAGGCTGCAATCCTAAGCGATATGCAATGCTGTCAATTTTGGTTTCTCTCAGTTTCTAATTACTGTATTCAAGCTTCAAATTCAGTTCCACATCAGTTTGCAGAATTTTTGAAAAATCATTCATCAGCAGTTTAGTACTAACTTCTAATATTTTCCCATGTAATTCTGCCTAATATACACATTTAATAGTGTGATTTTCCCTAATGCAATGCATCTCTCTGTGTTATTTTCACTCATATATACATTTAATGCACACTTTACCCCAGTATATGCATTTTTATGGACGTCACTTGGTGGGAGAATTGCATTGTGAAATTCAGAGAAATGTGAATTTTGAAGGATGACTGTTTCGGTTCACACAATTTTTTCTGAAAGTGAAAATTAGGTAAGTTCACCTTAAAATGCAAATGGAATCAAATTTCTCCTGCATCCTACCTGGAGATAAGCCCCAGTAAATTAAAAAACAACAAAACTTTGTTACTTCTTAATACGTAGACAGGATTAGGATTTTAGCCTTTATGAAGTTATCCTTTATAATTAACTGCAACATCAACCCATTACTATTATTTCACATCTTTTTTATGTGAATGATCTCAAATGAGTGTCTAGTATAGATAGGCATTCAAGGCCTTGAACACATAGCCACTTTTTGGTGGCTCCTCAGTTTCTGAATAACCTAGAGGCCCAAATATCTAATTTCCCAGTATCTTACACTTCTTGACCCAATGTCAACACTGTTGCAAACTCATCTACTGTGTATTTTGGAAAGAAAGTAGTTTGTCTGTTTGATCACTAGGCATTCAGCCGCCTCTTGAGATATCATCGCCAAAGGGTTCCCAAAATGGGGCCGGCAGCCTTCATCAACGTTTGGATACAAGGAGCCACTTTGAATTAAAATGGCGAACCCAAACAAGACTTTGGTGTGACTTCATGCCAGTTTTTTTATGCAATGGGTCCAAGCTTACAAATTACAACATCTTTTTAAAAATCACTGGGTCATAGCTGCCAAGTACCCCGTTTTCCCTGGGAAACCCCCGTTTTTACTTACCTTTTCCCGGTGGTCCCCCGTATCACTTCGTCTCCCGTTTTTCTCCGTTATTTTCTCCTGCCAGCGGCCATTTATTTCTTTCCGATTTGCCCTTCTATGGGCACCAAAAATGGCCGCCACCAGCTTCAAAAGTCGCATCTACGCATGTCCGGAAGTGCATAGGCGCGACTTCCGGTGTCGGCGACAGCCATTTTTTGTGCCCATAGATGGGCGGAGCGACACCGGAAGTTGCGTCGACGCAACTTCCGGTGTTACACGGCTGCCGGTCCCGGATTCTGCAGTCCGGGACTTGGAAGGTAAGCTGGGTTTTTTGGATTCTACAAATTCCTGGGCAGCAGTGGGTACTCTCAACTACCGTAGTGTCAATATAAAGTGAGCAGCCAACCCCACCTCAATTAAGTTTAAGTCAAAACACTTGGATTTAAGATAATTTCCCCCAGTAGCTTCATGGGCATTAAACTAGATTATTTTCTAGTGCTGCCACTTAATTGGTTCATTACCAGTGCCCAATGTTATGGTTCAGTTTGAATATTCGGGATGTCTCTGAGCCGTTTTCATAGACAAGGACATTACATGAAGGGGCCTTAAAGTGTACATAATTGCCACAGCAGTACAAAGAGCCCAAAGGCTTCTGTGATGGGGAAGCAGACTCATTTAACTTATTAGTTAGGGAGCTAAATTTATTACATTTATTTTATGCTACTTTCCTACAAGTGTAGATTTTACATTAATGCCCTCTCCAGAAACATACTCAAAGATGGAAACCCAAGATGCAAGGCCAGCTATGGAAATGCAGCCAAACAGATGCCAATGAAATAAATAATCACCATAAATGAAACAAGCAATTGCAAGAACACGCACACAATATGTGTCATGTCTGTGTGAGTTAAAGTCAACTGTTTTCACCGAGGGCTTTTCCATACATACAAAAAGGCAATTTTTAACCTTAGTATTGAATGCAATGCTGACAGTTGTACAATATGCCCTGCCAATGAGCTGTGGATCTCTGCCCCTTACTTTTAATTATCAAATGTTGGCAGGTATGCATTCCCTGTGGAGCTGGAGAGAATTCTCATTTGACGTTAACTGGTTTCATCCAGGCATATTTTCTAAATCCTTTGTTTATTTTATGTTATACGGAGGAGAGGGATGGTACAGCAATGTGCTCCCCCCAAAGATCAGTGAAAGCAAAAACAAATCTGTCAGTTTGCGATTCATAAAGATGGGAAAGCTGGCCTTTGCCAGAAGGTCTGGCTATTGTCCAGCAGTCTGACTATGATGGCTTACCAAAATCAGCTAGCTTAAGCTCTCCAAGGCAACTGAGGAGCAGGTTCTGAGGTTTCAGGTCACGGTGAAGGATGCGGTGATCATGTATGAAAGCCAAAGCTCGCAGAAGTTGGAACATAAAGAGCTGGCAGACAGAAACAGGACTGGTTAATGACTGATCAGTTTTACTGCTGCATTTCAAGCAAAAGAACAAACCCTTGATAGAAAAGTAAGCAAATACATAACACCCTTGAAAGCTACTTATAATCGACAGCACAGGCCGAGGCCGAGACTATTATGGGGTGCTTTGCTTCAGAGCAAATCAAATTATTTACATTTGGCACCAATGGACATACCTGTCTACAGCTTCAAAAATAATCATTTCAAGATCTCACTTATTGCAAGACCTCTGCAAGATAGGTGCAGCTGAAAGAGACAGACTTGTGTTTATGTATGAATGGAACTGATTACTTTGGGAAGAAAAAAACCTAGTTACAGGTAAGTAGCCGTGTGGGTCTGACGTAGTCGAAGCAAAATAAAAAATAAAGAAAATCCTTCCAGTAGCACCTCAGAGACCAACTAAGTTTGTCATTGATATGAGCTTTCGTGTGCATGCACACTTCTTCAGATACCCTCTTTTTATTGCAGCTGATAATTTTTGAGCACCCATGTCTGGGCTTAGAAGCAGGACAGAAACTGTAAAATAAATATATAGCCAGTTAACTAACCAACGAGAGATTTAAACCAAGGCTGGATCTACACAGATATTAAAAAACGCTATGAAAATATATATATAGCCACAATGCAATGGTACCATTGACTTCAGATTGCTGCTCTACAGCACCATCTGGTGTCACATTTTTAATGTTATAATATAATTGACCTGTGTAGCAGAGTCCCAAACCTCCTCAGTTCAGTGAAACAATCTATCCAATAGCCAAAGCTGCTCTTGGCATATGATCTTTAGGCTATAATCCCATGTCTACTCACCTGGCAGCGCCTCCTATTGAACCGAATGGGACTTACTTCTGAGTAGACATGCATAGGATTGCACTGTTGCACACTTAAGAAAAGCAAATTTTTCTTCAAGAACTTACCTTAACATTATACAGATGAAGCCCCCCAGGATGCTGGGACATGTACTGCGCCAAGTCTGTGTGCTAAATAAATAGACAGGAAATGGAATTGAGGGCGGTGAACCCAATTTTCTTAGAGACTTTCTGCAAAATCCATGCAACCACATGTTGGGTGCTTTGCACAAGCCTCCCGCCAGCCCCTTGTTGATGAAACTAGTAGGACTTTGTGTGTGCCTTGGGGAACACACAAATACTACACCAATCTATGCCAGTTCCTTGTACTATGCTGAGCCAAAAGAGCATGCCATTGATCTGAATCCATCTTTACTTTCAACACACAGCCATTTAAAAGTGTGTCAACCATGCGAGCAAGATATCACGATATATAAAGTACATTAACATGGGCTGCAATACTTTCATGATACAGGAGGCTTTTAAAAGGGCAAATGGCATCTGCTAGAGAGCGGCTGACAATCAGCAGAATGAGAACAACCAGGGAGGGGTCATTTAACCCTTTCCTCCCCTCCTGAGGTGCTGAGGATAATCCCTCCTCTGAACCAGTGTATGTGTGCATGAGGGATGTGTTGTGTCCTCCCAGTACAATTATTAGCTTCAGATGAGATATTTCTACAGGATCTCAGCAGGGGAAGGAACATTTCCCTTCGCTGCCTTCTGCAATTTTGATAATTAAAAGCTATGCCTGGAGTCAGTAGAAGATTAAGATGAGAGCTAAGAAATTGAGGCAGAATGAAGACACTATGGAGGCTGCTGGTAGGTGGCCCATCTGGCTGTGGAGGTGTTGTTTGACCTGTTCTTCTTCTTCTTCTTTTTTAAATACATTTTTATTAGGGTTTATAAGTAAAAACACAAAGATTATTATCAAATATCCTTTTTTTGTCCAAACTAAAATGTTAATTTAAAGGCAAAAAGGAGAAAGGAAAGAGGAGAAAGGTGAAAAGAAAGAGAAAGATATAGAGAAAACGGGAAAGGAAAAGATTTATTATTACTATTATTATTTATTGTTATTATTTTCATTTTTATACTGCTTTACATTTTTAAATAAAAATCTCAAAGCGGTTTACAGCATAGTAAAACATCAATAAAACAATCCAGAATCAAGAGAGGGAGAAAGTTAAGAACTAAAGAACTTCCGATTCTTTGTCTGACTGCTACATATAAGCATTACTCATGTCATCCACTCCAGTATAACACCTAATAAAGCCACTTTCTATTGATCATCATCTTCAATCCTCAAACCCAAATGTCATCATTTCTTTTTCTTTTTCATGCAAAAAGTCTATGAGACTTTCCAATCCTTAGTCAAAGTTAACAATGACTTTTCTCTGATTAGGCATGTCAATTTCGCCACCTCAGCTATGTCCATTAATTTTAACAAGCATTCCTCCACTGTTGGTAATAATGAGTTTTTCCACCTTTGGGCATATAAAAGTCTCGCCGTTTGTTTGGCCTGTTCTTAATGGAGGTTGCACTTCCTTTTGTAGGATTAATGCAAGAATGGGAAACCTGTGGCATTACATATGCTGCTGAACAACAATTCTTATCATCCTTGACTATTGGCCTTGCTGATTGGGACTGAAGAGAGGAATTAGCTAACAACATCTGAAGAATTCAGAGTCCCCGCGCCATACCTGATTTAATCCCGCAAAAGGTTTGCCAGAGTATCACCAGCAGATTGTACACAAAAGGTAGGAGAATTTACATATACCTCAGCTTGACCACATTATTTCTCTGGTTGTGTTGCTTTTACAAGGATCATTACTCAAATGGTGAGGGAGGGAGAGGTTTTTGCAAATGTGCTTGTGAACGAACAATCCAGTGGTTTTACGAGTCTGTTGTCATGGCAGTTGCAAGAATAATCAGTTCCTACCAGCTTTTCTGCAAATGAAGCATGTTTTAAAAATGCAGCTGTTGCTTAAGAGAAGTTAGGGATCTGAGAAGATAGCTCTCAAAGGCAATTAGGAAAAGCAAGCAAGAAACATATATCACCATGATGGACTCTTACGCATTGCTATAAAACACTTTGTAGCACTGCAAAAAGAGAGGACCCAGTGTTTGTTTGCCGGCTCATGAGAAAGCTCACAAGCCCTAAATAAACCGGAGAAAATCAACTCACCAAATACTCGAAAACTAATGTCAGAGTCTCTTTGGTCTGGATGATGTCATGAAGGAGCACAATATTGGCATGCTTCAAGCCCTTGAGGAGAGATGCTAAGGAAGGACACATAAATAGGGGTCAGCCTGCTGTCTGCGAGAGAGGGAAACAATTTAACAGCACAGAAAGCAAGGCAAGGCTGCCTTGTCAAATTCAACTGCCCATCATTTCCACACCTGGAATTTTGAGCAGGAGCTGGTCCCGATTTGTCTTCTTCTTAAACAGGAGGAATGCCTCAGAAGCGATAGAACAGTTAAAATTAGAAACCTTTCCCACCATGCTTTTCTCATTAGAGGTGAATCAAGATGCCAAAACAGCCTAGATATTGGTCTCTCTCAATGATAGCACAGGCCAAAGCCCCAGATGCTGGCATAAAAGAACACTACCCTCTCCTGCTAATTTAGGGTTTTATGGATATGTTCACAGTACTGCTTACTCCACATCTAGCGCATTCCCACTCCTACCATATTTATGCGAATCTAATGCACCATCAAATCTAATGCTCACCTCAATTTTCAAAACCTTGAAACCCAGAAAGCTTTTGCTGGCGAATGCAAAAGTGTCATCAAATCCAATGCACAGCCTAATTTTTGCGATGTAATTTGGCCAATAAAGGTGTGCATTACATTTGAGTAAATGCGGTAATTTTTGAAGCCTCACTCACACAATGTCAGTCACAATCCATATCAGTCCTGTAGTTTCTTGACAAATGTGGGGTTTTTTCTCAGACACATTTCATTCCCATGAGAGTAAGACGTAATGGGAGCATATGTGACAGATAGGTAATGTGACAGTCCTCATGCAAGCACAGATGACAGAAACCATAAAGGTCATGTATATCGGGTGAAGACATCCCTGCCCCCTCTCTGTTGTGAATAACTCTGTAAAAAATTGTCACGAAACACAGTGTTTAAAGCCGCTAATGTGAACATACCTAAGTCATACTCAAGGTAGAGCCACTAAAAGCAATGAAATTGTTAGTCATCATGACTTAAAAGTCTGTTGATTGCACTGCCTCTGTTCTGAGTAGGACTTAGCTCAGTGATTCCCAAACTTGGGTCTCCAGCTGTTTTTGGACTACAACTCCCATCAACCCTGAACACTGGTCTTGCTAGCAAGGGATGATGGGAGTTGTGGTCCAAAACAGCTGGAAACCTAAGTTTGGGAAATACTGACTTAGCTGGACAAAATCTAGTCTTTTTCATTGTCCCGTTCAATTACCCCAATGTACAATTTCATTCAGGATGAGTTAGGACAGGGGTGGGCAGACTTCAGACTACTTGTAGGATCTCTACACCTTGCTTTTTCACTAGCACCCCAAGATCTACAAATGGAGACAGGTGCAAAACTGATTAGGTGTCATATACCTAGAAATAAGAAACTGAGTGCCTCTTAGTATATGCTCAGACAGAAATATATGTTCAGAACTTCAAATTAACCTCTTCCACATTTCACAAAAAATCCATTGTAAGTCCTTTTTCCCTCCCCACAAAGTTTTTAAATCACAGTAACTACATTTGGAAAAGGAAAAGAAAATCCTTTTCAGTTGTGACTACTGTTAAACCCCCCCGGGGATCTACCTGTCAATCTTGATCAATTTGTTTTGCTCACCCCTATTAGGAAATGCAGAGCTGAGCGGGGGAAAGAACAAAATATAGAAGCATCATGCGAAATTCTTTCTGCAGGCCTTGCTCTTTCTAGAGGCTGGCATTTAATTGTTTATCTACCCCTTAGCAGGGGAAAATAACATGTTTCCACTGGGACTCAGAGGCAGACTAAAGCAACAGCCTTAATGGAAAATTAAACAAGCTGCTTTTGGATGTTATATCAGTGAGAGCATCTGAAGGCCTGAAGGCAATAATTAAAATCTTAATCTAATGCATAAAATCAGAGACACCAAGAAAACTGTGGACATTTTGCCCAGTACAAGATCAATGAAAACAATGGTGGCAGGAGAACACTCTCAGCCTGGCCCTGCTAGATGAGATAGTCTGGAGGCAAGGAACTGGTACTTTGCATTTACCATATGTAGACGCACTTGTATTACTTCCTATATTGCAGGGCTCGGCCCTGGTACAGAAAGCAGATACAGAAACTGAGCCCTGCTGCCAGAGATGGTGTTCACTTTGAATATCTTACCTTCTCTTATGGTTGTACAAGGGACTCCTTCCTCAGTCTTCAGGCTGATGACTTTCAAAGCTACTAGCTGTCCATATATCCTAAAGGGACAGAGCACAACTGATGAAACCCCATACATAACAACCGGATCCACAACTTAAGGCACACACAAAACTGCTCCAATCTAGTTCAGCCACTGGTTTAGTTCAGTCAACTGATTTAGTACCACTGAAGAAGCAAATTGTGCATTACATACTCATGCGTAAATTCTTTTAAAAAAAATTTTACATAAAGAGAACGGTGCATTTGGTATACCTGTAACCAAAAAAACAATGAATAAAATTTAAAATAATAGAAAGAGAAAAGAAAAAGAGCAATCAATGACTACTGTGTCGGGGAAATATGATGCTGTTGTGTTGCCATAAATTAAAAGTTGTTTTACTGTTTTGTAGAGTTTTGCAGGAGGTCCACATTTCTCACACCAGCTTCCAAATATTATTGGAAAAGAAGTCATGAAAACTCAACAACATTGTAGTGCAAATTTCTTCTAACATACACATTTTTTCTGCAAAGCAGTTTTGTTTAATATTATCCATTTTTGCAAGCTACTTCTACTGATAGATGCATCGAAAGTGCATATTTTGAAGGACGGCTGCATTTGGGTTCATGTATTATTTCAGAAAGTATGATTTAGGTTGGTTCATCTTTAAATGTGAATTGAATCAAACTTCTCCCGCAACCCAAGGTTCTGCGAGTTTTGAGAATACAGAACAGGATAAAAAACTTTCCCCTGTTCTCCACATTGTGGTCATATAGTATTACAGTGGTACCTCTACTTACGAATTTAATGCGTTCCGAACACACATTTGTAAGTCGAAAAAATTTGTAAGTCGAATCCCATAGGAATGCATTGGGAGAAAAAATTCGTAAGTCGAAGCAACCCTATCTAAAAATTCGTAAGTAGAAAAAAATCCTATCTAAACCGCATCCAAGATGGCGGACGGAGCTCCATTTGTAAGTAGAAAAATTTGTAAGTAGAGTTACTTGTAAGTAGAGGTACCACTGTATATGACATGTATTTTTACAGACACATGAAAACAGTACCCACATACTACTTTTAATGGTTGCCATTACATTTATATGTGCTTTAATAACATACCGTACATCCACAGTTTTCCAGCAGGGAAGCAGTGGAGTTAAACAGTGATTCAGTTAGGTAATGTTAGAGCCTGAACTTAACCGTCTTATTTGTAGAGGGTGAGAGTTCTCCATATGGTCATGAGCATTACTTCCCTTAATTCAAAATACATGCCATGAAATTGTGTGTGTGTGTGTGTGTGTGTGTGTTTGTGTGTGTGTAGGCTTTTGGTCCAAAGCCCTGCCCTGATGGCCCAGCTGGTACACCTTTGTCTATGTGCCACCTTCAACTCAGAAACAAATCTTCCCTCCCTGTGTCCGCAGGTGAAACATGTCATCTGATCCAGGTCAGGCAAACTTTGCTGTACGCATCATATTCAGATAATTGTGTAAGAAAACTTTTTAAAAAATTACAAAAACAATATAAACATTCAGAAAACATTTTACAAATGTTTACAAATGCCTAAAATTAGACCCAAAATCACTTATCTTCAGTATGACTACTGTATTTAAAGCAACCCTTTTTATAGCCTAGAACAGACGGACAAACATCAGACTTTTCATTTCCTCTGCAAACATTTTATTTGCATTCTGGAAAGTTTCTTGTAGTACTTCATCTATCATGTGATACTTAAGTTGATTGTGCTCAATTAATCTGATACATTTTAATCATTATAGGTCCAACTAATGCAAGAGTACCCAAGGCCTCCCTTGTAAATCACTCACCTGCTGATTCCTTTGTATACTGTGGAATGAGAACTCCCACTCAGCTTCTCCAGATTCAGGTAGGATGAAGCATTTCCAAACGGGAGACCTCTTCTTTGCTTAGATGAGGGTGAGGACAGAGAAAGCCTGAATTCAGTACTAGATTTAACAAAGGAGTTTCAAACCCAGCAGAAACACAGGCTTATTGTCAATGAATGAAAAACGGATGATACTTATTACTGGATTAATTTGGTATGGTATTGAAGTGAACACGCTTTTGAAGTTACCCAAAATTATTCATCAGACAAACTGGATAAGCAGCTGATCTTCAGCTGATTACATGATGTTGAACAATCCACAGCTATTTGTTTCCAAAAAGAGAGGTGATGGGATTTAAGATGGCCTGGAAAGCACACAGTCTGACTTGCATGTCACCAACAAGTGACAGTAAGAGCTGTTAAGACAATGGAACGATCTCCCTCGGGAGGTTGTGGACTCTCCTTTCTTGGAGGTTTTTAAGCAGAGGTTGGATGGCCCTCTGTCACGGATGCTTTAGCTGAGATTCCTGCATTGCAGGGGGTTGGACTGGATGACCCTTGGGTGTCCCTTCCAACTCTACATTTCTATGATTCTGTGATCACCATTGGCTCACCGATTACATTTATTTAAAATAAAAAAATTCCTTCCAGCAGCACCTTAGAGACCAACTAAGTTCGTCCCTAAGTTTGTCTCACACCAGTGACAAACTTAGTTGGTCTCTAAGGTGCTGCTGGAAGGAATTTTTTTTTATTTTGTTTCGACTGCGTCAGACCAACATGGCTACCTACTTGTAACTACATTTATTTACACTGGGTTGGACTGCATATTTAAAAGCATAAAGGTAAAGGGACCCCTGACCATTAGGTCCAGTTGCGGACAACTCTGGGGTTGCGATGCTCATCTCGCGTTATTGGCCAAGGGAGCCGGCGTACAGCTTCCGGGTCATGTGGCCAGCATAACTAAGCTGCTTCTGGCGAACCAGAGCAGCGCACGAAAATGCTGTTTACCTTCCCACCAGAGCGGTACCTATTTATCTACTTGCACTTTGAGGTGCTTTCGAACTGCTAGGTTGGCAGGAGCAGGGACTGAGCAACCGGAGCTCATCCTGTAGCGGGGATTCGAACCACCAACCTTCTGATCGTCAAGCCCTAGGCTCTGTGGTTTAACCCACAGCGCCACCCGCGTTAAAACGCATACATGACAATAAATGCCTTTTATTAATCACTTTATGCAGTGCAAGCTTACCCACTGGAACCTCGCAGCAAAATCCAGCTCCTGGGAAGGATCACTGAGACGGCGTTGCCGTCTTCTTGCAGCTTTTTGTACCGGAAGTGTCTGGAACCACTGTGGCTGCGTTGAATCCATCTTGTTTGGCTCTCTCGACTGGCAGGGCAAAAAGGCAAGAGATAAGGCACCCAAATATACATATTCTTGCCCATATCTTTCATTTCTTCACACTTTCTTACACTGGTGCTGTGTGCATACGTGGTTGTGTTGAGTAGAATGCACGTAAGCTGACTGTATTAGTTGAGCCAATGAATTTGCATCATCTTCCTTCTTCTCAACACAGCTACATAGGATTATTGCTTATGAGAGTCCTACTCAGAGCAGAGCCATTAAAAATAATTACTAACCCTAAGCACTTTGAGGGATTTTTATATATAAACAGATGGTATTCAAAAGATGTGAAATAAATAAACTTGGATCAATTAATTTTAATGGGTGTACCCTGAGACTCTACTCCAGAGATTTCCATGGAAAATATGACCCCTTTCCCTTCTCCCACATATGTAACTCCAAAGCCTAGCTGGAATACCACTTACCTTCAAAACACACTCTGCTCCATTAGGCTGAATAGTGTCTTGTGATGAGTCTTCTATCTCTTCATGGCAACATGTGCAATTAGACTTGAAAGTATTTCCGCATAGTACCTCTCCCATGTTCTCCTGTCTTCTGATGGTTTGATCTTCCTTTCTCTTGTTTTCCGTTTCCCCTTCAGTTTGCCAGAGCTTGGAAAGGCATGAATGTTCATATGACTTGCATAAGGTCTCGGCCACACTTGGTCTCATGACTTCAGAAACCTTTTTTTCTCCCACCTACCACCCAGTATGTCAAATTCATTCTTTGTGCAGTTCTCTTGATTTAATAAACATGGCTTCTGAAAGCGAGCATGCTCAGGTAATTTCCAGGTGATCTACTTATTATTGATCTGTTTGCAACAAAATTAAACAACACCAGCTATTCATTAAGCGTTTGTGTTTGTTAGGTTAGACAACACGTCAAAGCAAGTGTTGTCTCACATTTTCCAGTGCATTTTCCTGTTACTTGCATGATCATAAAGAGACTATTCTTTTGGGGCTATGCTGTGCAAGCCTTCCAAACCAATTTTGACAGAGCGACCTGAATTCTCTGCCATGTGACTGAAGTCCGTGGTCTGCCAAGGCTGAAGTACCTGGTCTGCCAAGGCTCTTCTCTTCTAGGGATAGTAGAGGTACTTACATTAGATGTCGTTTGCATTTAAAGGCAAATCTACCTAATTCATACTTTCCAAAAGAATACATGAACTGAAACAAAGCCATTTCATTGAAATCAATAGTCTTTCAAATGCTGCAGTGCAGTTCTCTGGCCAAGCAATGTGCATAAAAATGCATATATTTGTGAAACTAACACATAATGCACTTTTTAATTGGGGAAAAACCATTTTACAGCAATGTGTATATTGGGTAGAATTTCACACAAAAATGTGTATTTTAGGAGAGACTCATACTGAAATGGTGATGAATTTTCACAAAGCTTTTTTTAACAAAGGAAACTGATGCAGAAATGTGGAGAATTGAACTGTAAATTGGAAAAGGAAGAAGAAACTGTACAGCATTAGTGGACTGGGAATGTGGCTTTAGGGTCTGTGGTTACACCTAGAAGTCCCCAACCCAGGACTCAGCTATACAGCTGCAAATAAAATGTTTTAAGTGCAATATACAATATGACACAGGTGGCGCTGTGGGTTAAACCACAGAGCCTAGGGCTTGCCGACCAGAAGGCCGCGCTTCGAATCCCTGCGACGGGGTGAGCTCCCGTTGCTCGGTCCCAGCTCCTGTCAACCTGGCAGTTCGAAAGCACATCAAAGTGCAAGTAGATAAATAGGTACTGCTCCAAGCAGGAAGGTAAACAGCGTTCCTGTGTGCTGCTCTGGTTCGCCAGAAGCGGCTTTGTCATGCTGGCCACATGACCTGGAAGCTGTACGCCGGCTCCCTCGGCCAATAACATGAGATGAGCGCTGCAACCCCAGAGTCGGTCATGACTGGACCTAATGGTCAGGGGTCCCTTTACCTTACAATGTGACACCAGATGGCAGTGGTGAACCTTATGTAAAATTCAATGTATTTTTAAAAAAAACTTTAAAACAAACCATTTTCAGAACTTTTTAAAAATCTGTATGTAGATTCCACCCAGGATAGCACTTGAATTTATTTTGGTGCACTACCTGCCAGAGATGAATGAGGACAGCCTGAAGTCACATGTGCTTGGACCTAGGTTACGTTACCCACGAGCTGCTATCTTGCATACTAACCAAAATCCCAAGCAAGAGGGTGTTTTTGAAGATGGGTAGTTATAATTTCACCTATCACAGCCACTTAAGATGCTGAATTGGTGGAGCAGGTGGTGTTTTTAAAAGTCAGTCAGCTGCTGCCGGCATTCCCCAAACTCTGCTTCTGAGTGAGTGCCAGCTTCACACTCCTGGCTTACTGCACCCATTGCTTAAAGTAAATTTTAAATCTGGGCTTCTTCATGGCAGTGCCTCAACTGTGACTGCTTCAATGGTTTTCAACTCTGAACTTGGGATACTCTTTGATGTTCAGCACAGTGCCCAGGTGGGTTCTGCGGCCAGCTTTCTGTCTCTTGCTCCAGAGGGTCAGTTAAGGTAAAGGAAGGACCCCTGGATGGTTAAGTCCAGTCAGAGGCAACCATGGCGTTGCAGCGTTCATCTCGCTTTCAGGTCGAGGGAGCCGGCGTTCGTCCACAGACAATTTTCCGGGTCATGCGGCCAGCGCAACGGGACACCGTGACGGAAGCCAGAGTGCATGGAAACACCGTTTACCTTCCTGCTGCAACAGTAACTATTTAACTAAT